>NW_027207495.1:0-316696 GCF_963455315.2 Globicephala melas | reverse complement strand
AACCCTAACCCTTCCCCGAAGCCTGCCCCTCACCCATCCCCTAATCCTAACCCGTACGCTGACACTAACCCGCGCCCTCACACGTACGCTCCCCCTAAAACGTTGTCGTACCCTCACCTGGACCCTAAACCGTCCCCGTCCCCTAAACCTAACCCTAGCCCGAACCCTAACCCTAACCCTTCCCCGAAGCCTGACCCTCACCCGTCCCCTAATCCTAACCCGTACGCTGACACTAACCCGCGCCCTCACACGTACGCTCCCCCTAAAGAGTTGTCGTACCCTCACCTGGACCCTAAACCGTCCCCGTCCCCTAACCCTAACCCTAGCCCGAACCCTAACCCTAACCCTTCCCCGAAGCCTGACCCTCACCCGTCCCCTAATCCTAACCCGTACGCTGACACTAACCCGCGCCCTCACACGTACGCTCCCCCTAAAGCGTTGTCGTACCCTCACCTGGACCCTAAACCGTCCCCGTCCCCTAACCCTAACCCTAGCCCGAACCCTAACCCTAACCCTTCCCCGAAGCCTGACCCTCACCCGTCCCCTAATCCTAACCCGTACGCTGACACTAACCCGCGCCCTCACACGTACGCTCCCCCTAAAGCGTTGTCGTACCCTCACCTGGACCCTAAACCGTCCCCGTCCCCTAACCCTAACCCTAGCCCGAACCCTAACCCTAACCCTTCCCCGAAGGCTGACCCTCACCCGTCCCCTAATCCTAACCCGTACGCTGACACTAACCCGCGCCCTCACACGTACGCTCCCCCTAAAGCGTTGTCGTACCCTCACCTGGACCCTAAACCGTCCCCGTCCCCTAACCCTAACCCTAGCCCGAACCCTAACCCTAACACTTCCCCGAAGCCTGACCCTCACCCGTCCCCTAATCCTAACCCGTACGCTGACACTAACCCGCGCCCTCACACGTACGCTCCCCCTAAAGCGTTGTCGTACCGTCACCTGGACCCTAAACCGTCCCCGTCCCCTAACCCTAACCCTAGCCCGAACCCTAACCCTAACCCTTCCCCGAAGCCTGACCCTCACCCGTCCCCTAAGCCTAACCCGTACGCTGACACTAACCCGCGCCCTCACACGTACACTCCCCCTAAAGCGTTGTCGTACCCTCACCTGGACCCTAAACCGTCCCCGTCCCCTAACCCTAACCCTAGCCCGAACCCTAACCCTAACCCTTCCCCGAAGCCTGACCCTCACCCGTCCCCTAATCCTAACCCGTACGCTGACACTAAGCCGCGCCCTCACACGTACGCTCCCCCTAAAGCGTTGTCGTACCCTCACCTGGACCCTAAACCGTCCCCGTCCCCTAACCCTAACCCTAGCCCGAATCCTAACCCTAACCCTTCCCCGAAGCCTGACCCTCACCCGTCCCCTAATCCTAAGGCGTACGCGGACAATAACCCGCGCCCTCACACGTACGCTCCCCCTAAAGCGTTGTCGTACCCTCACCTGGACCCTAAACCGTTCCCGTCCCCTAACCCTAACCCTAGCCCGAACCCTAACCCTAACACTTCCCCGAAGCCTGACCCTCACCCGTCCCCTAATCCTAAGGCGTACGTGGACAATAACCCGCGCCCTCACACGTACGCTCCCCCTAAAGCGTTGTCGTACCCTCACCTGGACCCTAAACCGTTCCCGTCCCCTAACCCTAACCCTAGCCCGAACCCTAAACCTAACCCTTCCCCGAAGCCTGACCCTCACCCGTCCCCTAATCCTAACCCGTACGCTGACACTAACCCGCGCCCTCACACGTACGCTCCCCCTAAAGCGTTGTCGTACCCTCACCTGGACCCTAAACCGTCCCCGTCCCCTAACCCTAACCCTAGCCCGAACCCTAACCCTAACCCTTCCCCGAAGCCTGACCCTCACCCGTCCCCTAATCCTAACCCGTACGCTGACACTAAGCCGCGCCCTCACACGTACGCTCCCCCTAAAGCGTTGTCGTACCCTCACCTGGACCCTAAACCGTCCCCGTCCCCTAACCCTAACCCTAGCCCAAACCCTAACCCTAACCCTTCCCCGAAGCCTGACCCTCACCCGTCCCCTAATCCTAACCCGTACGCTGACACTAACCCGCGCCCTCACACGTACGCTCCCCATAAAGCGTTGTCGTACCCTCACCTGGACCCTAAACCGTACCCGTCCCCTAACCCTAACCCTAGCCCGAACACTAACCCTAACCCTTCCCCGAAGCCTGAACCTCACCCGTCCCCTAATCCTAACCCGTACGCTGACGCTATCCCGCGCCCTCACACGTACGCTCCCCCTAAAGCGTTGTCGTACCCTCACCTGGACCCTAAACCGTCCCCGTCCCCTAACCCTAACCCTAGCCCGAACCCTAACCCTAACCCTTCCCCGAAGCCTGACCCTCACCCGTCCCCTAATCCTAATCCGTACGCTGACACTAAGCCGCGCCCTCACACGTACGCTCCCCCTAAAGCGTTGTCGTACCCTCACCTGGACGCTAAACCGTCCCCGTCCCCTAACCCTAACCCTAGCCTGAACCCTAACCTTAACCCTTCCCCGAAGCCTGACCCTCACCCATCCCCTAATCCTAACTCGTACGCTCACACTAACCCGCGCCCTCACACGTACGCTGCCCCTAAAGCGTTGTCGTACCCTCACCTGGACCCTAAACCGTCCCCGTCCCCTAACCCTAACCCTAGCCCGAACCCTAACCCTAACACTTCCCCGAAGCCTGACCCTCACCCGTCCCCTAATCCTAACCCGTACACTGACACTAAGCCGCGCCCTCACACGTACGCTCCCCCTAAAGCGTTGTCGTACCCTCACCTGGACCCTAAACCGTCCCCGTCCCCTAACCCTAACCCTAGCCCGAACCCTAACCCTAACCCTTCCCCGAAGCCTGACCCTCACCCGTCCCCTAATCCTAACCCGTACGCTGACACTAACCCGCGCCCTCACACGTACGCTCCCCCTAAAGCGTTGTCGTACCCTCACCTGGACCCTAAACCGTCCCCGTCCCCTAACCCTAACCCTAGCCCGAACCCTAACCCTAACCCTTCCCCGAAGCCTGACCCTCACCCGTCCCCTAATCCTAACCCGTACGCTGACACTAACCCACGCCCTCACACGTACGCTCCCCCTAAAGCGTTGTCATACCCTCACCTGGACCCTAAACCGTCCCCGTCCCCTAACCCTAACCCTAGCCCGAACCCTAACCCTAACCCTTCCCCGAAGCCTGACCCTCACCCGTCCCCTAATCCTAACCCGTACGCTGACACTAAGCCGCGCCCTCACACGTACGCTCCCCCTAAAGCGTTGTCGTACCCTCACCTGGACCCTAAACCGTCCCCGTCCCCTAACCCTAACCCTAGCCCGAACCCTAACCCTAACCCTTCCCCGAAGCCTGACCCTCACCCGTCCCCTAATCCTAACCCGTACGCTGACACTAAGCCGCGCCCTCACACGTACGCTCCCCCTAAAGCGTTGTCGTACCCTCACCTGGACCCTAAACCGTCCCCGTCCCCTAACTCTAACCCTAGCCCGAACCCTAACCCTAACCCTTCCCCGAAGCCTGACCCTCACCCGTCCCCTAATCCTAAGGCGTACGCGGACACTAAGCCGCGCCCTCACACGTACGCTCCCCCTAAAGCGTTGTCGTACCCTCACCTGGACCCTAAACCGTTCCCGTCCCCTAAACCTAACCCTAGCCCGAACCCTAACCCTAACCCTTCCCCGAAGCCT
This sequence comes from Globicephala melas, assembly GCF_963455315.2. NCBI lineage: Eukaryota > Metazoa > Chordata > Mammalia > Artiodactyla > Delphinidae > Globicephala > Globicephala melas. The sequence goes on along the minus strand of NW_027207495.1, from coordinate 312,976 downwards.
GACCCTCACCCGTCCCCTAATCCTAACCCGTACGCTGACACTAACCCGCGCCCTCACACGTACGCTCCCCCTAAAGCGTTGTCATACCCTCACCTGGACCCTAAACCGTTCCCGTCCCCTAACCCTAACCCTAGCCCGAACCCTAACCCTAACCCTTCCCCGAAGCCTGACCCTCACCCGTCCCCTAATCCTAACCCGTACGCTGACACTAACCCGCGCCCTCACACGTACGCTCCCCCTAAAGCGTTGTCGTACCCTCACCTGGACCCTAAACCGTCCCCGTCCCCTAACCCTAACCCTAGCCCGAACCCTAACCCTGACCCTTCCCCGAAGCCTGACCCTCACCCGTCCCCTAATCCTAACCCGTACGCTGACACTAAGCCGCGCCCTCACACGTACGCTCCCCCTAAAGCGTTGTCGTACCCTCACCTGGACCCTAAACCGTCCCCGTCCCCTAACCCTAACCCTAGCCCGAACCCTAACCCTAAACCTTCCCCGAAGCCTGACCCTCACCCGTCCCCTAATCCTAACCCGTACGCTGAAAAGAACCCGCGCCCTCACACGTACGCTCCCCCTAAAGCGTTGTCGTACTCTCACCTGGACCCTAAACCGTCCCCGTCCCCTAACCCTAACCCTAGCCCGAACCCTAACCCTAACCCTTCCCCGAAGGCTGACCCTCACCCGTCCCCTAATCCTAACCCGTACGCTGACACTAACCCGCGCCCTCACACGTACGCTCCCCCTAAAGCGTTGTCGTACCCTCACCTGGACCCTAAACCGTCCCCGTCCCCTAACCCTAACCCTAGCCCGAACCCTAACCCTAACCCTTCCCCGAAGCCTGAGCGTCACCCGTCCCCTAATCCTAACCCGTACGCTGACACTAACCCGCGCCCTCACACGTACGCTCCCCCTAAAGCGTTGTCGTACCCTCACCTGGACCCTAAACCGTCCCCGTCCCCTAACCCTAACCCTAGCCCGAACCCTAACCCTAACCCTTCCCCGAAGCCTGACCCTCACCCGTCCCCTAATCCTAACCCGTACGCTGACACTAACCCGCGCCCTCACACGTACGCTCCCCCTAAAGCGTTGTCGTACCCTCACCTGGACCCTAAACCGTCCCCGTCCCCTAACCCTAACCCTAGCCCGAACCCTAACCCTAACCCTTCCCCGAAGCCTGACCCTCACCCGTCCCCTAATCCTAACCCGTACGCTGACACTAACCCGCGCCCTCACACGTACGCTCCCCCTAAAGCGTTGTCGTACCCTCACCTGGACCCTAAACCGTCCCCGTCCCCTAACCCTAACCCTAGCCCGAACCCTAACCCTAACACTTCCCCGAAGCCTGACCCTCACCCGTCCCCTAATCCTAACCCGTACGCTGACACTAAGCCGCGCCCTCACACGTACGCTCCCCCTAAAGCGTTGTCGTACCCTCACCTGGACCCTAAACCGTCCCCGTCCCCTAACCCTAACCCTAGCCCGAACCCTAACCCTAACCCTTCCCCGAAGCCTGACCCTCACCCGTCCCCTAATCCTAACCCGTACGCTGACACTAACCCGCGCCCTCACACGTACGCTCCCCCTAAAGCGTTGTCGTACCCTCACCTGGACCCTAAACCGTCCCCGTCCCCTAACCCTAACCCTAGCCCGAACCCTAACCCTAACCCTTCCCCGAAGCCTGACCCTCACCCATCCCCTAATCCTAACCCGTACGCTGACACTAACCCGCGCCCTCACACGTACGCTCCCCCTAAAGCGTTGTCGTACCCTCACCTGGACCCTAAACCGTCCCCGTCCCCTAACCCTAACCCTAGCCCGAACCCTAACCCTAACCCTTCCCCGAAGCCTGACCCTCACCCGTCCCCTAATCCTAACCCGTACGCTGACACTAAGCCTCGCCTTCACACGTACGCTCCCCCTAAAGCGTTGTCGTACCCTCACCTGGACCCTAAACCGTCCCCGTCCCCTAACCCTAACCCTAGCCCGAACCCTAACCCTAACCCTTCCCCGAAGCCTGACCCTCACCCGTCCCCTAATCCTAACCCGTACGCTGACACTAACCCGTGCCCTCACACGTACGCTCCCCCTAAAGCGTTGTCGTACCCTCACCTGGACCCTAAACCGTCCCCGTCCCCTAACCCTAACCCTAGCCCGAACCCTAACCCTAACACTTCCCCGAAGCCTGACCCTCACCCGTCCCCTAATCCTAACCCGTACGCTGACACTAAGCCGCGCCCTCACACGTACGCTCCCCCTAAAGCGTTGTCGTACCCTCACCTGGACCCTAAACCGTCCCCGACCCCTAACCCTAACCCTAGCCCGAACCCTAAACCTAACACTTCCCCGAAGCCTGACCCTCACCCGTCCCCTAATCCTAACCCGTACGCTGACACTAAGCCGCGCCCTCACACGTACGCTCCCCCTAAAGCGTTGTCGTACCCTCACCTGGACCCTAAACCGTCCCCGTCCCCTAACCCTAAGCCTAGCCCGAACCCTAACCCTAACCCTTCCCCGAAGCCTGACCCTCACCCGTCCCCTAATCCTAACCCGTACGCTGACACTAAGCCGCGCCCTCACACGTACGCTCCCCCTAAAGCGTTGTCGTACCCTCACCTGGACCCTAAACCGTCCCCGTCCCCTAACCCTAACCCTAGCCCGAACCCTAACCCTAACCCTTCCCCGAAGCCTGACCCTCACCCGTCCCCTAATCCTAACCCGTACGCTGACACTAACCCGCGCCCTCACACGTACGCTCCCCCTAAAGCGTTGTCGTACCCTCACCTGGACCCTAAACCGTCCCCGTCCCCTAACCCTAACCCTAGCCCGAACCCTAACCCTAACCCTTCCCCGAAGCCTGACACTCACCCGTCCCCTAATCCTAACCCGTACGCTGACACTAACCCGCGCCCTCACACGTTCGCTCCCCCTAAAGCGTTGTCGTACCCTCACATGAACCCTAAAACGTCCCCGTCCCCTAACCCTAACCCTAGCCCGAACCCTAACCCTAACCCTTCCCCGAAGCCTGACCCTCACCCGTCCCCTAATCCTAACCCGTACGCTGACACTAAGCCGCGCCCTCACACGTACGCTCCCCCTAAAGCGTTGTCGTACCCTCACCTGGACCCTAAACCGTCCCCGTCCCCTAACCCTAACCCTAGCCCGAACCATACCCCTAACCCTTCCCCGAAGCCTGACCCTCACCCGTCCCCTAATCCTAACCCGTACGCTGACACTAACCCGCGCCCTCACACGTACGCTCCCCCTAAAGCGTTGTCGTACCCTCACCTGGACCCTAAACCGTTCCCGTCCCCTAACCCTAACCCTAGCCCGAACCCTAACCCTAACCCTTCCCCGAAGCCTGACCCTCACCCGTTCCCTAATCTTAACCCGTACGCTGACACTAAGCCGCGCCCTCACACGTACGCTCCCCCTAAAGCGTTGTCGTACCCTCACCTGGACCCTAAACCGTCCCCGTCCCCTAACCCTAATCCTAGCCCGAACCCTAACCCTAACCCTTCCCCGAAGCCTGACCCTCACCCGTCCCCTAATCCTAACCCGTACGCTGACACTAAGCCGCGCCCTCACAAGTACGCTCCCCCTAAAGCGTTGTCGTACCCTCACCTGGACCCTAAACCGTCCCCGTCCCCTAACCCTAACCCTAGCCCGAACCCTAACCCTAACCCTTCCCCGAAGCCTGACCCTCACCCCTCCCCTAATCCTAACCCGTACGCGGACAATAACCCGCGCCCTCACACGTACGCTCCCCCTAAAGCGTTGTCGTACCCTCACCTGGACCCTAAACCGTCCCCGTCCCCTAATCCTAACGCTAGCCCGAACCCTAACCCTAACCCTTCCCCGAAGCCTGACCCTCACCCGTCCCCTAATCCTAACCCGTACGCTGACACTAACCCGCGCCCTCACACGTACGCTCCCCCTAAAGCGTTGTCGTACCCTCACCTGGACCCTAAACCGTCCCCGTCCCCTAACCCTAACCCTAGCCCGAACCCTAACCCTAACCCTTCCCCGAAGCCTGACCCTCACCCGTCCCCTAATCCTAACCCGTACGCTGACACTAACCCGCGCCCTCACACGTACGCTCCCCCTAAAGCGTTGTCGTACCCTCACCTGGACCCTAAACCGTCCCCGTCCCCTAACCCTAACCCTAGCCCGAACCCTAACCCTAACCCTTCCCCGAAGCCTGACCCTCACCCGTCCCCTAATCCTAACCCGTACGCTGACACTAACCCGCGCCCTCACACGTACGCTCCCCCTAAAGCGTTGTCGTACCCTCACCTGGACCCTAAACCGTCCCCGTCCCCTAACCCTAACCCTAGCCCGAACCCTAACCCTAACCCTTCCCCGAAGCCTGACCCTCACCCGTCCCCTAATCCTAACCCGTACGTGGAAAATAACTCGCGCCCTCACACGTACGCTCCCCCTAAAGCGTTGTCGTACCCTCACCTGGACCCTAAACCGTCCCCGTCCCCTAACCCTAACCCTAGCCCGAACCCCAACCCTAACCCTTCCCCGAAGCCTGACCCTCACCCGTCCCCTAATCCTAACCCGTACGCTGACACTAACCCGCGCCCTCACACGTACGCTCCCCCTAAAGCGTTGTCGTACCCTCGCCTGGACCCTAAACCATCCCCGTCCCCTAACCCTAACCCTAGCCCGAACCCTAACCCTAACCCTTCCCCGAAGCCTGACCCTCACCCGTCCCCTAATCCTAACCCGTACGCTGACACTAAGCCGCGCCCTCACAAGTACGCTCCCCCTAAAGCGTTGTCGTACCCTCACCTGGACCCTAAACCGTCCCCGTCCCCTAACCCTAACCCTAGCCCGAACCCTAACCCTAACCCTTCCCCGAAGCCTGACCCTCACCCGTCCCCTAATCCCAACCCGTACGCGGACAATAACCCGCGCCCTCACACGTACGCTCCCCCTAAAGCGTTGTCGTACCCTCACCTGGACCCTAAACCTTCCCCGTCCCCTAACCCTAACCCTAGCCCGAACCCTAACCCTAACCCTTCCCCGAAGCCTGACCCTCCCCCGTCCCCTAATCCTAACCCGTACGCTGACACTAACCCGCGCCCTCACACATACGCTCCCCCTAAAGCGTTGTCGTACCCTCACCTGGACCCTAAACCTTCCCCGTCCCCTAACCCTAACCCTAGCCCGAACCCTAACCCTAACCCTTCCCCGAAGCCTGACCCTCACCCGTCCCCTAATCCTAACCCGTACGCTGACACTAACCCGCGCCCTCACACGTACGCTCCCCCTAAAGCGTTGTCGTACCCTCACCTGGACCCTAAACCGTCCCCGTCCCCTAACCCTAACCCTAGCCCGAACCATACCCCTAACCCTTCCCCGAAGCCTGACCCTCACCCGTCCCCTAATCCTAACCCGTACGCTGACACTAACCCGCGCCCTCACACGTACGCTCCCCCTAAAGCGTTGTCGTACCCTCACCTGGACCCTAAACCGTTCCCGTCCCCTAACCCTAACCCTAGCCCGAACCCTAACCCTAACCCTTCCCCGAAGCCTGACCCTCACCCGTTCCCTAATCTTAACCCGTACGCTGACACTAAGCCGCGCCCTCACACGTACGCTCCCCCTAAAGCGTTGTCGTACCCTCACCTGGACCCTAAACCGTCCCCGTCCCCTAACCCTAATCCTAGCCCGAACCCTAACCCTAACCCTTCCCCGAAGCCTGACCCTCACCCGTCCCCTAATCCTAACCCGTACGCTGACACTAAGCCGCGCCCTCACAAGTACGCTCCCCCTAAAGCGTTGTCGTACCCTCACCTGGACCCTAAACCGTCCCCGTCCCCTAACCCTAACCCTAGCCCGAACCCTAACCCTAACCCTTCCCCGAAGCCTGACCCTCACCCCTCCCCTAATCCTAACCCGTACGCGGACAATAACCCGCGCCCTCACACGTACGCTCCCCCTAAAGCGTTGTCGTACCCTCACCTGGACCCTAAACCGTCCCCGTCCCCTAATCCTAACCCTAGCCCGAACCCTAACCCTAACCCTTCCCCGAAGCCTGACCCTCACCCGTCCCCTAATCCTAACCCGTACGCTGACACTAACCCGCGCCCTCACACGTACGCTCCCCCTAAAGCGTTGTCGTACCCTCACCTGGACCCTAAACCGTCCCCGTCCCCTAACCCTAACCCTAGCCCGAACCCTAACCCTAACCCTTCCCCGAAGCCTGACCCTCACCCCTCCCCTAATCCTAACCCGTACGCGGACAATAACCCGCGCCCTCACACGTACGCTCCCCCTAAAGCGTTGTCGTACCCTCACCTGGACCCTAAACCGTCCCCGTCCCCTAACCCTAACCCTAGCCCGAACCCTAACCCTAACACTTCCCCGAAGCCTGACCCTCACCCGTCCCCTAATCCTAACCCGTACGCTGACACTAACCCGCGCCCTCACACGTACGCTCCCCCTAAAGCGTTGTCGTACCCTCACCTGGACCCTAAACCGTCCCCGTCCCCTAACCCTAACCCTAGCCCGAACCCTAACCCTAACCCTTCCCCGAAGCCTGACCCTCACCCGTCCCCTAATCCTAACCCGTACGTGGAAAATAACTCGCGCCCTCACACGTACGCTCCCCCTAAAGCGTTGTCGTACCCTCACCTGGACCCTAAACCGTCCCCGTCCCCTAACCCTAACCCTAGCCCGAACCCCAACCCTAACCCTTCCCCGAAGCCTGACCCTCACCCCTCCCCTAATCCTAACCCGTACGCTGACACTAACCCGCGCCCTCACACGTACGCTCCCCCTAAAGCGTTGTCGTACCCTCGCCTGGACCCTAAACCGTCCCCGTCCCCTAACCCTAACCCTAGCCCGAACCCTAACCCTAACCCTTCCCCGAAGCCTGACCCTCACCCGTCCCCTAATCCTAACCCGTACGCTGACACTAAGCCGCGCCCTCACAAGTACGCTCCCCCTAAAGCGTTGTCGTACCCTCACCTGGACCCTAAACCGTCCCCGTCCCCTAACCCTAACCCTAGCCCGAACCCTAACCCTAACCCTTCCCCGAAGCCTGACCCTCACCCGTCCCCTAATCCCAACCCGTACGCGGACAATAACCCGCGCCCTCACACGTACGCTCCCCCTAAAGCGTTGTCGTACCCTCACCTGGACCCTAAACCTTCCCCGTCCCCTAACCCTAACCCTAGCCCGAACCCTAACCCTAACCCTTCCCCGAAGCCTGACCCTCCCCCGTCCCCTAATCCTAACCCGTACGCTGACACTAACCCGCGCCCTCACACATACGCTCCCCCTAAAGCGTTGTCGTACCCTCACCTGGACCCTAAACCTTCCCCGTCCCCTAACCCTAACCCTAGCCCGAACCCTAACCCTAACCCTTCCCCGAAGCCTGACCCTCACCCGTCCCCTAATCCTAACCCGTACGCTGACACTAACCCGCGCCCTCACACGTACGCTCCCCCTAAAGCGTTGTCGTACCCTCACCTGGACCCTAAACCGTCCCCGTCCCCTAACCCTAACCCTAGCCCGAACCCTAACCCTAACACTTCCCCGAAGCCTGACCCTCCCCCGTCCCCTAATCCTAACCCGTACGCTGACACTAACCCGCGCCCTCACACATACGCTCCCCCTAAAGTGTTGTCGTAACCTCACCTGGACCCTAAACCGTCCCCGTCCCCTAACCCTAACCCTAGCCCGAACCCTAACCCTAACCCTTCCCCGAAGCCTGACCCTCACCCGTTCCCTAATCTTAACCCGTACGCTGACACTAAGCCGCGCCCTCACACGTACGCTCCCCCTAAAGCGTTGTCGTACCCTCACCTGGACCCTAAACCGTCCCCGTCCCCTAACCCTAATCCTAGCCCGAACCCTAACCCTAACCCTTCCCCGAAGCCTGACCCTCACCCGTCCCCTAATCCTAACCCGTACGCTGACACTAAGCCGCGCCCTCACAAGTACGCTCCCCCTAAAGCGTTGTCGTACCCTCACCTGGACCCTAAACCGTCCCCGTCCCCTAACCCTAACCCTAGCCCGAACCCTAACCCTAACCCTTCCCCGAAGCCTGACCCTCACCCCTCCCCTAATCCTAACCCGTACGCGGACAATAACCCGCGCCCTCACACGTACGCTCCCCCTAAAGCGTTGTCGTACCCTCACCTGGACCCTAAACCGTCCCCGTCCCCTAATCCTAACCCTAGCCCGAACCCTAACCCTAACCCTTCCCCGAAGCCTGACCCTCACCCGTCCCCTAATCCTAACCCGTACGCTGACACTAACCCGCGCCCTCACACGTACGCTCCCCCTAAAGCGTTGTCGTACCCTCACCTGGACCCTAAACCGTCCCCGTCCCCTAACCCTAACCCTAGCCCGAACCCTAACCCTAACCCTTCCCCGAAGCCTGACCCTCACCCCTCCCCTAATCCTAACCCGTACGCGGACAATAACCCGCGCCCTCACACGTACGCTCCCCCTAAAGCGTTGTCGTACCCTCACCTGGACCCTAAACCGTCCCCGTCCCCTAACCCTAACCCTAGCCCGAACCCTAACCCTAACACTTCCCCGAAGCCTGACCCTCACCCGTCCCCTAATCCTAACCCGTACGCTGACACTAACCCGCGCCCTCACACGTACGCTCCCCCTAAAGCGTTGTCGTACCCTCACCTGGACCCTAAACCGTCCCCGTCCCCTAACCCTAACCCTAGCCCGAACCCTAACCCTAACCCTTCCCCGAAGCCTGACCCTCACCCGTCCCCTAATCCTAACCCGTACGTGGAAAATAACTCGCGCCCTCACACGTACGCTCCCCCTAAAGCGTTGTCGTACCCTCACCTGGACCCTAAACCGTCCCCGTCCCCTAACCCTAACCCTAGCCCGAACCCCAACCCTAACCCTTCCCCGAAGCCTGACCCTCACCCCTCCCCTAATCCTAACCCGTACGCTGACACTAACCCGCGCCCTCACACGTACGCTCCCCCTAAAGCGTTGTCGTACCCTCGCCTGGACCCTAAACCGTCCCCGTCCCCTAACCCTAACCCTAGCCCGAACCCTAACCCTAACCCTTCCCCGAAGCCTGACCCTCACCCGTCCCCTAATCCTAACCCGTACGCTGACACTAAGCCGCGCCCTCACAAGTACGCTCCCCCTAAAGCGTTGTCGTACCCTCACCTGGACCCTAAACCGTCCCCGTCCCCTAACCCTAACCCTAGCCCGAACCCTAACCCTAACCCTTCCCCGAAGCCTGACCCTCACCCGTCCCCTAATCCCAACCCGTACGCGGACAATAACCCGCGCCCTCACACGTACGCTCCCCCTAAAGCGTTGTCGTACCCTCACCTGGACCCTAAACCTTCCCCGTCCCCTAACCCTAACCCTAGCCCGAACCCTAACCCTAACCCTTCCCCGAAGCCTGACCCTCCCCCGTCCCCTAATCCTAACCCGTACGCTGACACTAACCCGCGCCCTCACACATACGCTCCCCCTAAAGCGTTGTCGTACCCTCACCTGGACCCTAAACCTTCCCCGTCCCCTAACCCTAACCCTAGCCCGAACCCTAACCCTAACCCTTCCCCGAAGCCTGACCCTCACCCGTCCCCTAATCCTAACCCGTACGCTGACACTAACCCGCGCCCTCACACGTACGCTCCCCCTAAAGCGTTGTCGTACCCTCACCTGGACCCTAAACCGTCCCCGTCCCCTAACCCTAACCCTAGCCCGAACCCTAACCCTAACACTTCCCCGAAGCCTGACCCTCCCCCGTCCCCTAATCCTAACCCGTACGCTGACACTAACCCGCGCCCTCACACATACGCTCCCCCTAAAGTGTTGTCGTAACCTCACCTGGACCCTAAACCGTCCCCGTCCCCTAACCCTAACCCTAGCCCGAACCCTAACCCTAAACCTTCCCCGAAGCCTGACCCTCACCCGTCCCCTAATCCTAACCCGTACGCTGACACTAACCCGCGCCCTCACACGTACGCTCCCCCTAAAGCGTTGTCGAACCCTCACCTGGACCCTAAACCGTCCCCGTCCCCTAACCCTAACCCTAGCCCGAACCCTAACCCTAACCCTTCCCCGAAGCCTGACCCTCACCCGTCCCCTAATCCTAACCCGTACGCTGACACTAACCCGCGCCCTCACACATACGCTCCCCCTAAAGCGTTGTCGTACCCTCACCTGGACCCTAAACCGTCCCCGTCCCCCAACCCTAACCCTAGCCCGAACCCTAACCCTAACCCTTCCCCGAAGCCTGACCCTCCCCCGTCCCCTAATCCTAAGGCGTACGCGGACAATAACCCGCGCCCTCACACGTACGCTCCCCCTAAAGCGTTGTCGTACCCTCACCTGGACCCTAAACCGTCCCCGTCCCCTAACCCTAACCCTAGCCCGAACCCTAACCCTAACCCTTCCCCGAAGCCTGACCCTCACCCGTCCCCTAATCCTAAACCGTACGCTGACGCTAACCCGTGTCCTCACACGTACGCACCCACTAAAGCGTTGTCGTACCCTCACCTGGGCCCTAAACCGTCCCCGTCCCCTAACCCTAACCCTAGCCCGAACCCTAACCCTAACCGTTCCCCGAAGCCTGACGCTCCCCCGTCCCCTAATCCTAACCTGTACGCTGACGCTAACCCGCGCCCTCACATGTACGCTCCCCCTAAAGCGTTTTCGTACCCTCACCTGGACCCGAAACCGTCCCCGTCCCCTAACCCTAACCCTAGCCCGAACACTAACCCTAACACTTCCCCGAAGCCTGACCCTCACCCGTCCCCTAATCCTAACCCGTACGCTGACACTAAGCCGCGCCCTCACACGTACGCTCCCCCTAAAGCGTTGTCGTACCCTCACCTGGACCCTAAACCGTCCCCGTCCCCTAACCCTAACCCTAGCGCGAACCCTAACCCTAACCCTTCCCCGAAGCCTGACCCTCACCCGTCCCCTAACCCTAACCCTAGCCCGAACCCTAACCCTAACCCTTCCCCGAAGCCTGACCCTCACCCGTCCCCTAATCCTAACCCGTACGCTGACACTAACCCGCGCCCTCACACGTACGCTCCCCCTAAAGCGTTGTCGTACCCTCACCTGGACCCTAAACCGTCCCCGTACCCTAACCCTAACCCTAGCCCGAACCCTAACCCTAACACTTCCCCGAAGCCTGACCCTCACCCGTCCCCTAATCCTAACCCGTACGCTGACACTAACCCGCGCCCTCACACGTACGCTCCCCCTAAAGCGTTGTCCTACCCCCACCTGGACCCTAAACCGTCCCCGTCCCCTAACCCTAACCCTAGCCCGAACCCTAACCCTAACCCTTCCCCGAAGCCTGACCCTCACCCGTCCCCTAATCCTAACCCGTACGCTGACGCTAACCCGCGCCCTCACACGTACGCTCCCCCTAAAGCGTTGTCGTACCCTCACCTGGACCCTAAACCGTCCCCGTCCCCTAACCCTAACCCTAGCCCGAACCCTAATCTTAACCCTTCCCCGAAGCCTGACCCTCACCCGTCCCCTAATCCTAACCCGTACGCTGACACTAACCCGCGCCCTCACACGTACGCTCCCCCTAAAGCGTTGCCGTACCCTCACCTGGACCCTAAACCGTCCCCGTCCCCTAACCCTAACCCTAGCCCGAACCCTAACCCTATCCCTTCCCTGAAGCCTGACCATCACCCATCCCCTAATCCTAACCCGTACGCTGACACTAACCCGCGCCCTCACACGTACGCTCCCCATAAAGCGTTGTCGTACCCTCACCTGGACCCTAAACCGTCCCCGTCCCCTAACCCTAACCCTAGCCCGAACCCTAACCCTAACCCTTCCCCGAAGCCTGACCCTCACCCGTCCCCTAATCCTAACCCGTACGCTGACACTAACCCGCGCCCTCACACGTACGCTCCCCATAAAGCGTTGTCGTACCCTCACCTGGACCCTAAACCGTCCCCGTCCCCTAACCCTAGCCCGAACCCTAACCCTAACCCTTCCCCGAAGCCTGACCCTCACCCGTCCCCTAATCCTAACCCGTACGCTGACGCTAACCCGTGTCCTCACACTTACGCACCCACTAAAGCGTTGTCGTACCCTCACCTGGGCCCTAAACCGTCCCCGTCCCCTAACCCTAACCCTAGCCCCAACCCTAACCCTAACCCTTCCCCGACGCCTGACCTTCACCCGTCCCCTAATCCTAACCCGTACGCTGACACTAACCCGCGCCCTCACATGTACGCTCCCCCTAAAGCGTTGTCGTACCCTCACCTGGACCCTAAACCGTCCCCATCCCCTAACCCTAGCCCGAACCCTAACCCTAACCCTTCCCCGAAGCCTGACCCTCACCCGTCCCCTAATCCTAACCCGTACGCTGACACTAACCCGCGCCCTCACACGTACGCTCCCCCTAAAGCGTTGTCGTACCCTCACCTGGACCCTAAACCGTCCCCGTCCCCTAACCCTAACCCTAGCCCGAACCCTAACCCTAACCCTTCCCCGAAGCCTGACCCTCCCCCGTCCCCTAATCCTAAGGCTTACGCGGTCAATAACCCTCGCCCTCACACGTACACTCCCCCTAAAGCGTTGTCGTACCCTCACCTGGACCCTAAACCGTCCCCGTCCCCTAACCCTAACCCTAGCCCGAACCCTAACCCTAACCCTTCCCCGAAGCCTGACCCTCACCCGTCCCCTAATCCTAACCCGTACGCTGACACTAACCCGCGCCCTCACACGTACGCTCCCCCTAAAGCGTTGTCGTACCCTCACCTGGACCCTAAACCGTCCCCGTTCCCTAACCCTAACCCTAGCCCGAACCCTAACCCTAACCCTTCCCTGAAGCCTGACCATCACCCGTCCCCTAATCCTAACCCGTACGCTGACACAAACCCGCGCCCTCACATGTACGCTCCCCCTAAAGCGTTGTCGTACCCTCACCTGGACCCTAAACCGTCCCCGTCCCCTAACCCTAGCCCGAACCCTAACCCTATCCCTTCCCCGAAGCCTGACCCTCACCCGTCCCCTAATCCTAACCCGTACGCTGACACTGACCCGCGCCCTCACACGTACGCTCCCCCTAAAGCGTTGTCGTACACTCACCTGGGCCCTAAACCGTCCCCGTCCCCTAACCCTAACCCTAGCCCGAACCCTAAACCTAACCCTTCCCCGAAGCCTGACCCTCACCCGTCCCCTAATCCTAAACCGTACGCTGACGCTAACCCGTGTCCTCACACTTACGCACCCACTAAAGCGTTGTCGTACCCTCACCTGGGCCCTAAACCGTCCCCGTCCCCTAACCCAAACCCTAGCCCGAACCCTAACCCTAACCCTTCCCCGAAGCCTGACCCTCCCCCGTCCCCTAATCCTAACCTGTACGCTGACGCTAACCCGCGCCCTCACACGTACGCTCCCCCTAAAGCGTTTTCGTACCCTCACCTGGACCCGAAACCGTCCCCGTCCCCTAACCCTAACCCTAGCCCGAACACTAACCCTAACCCTTCCCCGAAGCCTGACCCTCACCCGTCCCCTAATCCTAACCCGTACGCTGACACTAAGCCGCGCCCTCACACGTACGCTCCCCCTAAAGCGTTGTCGTACCCTCACCTGGACCCTAAACCGTCCCCGTCCCCTAACCCTAACCCTAGCCCGAACCCTAACCCTAACACTTCCCCGAAGCCTGACCCTCACCCGTCCCCTAATCCTAACCCGTACGCTGACGCTAACCCGCGCCCTCACACGTACGCTCCCCCTAAAGCGTTGTCGTACCCTCACCTGGACCCTAAACCGTCCCCGTCCCCTAACCCTAACCCTAGCCCGAACCCTAATCTTAACCCTTCCCCGAAGCCTGACCCTCACCCGTTCCCTAATCCTAACCCGTACGCTGACACTAACCCGCGCCCTCACACGTACGCTCCCCCTAAAGCGTTGCCGTACCCTCACCTGGACCCTAAACCGTCCCCGTCCCCTAACCCTAACCCTAGCCCCAACCCTAACCCTAACCCTTCCCCGACGCCTGACCTTCACCCGTCCCCTAATCCTAACCCGTACGCTGACACTAACCCGCGCCCTCACATGTACGCTCCCCCTAAAGCGTTGTCGTACCCTCACCTGGACCCTAAACCGTCCCCGTCCCCTAACCCTAGCCCGAACCCTAACCCTAACCCTTCCCCGAAGCCTGACCCTCACCCGTCCCCTAATCCTAACCCGTACGCTGACACTAACCCGCGCCCTCACACGTACGCTCCCCATAAAGCGTTGTCGTACCCTCACCTGGACCCTAAACCGTCCCCGTCCCCTAACCCTAACCCTAGCCCGAACCCTAACCCTAACCCTTCCCCGAAGCCTGACCCTCACCCGTCCCCTAATCCTAACCCGTACGCTGACACTAACCCGCGCCCTCACACGTACGCTCCCCATAAAGCGTTGTCGTACCCTCACCTGGACCCTAAACCGTCCCCGTCCCCTAACCCTAGCCCGAACCCTAACACTAACCCTTCCCCGAAGCCTGACCCTCACCCGTCCCCTAATCCTAACCCGTACGCTGACGCTAACCCGTGTCCTCACACTTACGCACCCACTAAAGCGTTGTCGTACCCTCACCTGGGCCCTAAACCGTCCCCGTCCCCTAACCCTAACCCTAGCCCCAACCCTAACCCTAACCCTTCCCCGACGCCTGACCTTCACCCGTCCCCTAATCCTAACCCGTACGCTGACACTAACCCGCGCCCTCACATGTACGCTCCCCCTAAAGCGTTGTCGTACCCTCACCTGGACCCTAAACCGTCCCCGTCCCCTAACCCTAGCCCGAACCCTAACCCTAACCCTTCCCCGAAGCCTGACCCTCACCCGTCCCCTAATCCTAACCCGTACGCTGACACTAACCCGCGCCCTCACACGTACGCTCCCCCTAAAGCGTTGTCGTACCCTCACCTGGACCCTAAACCGTCCCCGTCCCCTAACCCTAACCCTAGCCCGAACCCTAACCCTAACCCTTCCCCGAAGCCTGACCCTCCCCCGTCCCCTAATCCTAAGGCGTACGCGGTCAATAACCCTCGCCCTCACACGTACACTCCCCCTAAAGCGTTGTCGTACCCTCACCTGGACCCTAAACCGTCCCTGTCCCCTAACCCTAACCCTAGCCCGAACCCTAACCCTAACCCTTCCCCGAAGCCTGACCCTCACCCGTCCCCTAATCCTAACCCGTACGCTGACACTAACCCGCGCCCTCACACGTACGCTCCCCCTAAAGCGTTGTCGTACCCTCACCTGGACCCTAAACCGTCCCCGTTCCCTAACCCTAACCCTAGCCCGAACCCTAACCCTAACCCTTCCCTGAAGCCTGACCATCACCCGTCCCCTAATCCTAACCCGTACGCTGACACAAACCCGCGCCCTCACATGTACGCTCCCCCTAAAGCGTTGTCGTACCCTCACCTGGACCCTAAACCGTCCCCGTCCCCTAACCCTAGCCCGAACCCTAACCCTATCCCTTCCCCGAAGCCTGACCCTCACCCGTCCCCTAATCCTAACCCGTACGCTGACACTGACCCGCGCCCTCACACGTACGCTCCCCCTAAAGCGTTGTCGTACACTCACCTGGGCCCTAAACCATCCCCGTCCCCTAACCCTAACCCTAGCCCGAACCCTAAACCTAACCCTTCCCCGAAGCCTGACCCTCACCCGTCCCCTAATCCTAAACCGTACGCTGACGCTAACCCGTGTCCTCACACTTACGCACCCACTAAAGCGTTGTCGTACCCTCACCTGGGCCCTAAACCGTCCCCGTCCCCTAACCCAAACCCTAGCCCGAACCCTAACCCTAACCCTTCCCCGAAGCCTGACCCTCCCCCGTCCCCTAATCCTAACCTGTACGCTGACGCTAACCCGCGCCCTCACACGTACGCTCCCCCTAAAGCGTTTTCGTACCCTCACCTGGACCCGAAACCGTCCCCGTCCCCTAACCCTAACCCTAGCCCGAACACTAACCCTAACCCTTCCCCGAAGCCTGACCCTCACCCGTCCCCTAATCCTAACCCGTACGCTGACACTAAGCCGCGCCCTCACACGTACGCTCCCCCTAAAGCGTTGTCGTACCCTCACCTGGACCCTAAACCGTCCCCGTCCCCTAACCCTAACCCTAGCCCGAACCCTAACCCTAACACTTCCCCGAAGCCTGACCCTCACCCGTCCCCTAATCCTAACCCGTACGCTGACGCTAACCCGCGCCCTCACACGTACGCTCCCCCTAAAGCGTTGTCGTACCCTCACCTGGACCCTAAACCGTCCCCGTCCCCTAACCCTAACCCTAGCCCGAACCCTAATCTTAACCCTTCCCCGAAGCCTGACCCTCACCCGTTCCCTAATCCTAACCCGTACGCTGACACTAACCCGCGCCCTCACACGTACGCTCCCCCTAAAGCGTTGCCGTACCCTCACCTGGACCCTAAACCGTCCCCGTCCCCTAACCCTAACCCTAGCCCGAACCCTAACCCTAACCCTTCCCCGAAGCCTGACAATCACCCATCCCCTAATCCTAACCCGTACGCTGACACTAACCCGCGCCCTCACACGTACGCTCCCCATAAAGCGTTGTCGTACCCTCACCTGGACCCTAAACCGTCCCCGTCCCCTAACCCTAACCCTAGCCCGAACCCTAACCCTAACCCTTCCCCGAAGCCTGACCCTCACCCGTCCCCTAATCCTAACCCGTACGCTGACACTAACCCGCGCCCTCACACGTACGCTCCCCATAAAGCGTTGTCGTACCCTCACCTGGACCCTAAACCGTCCCCATCCCCTAACCCTAACCCTAGCCCGAACCCTAACCCTAACCCTTCCCCGAAGCCTGACCCTCCCCCGTCCCCTAATCCTAAGGCGTACGCGGACAATAACTCTGGCCCTCACACGTACGCTCCCCCTAAAGCGTTGTCGTACCCTCACCTGGACCCTAAACCGTCCCCGTCCCCTAACCCTAACCCTAGCCCGAACCCTAACCCTAACCCTTCCCCGAAGCCTGACCCTCACCCGTCCCCTAATCCTAAACCGTACGCTGACGCTAACCCGTGTCCTCACACTTACGCACCCACTAAAGCGTTGTCGTACCCTCACCTGGGCCCTAAACCGTCCCCGTCCCCTAACCCTAACCCTAGCCCGAACCCTAACCCTAACCCTTCCCCGAAGCCTGACGCTCCCCCGTCCCCTAATCCTAACCTGTACGCTGACGCTAACCCGCGCCCTCACACGTACGCTCCCCCTAAAGCGTTTTCGTACCCTCACCTGGACCCGAAACCGTCCCCGTCCCCTAACCCTAACCCTAGCCCGAACACTAACCCTAACACTTCCCCGAAGCCTGACCCTCACCCGTCCCCTAATCCTAACCCGTACGCTGACACTAAGCCGCGCCCTCACACGTACGCTCCCCCTAAAGCGTTGTCATACTCTCACCTGGACCCTAAACCGTCCCCGTCCCCTAACCCTAACCCTAGCCCGAACCCTAACCCTAACCCTTCCCCGAAGCCTGACCCTCACCCGTCCCCTAATCCTAAACCGTACGCTGACGCTAACCCGTGTCCTCACACTTACGCACCCACTAAAGCGTTGTCGTACCCTCACCTGGGCCCTAAACCGTCCCCGTCCCCTAACCCTAACCCTAGCCCCAACCCTAACCCTAACCCTTCCCCGACGCCTGACCTTCACCCGTCCCCTAATCCTAACCCGTACGCTGACACTAACCCGCGCCCTCACATGTACGCTCCCCCTAAAGCGTTGTCGTACCCTCACCTGGACCCTAAACCGTCCCCGTCCCCTAACCCTAGCCCGAACCCTAACCCTAACCCTTCCCCGAAGCCTGACCCTCACCCGTCCCCTAATCCTAACCCGTACGCTGACACTAACCCGCGCCCTCACACGTACGCTCCCCCTAAAGCGTTGTCGTACCCTCACCTGGACCCTAAACCGTCCCCGTCCCCTAACCCTAACCCTACCCCGAACCCTAACCCTAACCCTTCCCCGAAGCCTGACCCTCCCCCGTCCCCTAATCCTAAGGCGTACGCGGACAATAACCCTCGCCCTCACACGTACGCTCCCCCTAAAGCGTTGTCGTACCCTCACCTGGACCCTAAACCGTCCCCGTCCCCTAACCCTAACCCTAGCCAGAACCCTAACCCTAACCCTTCCCCGAAGCCTGACCCTCACCCGTCCCCTAATCCTAACCCGTACGCTGACACTAAGCCGCGCCCTCACACGTACGCTCCCCCTAAAGCGTTGTCGTACCCTCACCTGGACCCTAAACCGTCCCCGTCCCCTAACCCTAACCCTAGCCCGAACCCTACCCCTAACCCTTCCCCGAAGCCTGACCCTCACCCGTCCCCTAATCCTAACCCGTACGCTGACACTAAGCCGCGCCCTCACACGTACGCTCCCCCTAAAGCGTTGTCGTACCCTCACCTGGACCCTAAACCGTCCCCGTCCCCTAACCCTAACCCTAGCCCGAACCCTACCCCTAACCCTTCCCCGAAGCCTGACCCTCACCCGTCCCCGAATCCTAAGGCGTACGTGGACAATAACCCGCGCCCTCACACGTACGCACCCACTAAAGCATTGTCGTACCCTCACCTGGGCCCTAAACCGTCCCCGTCCCCTAACCCTAACCCTAGCCCGAACCCTAACCCTAACCCTTCCCCGAAGCCTGACCCTCACCCGTCCCCTAATCCTAAACTGTACGCTGACGCTAACCCGCGCCCTCACACGTACGCTCCCCCTAAAGCGTTTTCGTACCCTCACCTGGACCCGAAACCGTCCCCGTCCCCTAACCCTAACCCTAGCCCGAACCCTAACCCTAACCCTTCCCCGAAGCCTGACCCTCACCCGTCCCCTAATCCTAACGCATACGCTGACACTAAGCCGCACCCTCACACGTACGCTCCCCTTAAAGCGTTGTCGTACCCTCACCTGGACCCTAAACCATCCCCGTCCCCTAACCCTAACCCTAGCCCGAACCCTCACCCTAACCCTTCCCCGAAGCCTGACCCTCACCCGTCCCCTAATCCTAACCCGTACGCTGACACTAACCCGCGCCCTCACACGTACGCTCCCCCTAAAGTGTTGTCGTACCCTCACCTGGACCCTAAACCGTCCCCGTCCCCTAACCCTAACCCTAGCCCGAACCCTAACCCTAACCCTTCCCCGAAGCCTGACCCTCACCCGTCCCCTAATCCTAACCCGTACGCTGACACTAACCCGCGCCCTCACACGTACGCTCCCCCTAAAGCGTTGTCGTACCCTCACCTGGACCCTAAACCGTCCCCGTCCCCTAACCCTAACCCTAGCCCGAACCCTAACCCTAACCCTTCCCCGAAGCCTGACCATCACCCGTCCCCTAATCCTAACCCGTACGCTGACACTAAACCGCGCCCTCACACGTACGCTCCCCCTAAAGCGTTGTCGTACCCTCACCTGGACCCTAAACCGTCCCCGTCCCCTAACCCTAACCCTAGCCCGAACCCTAACCCTAACCCTTCCCCGAAGCCTGACCCTCACCCGTCCCCTAATCCTAACCCGTACGCGGAAAATAACCCGTGCCCTCACACGTACGCTCCCCCTAAAGCGTTGTCGTACCCTCACCTGGACCCTAAACCTTCCCCATCCCCTAACCCTAACCCTAGCCCGAACCCTAACCCTAACCCTTCCCCGAAGCCTGACCCTCACCCGTCCCCTAATCCTAACCCGTACGCTGACACTAACCCGCGCCCTCACACGTACGCTCCCCCTAAAGCGTTGTCGTACCCTCACCTGGACCCTAAACCGTCCCCGTCCCCTAACCCTAACCCTAGCCCGAACCCTAACCCTAAACCTTCCCCGAAGCCTGACCCTCACTCGTCCCCTAATCCTAACCCGTACGCTGACACTAACCCGCGCCCTCACATGTACGCTCCCCCTAAAGCGTTGTCGTACCCTCACCTGGACCCTAAACCGTCCCCGTCCCCTAACCCTAACCCTAGCCCGAACCCTAACCCTAACCCTTCCCCGAAGCCTGACCCTCACCCGTCCCCTAATCCTAACCCGTACGCTGACACTAAGCCGCGCCCTCACACGTACGCTCCCCCTAAAGCGTTGTCGTACCCTCACCTGGACCCTAAACCGTCCCCGTCCCCTAACCCTAACCCTAGCCCGAACCCTAACCCTAACCCTTCCCCGAAGCCTGACCCTCACCCGTCCCCTAATCCTAACCCGTACGCTGACACCAACCCGCGCCCTCACACGTATGCTCCCCGTAAAGCGTTGTCGTACCCTCACCTGGACCCTAAACCGTCCCCGTCCCCTAACCCTAACCCTAGCCCGAACCCTAACCCTAACTCTTCCCCGAAGCCTGACCATCACCCGTCCCCTAATCCTAACCCGTACGCTGACACTAACCCGCGCCCTCACACGTACGCTCCCCCTAAAGCGTTGTCGTACCCTCACCTGGACCCTAAACCGTCCCCGTCCCCCAAACCTAACCCTAGCCCGAACCCTAACCCTAACCCTTCCCCGAAGCCTGACCCTCACCCGTCCCCTAATCCTAACCCGTACGCTGACACTAACCCGCGCCCTCACACGTACGCTCCCCCTAAAGCGTTGTCGTACCCTGACCTGGACCCTAAACCGTCCCCGTCCCCTAACCCTAACCCTAGCCCGAACCCTAACCCTAACCCTTCCCCGAAGCCTGACCCTCCCCCGTCCCCTAATCCTAACGCGTACGCTGACACTAAGCCGCGCCCTCACACGTACGCTCCCCCTAAAGCGTTGTCGTACCCTCACCTGGACCCTAAACCGTCCCCGTCCCCTAACCCTAACCCTAGCCCGAACCCTAACCCTAACACTTCCCCGAAGCCTGACCCTCACCCGTCCCCTAATCCTAACCCGTACGCTGACACTAACCCGCGCCCTCACACGTACGCTCCCCCTAAAGCGTTGTCGTACCCTCACCTGGACCCTAAACAGTCCCCGTCCCCTAACCCTAACCCTAGCCCGAACCCTAACCCTAACCCTTCCTCGAAGCCTGACCCTCCCCCGTCCCCTAATCCTAACGCATACGCTGACACTAAGCTGCGCCCTCACACGTACGCTCCCCCTAAAGCGTTGTCGTACCCTCACCTGGACCCTAAACCGTCCCCGTCCCCTAACCCTAACCCTAGCCCGAACCCTAAACCTAACCCTTCCCCGAAGCCTGACCCTCACCCGTCCCCTAATCCTAACCCATACGCTGACACTAACCCCGCCCTCACACATACGCTCCCCCTAAAGCGTTGTCCTACCCTCACCTGGACCCTAAACCGTCCCCGTCCCCTAACCCTAACCCTAGCCCTAACCCTAACCCTAACCCTTCCCCGAAGCCTGACCCTCACCCGTCCCCTAATCCTAAACCGTACGCTGACACTAAGCCGCGCCCTCACACGTACGCTCCCCCTAAAGCGTTGTCCTACCCTCACATGGACCCTAAACCGTCCCCGTCCCCTAACCCTAACCCTAGACCGAACCCTAACCCTAACCTTTCCCCGAAGCCTGACCCTCACCCGTCCCCTAATCCTAACCCGTACGCTGATACTAACCCGCGCCCTCACACGTACGCTCCCCCTAAAGCGTTGTCGTACCCTCACCTGGACCCTAAACCGTCCCCGTCCCCTAACCCTAACCCTAGCCCGAACCCTAACCCTAAACCTTCCCCGAAGGCTGACCCTCACCCGTCCCCTAATCCTAACCCGTACGCTGACACTAACCCGCGCCCTCACACGTACACTCCCCCTAAAGCGTTGTCGTACCCTCACCTGGGCCCTAAACCGTCCCCGTCCCCCAAACCTAACCCTAGCCCGAACCCTAACCCTAACCCTTCCCCGAAGCCTGACCCTCACCCGTCCCCTAATCCTAACCCGTACGCTGACACTAACCCGCGCCCTCACACATACGCTCCCCCTAAAGAGTTGTCGTACACTCACCTGGACCCTAAACCGTCCCCGTCCCCTAACCCTAACCCTAGCCCGAACCCTAACCCTAACCCTTCCCCGAAGCCTGACCCTCACCCGTCCCCTAATCCTAACCCGTACGCTGACACTAACCCGCGCCCTCACACGTACGCTCCCCCTAAAGCGTTGTCGTACCCTCACCTGGACCCTAAACCGTCCCCGTCCCCTAACCCTAACCCTAGCCCGAACCCTAACCCTAACCCTTCCCCGAAGCCTGACCCTCACCCGTGCCCTAATCCTAACCCGTACGCTGACACTAACCCGCGCCCTCACACGTACGCTCCCCCTAAAGCGTTGTCGTACCCTCACCTGGACCCTAAACCGTCCCCGTCCCCTAACCCTAACCCTAGCCCGAACCCTAACCCTAACCCTTCCCCGAAGGCTGACCCTCACCCGTCCCCTAATCCTAACCCGTACGCTGACACTAACCCGCGCCCTCACACGTACGCTCCCCCTAAAGCGTTGTCGTACCCTCACCTGGACCCTAAACCGTCCCCGTCCCCTAACCCTAACCCTAGCCCGAACCCTAACCCTAACACTTCCCCGAAGCCTGACCCTCACCCGTCCCCTAATCCTAACCCGTACGCTGACACTAACCCGCGCCCTCACACGTACGCTCCCCCTAAAGCGTTGTCGTACCCTCACCTGGACCCTAAACCGTTCCCGTCCCCTAACCCTAACCCTAGCCCGAACCCTAACCCTAACACTTCCCCGAAGCCTGACCCTCACCCGTCCCCTAATCCTAAGGCGTACGTGGACAATAACCCGCGCCCTCACACGTACGCTCCCCCTAAAGCGTTGTCGTACCCTCACCTGGACCCTAAACCGTTCCCGTCCCCTAACCCTAACCCTAGCCCGAACCCTAACCCTAACCCTTCCCCGAAGCCTGACCCTCACCCGTCCCCTAATCCTAACCCGTACGCTGACACTAACCCGCGCCCTCACACGTACGCTCCCCCTAAAGCGTTGTCCTACCCCCACCTGGACCCTAAACCGTCCCCGTCCCCTAACCCTAACCCTAGCCCGAACCCTAACCCTAACCCTTCCCCGAAGCCTGACCCTCACCCATCCCCTAATCATAACCCGTACGCTGACACTAAGCCGCGCCCTCACACGTACGCTCCCCCTAAAGCGTTGTCGTACCCTCACCTGGACCCTAAACCGTCCCCGTCCCCTAACCCTAACCCTAGCCCGAACCCTAACCCTAACCCTTCCCCGAAGCCTGACCCTCACCCGTTCCCTAATCCTAACCCGTACGCTGACACTAACCCGCGCCCTCACACGTACGCTCCCCCTAAAGCGTTGTCGTACCCTCACCTGGACCCTAAACCGTCCCCGTCCCCTAACCCTAACCCTAGCCCGAACCCTAACCCTAACCCTTCCCCGAAGCCTGACCCTCACCCGTCCCCTAATCCTAACCCGTACGCTGATACTAACCCGCGCCCTCACACGTACGCTCCCCCTAAAGCGTTGTAGTACCCTCACCTGTACCCTAAACAGTCCCCGTCCCCTAACCCTAACCCTAGCCCGAACCCTAACCCTAACCCTTCCCCGAAGGATGACCCTCACCCGTCCCCTAATCCTAACCCGTACGCTGACACTAAGCCGCGCCCTCACACGTACGCTCCCCCTAAAGCGTTGTCCTACCCTCACCTGGACTCTAAACCGTCCCCGTCCCCTAACCCTAACCCTAGCCCGAACCCTAACCCTAACCCTTCCCCGAAGCCTGACCCTCACCCGTCCCCTAATCCTAACCCGTACGCTGACACTAACCCGCGCCCTCACACGTACGCTCCCCCTAAAGCGTTGTCGTACCCTCACCTGGACCCTAAACCGTCCCCGTCCCCTAACCCTAACCCTAGCCCGAACCCTAACCCTAACCCTTCCCCGAAGCCTGACCCTCACCCGTCCCCTAATCCTAACCCGTACGCTGACACTAAGCCGCGCCCTCACACGTACGCTCCCCCTAAAGCGTTGTCGTACCCTCACCTGGACCCTAAACCGTCCCCGTCCCCTAACCCTAACCCTAGCCCAAACCCTAACCCTAACCCTTCCCCGAAGCCTGACCCTCACCCGTCCCCTAATCCTAACCCGTACGCTGACACTAACCCGCGCCCTCACACGTACGCTCCCCATAAAGCGTTGTCGTACCCTCACCTGGACCCTAAACCGTCCCCGTCCCCTAACCCTAACCCTAGCCCGAACACTAACCCTAACCCTTCCCCGAAGCCTGAACCTCACCCGTCCCCTAATCCTAACCCGTACGCTGACGCTAACCCGCGCCCTCACACGTACGCTCCCCCTAAAGCGTTGTCGTACCCTCACCTGGACCCTAAACCGTCCCCGTCCCCTAACCCTAACCCTAGCCCAAACCCTACCCCTAACCCTTCCCCGAAGCCTGACCCTCACCCGTCCCCTAATCCTAACCCGTACGCTGACACTAAGCCGCGCCCTCACACGTACGCTCCCCCTAAAGCGTTGTCGTACCCTCACCTGGACCCTAAACCGTCCCCGTCCCCTAACCCTAACCCTAGCCCGAACCCTACCCCTAACCCTTCCCCGAAGCCTGACCCTCACCCGTCCCCTAATCCTAAGGCGTACGTGGACAATAACCGGCGCCCTCACACGTACGCACCCACTAAAGCATTGTCGTACCCTCACCTGGGCCCTAAACCGTCCCCGTCCCCTAACCCTAACCCTAGCCCGAACCCTAACCCTAACCCTTCCCCGAAGCCTGACCCTCCCCCGTCCCCTAATCCTAATCTGTACGCTGACGCTAACCCGCGCCCTCACACGTACGCTCCCCCTAAAGCGTTTTCGTACCCTCACCTGGACCCGAAACCGTCCCCGTCCCCTAACCCTAACCCTAGCCCGAACCCTAACCCTAACCCTTCCCCGAAGCCTGACCCTCACCCGTCCCCTAATCCTAACCCGTACGCTGACACTAACCCGCGCCCTCACACGTACGCTCCCCCTAAAGCGTTGTCGTACCCTCACCTGGACCCTAAACCGTCCCCGTCCCCTAACCCTAACCCTAGCGCGAACCCTAACCCTAACCCTTCCCCGAAGCCTGACCCTCACCCGTCCCCTAATCCTAACCCGTACGCTGACACTAAGCCGCGCCCTCACACGTACGCTCCCCCTAAAGCGTTGTCGTACCCTCACCTGGACCCTAAACCGTCCCCGTCCCCTAACCCTAACCCTAGCCCGAACCCTACACCTAACCCTTCCCCGAAGCCTGACCCTCACCCGTCCCCTAATCCTAACCCGTACGCTGACACTAACCCGCGCCCTCACACGTACGCTCCCCCTAAAGCGTTGTCGTACCCTCACCTGGACCCTAAACCGTCCCCGTCCCCTAACCCTAACCCTAGCCCGAACCCTAACCCTAACCCTTCCCCGAAGCCTGACCCTCACCCGTCCCCTAATCCTAACGCATACGCTGACACTAAGCCGCACCCTCACACGTACGCTCCCCTTAAAGCGTTGTCGTACCCTCACCTGGACCCTAAACCATCCCCGTCCCCTAACCCTAACCCTAGCCCGAACCCTAACCCTAACCCTTCCCCGAAGCCTGACCCTCACCCGTCCCCTAATCCTAACCCGTACGCTGACACTAACCCGCGCCCTCACACGTACGCTCCCCCTAAAGTGTTGTCGTACCCTCACCTGGACCCTAAACCGTCCCCGTCCCCTAACCCTAACCCTAGCCCGAACCCTAACCCTAACCCTTCCCCGAAGCCTGACCCTCACCCGTCCCCTAATCCTAACCCGTACGCTGACACTAACCCGCGCCCTCACACGTACGCTCCCCCTAAAGCGTTGTCGTACCCTCACCTAGACCCTAAACCGTCCCCATCCCCTAACCCTAACCCTAGCCCGAACCCTAACCCTAACCCTTCCCCGAAGCCTGACCCTCACCCGTCCCCTAATCCTAACCCGTACGCTGACACTAACCCGCGCCCTCACACGTACGCTCCCCCTAAAGCGTTGTCGTACCCTCACCTGGACCCTAAACCGTCCCCGTCCCCTAACCCTAACCCTAGCCCGAACCCTAACCCTAACCCTTCCCCGAAGCCTGACCATCACCCGTCCCCTAATCCTAACCCGTACGCTGACACTAACCCGCGCCCTCACACGTACGCTCCCCCTAAAGCGTTGTCGTACCCTCACCTGGACCCTAAACCGTCCCCGTCCCCTAACCCTAACCCTAGCCCGAACCCTAACCCTAAACCTTCCCCGAAGCCTGACCCTCACTCGTCCCCTAATCCTAACCCGTACGCTGACACTAACCCGCGCCCTCACATGTACGCTCCCCCTAAAGCGTTGTCGTACCCTCACCTGGACCCTAAACCGTCCCCGTCCCCTAACCCTAACCCTAGCCCGAACCCTAACCCTAACCCTTCCCCGAAGCCTGACCCTCACCCGTCCCCTAATCCTAAACCGTACGCTGACACTAAGCCGCGCCCTCACACGTACGCTCCCCCTAAAGCGTTGTCGTACCCTCACCTGGGCCCTAAACCGTCCCCGTCCCCTAACCCTAACCCTAGCCCGAACCCTAACCCTAACCCTTCCCCGAAGCCTGACCCTCACCCGTCCCCTAATCCTAACCCGTACGCTGACACCAACCCGCGCCCTCACACGTATGCTCCCCGTAAAGCGTTGTCGTACCCTCACCTGGACCCTAAACCGTCCCCGTCCCCTAACCCTAACCCTAGCCCGAACCCTAAACCTAACTCTTCCCCGAAGCCTGACCATCACCCGTCCCCTAATCCTAACCCGTACGCTGACACTAACCCGCGCCCTCACACGTACGCTCCCCCTAAAGCGTTGTCGTACCCTCACCTGGACCCTAAACCGTCCCCGTCCCCCAAACCTAACCCTAGCCCGAACCCTAACCCTAACCCTTCCCCGAAGCCTGACCCTCACCCGTCCCCTAATCCTAACCCGTACGCTGACACTAACCCGCGCCCTCACACGTACGCTCCCCCTAAAGCGTTGTCGTACCCTGACCTCGACCCTAAACCGTCCCCGTCCCCTAACCCTAACCCTAGCCCGAACCCTAACCCTAACCCTTCCCCGAAGCCTGACCCTCCCCCGTCCCCTAATCCTAACGCGTACGCTGACACTAAGCCGCGCCCTCACACGTACGCTCCCCCTAAAGCGTTGTCGTACCCTCACCTGGACCCTAAACCGTCCCCGTCCCCTAACCCTAACCCTAGCCCGAACCCTAACCCTAACACTTCCCCGAAGCCTGACCCTCACCCGTCCCCTAATCCTAACCCGTACGCTGACACTAACCCGCGCCCTCACACGTACGCTCCCCCTAAAGCGTTGTCGTACCCTCACCTGGACCCTAAACAGTCCCCGTCCCCTAACCCTAACCCTAGCCCGAACCCTAACCCTAAACCTTCCTCGAAGCCTGACCCTCCCCCGTCCCCTAATCCTAACGCATACGCTGACACTAAGCTGCGCCCTCACACGTACGCTCCCCCTAAAGCGTTGTCGTACCCTCACCTGGACCCTAAACCGTCCCCGTCCCCTAACCCTAACCCTAGCCCGAACCCTAAACCTAACCCTTCCCCGAAGCCTGACCCTCACCCGTCCCCTAATCCTAACCCATACGCTGACACTAACCCCGCCCTCACACATACGCTCCCCCTAAAGCGTTGTCCTACCCTCACCTGGACCCTAAACCGTCCCCGTCCCCTAACCCTAACCCTAGCCCTAACCCTAACCCTAACCCTTCCCCGAAGCCTGACCCTCACCCGTCCCCAATCCTAAACCGTACGCTGACACTAAGCCGCGCCCTCACACGTACGCTCCCCCTAAAGCGTTGTCCTACCCTCACATGGACCCTAAACCGTCCCCGTCCCCTAACCCTAACCCTAGACCGAACCCTAACCCTAACCTTTCCCCGAAGCCTGACCCTCACCCGTCCCCTAATCCTAACCCGTACGCTGATACTAACCCGCGCCCTCACACGTACGCTCCCCCTAAAGCGTTGTCGTACCCTCACCTGGACCCTAAACCGTCCCCGTCCCCTAACCCTAACCCTAGCCCGAACCCTAACCCTAAACCTTCCCCGAAGGCTGACCCTCACCCGTCCCCTAATCCTAACCCGTACGCTGACACTAACCCGCGCCCTCACACGTACACTCCCCCTAAAGCGTTGTCGTACCCTCACCTGGGCCCTAAACCGTCCCCGTCCCCCAAACCTAACCCTAGCCCGAACCCTAACCCTAACCCTTCCCCGAAGCCTGCCCCTCACCCATCCCCTAATCCTAACCCGTACGCTGACACTAACCCGCGCCCTCACACGTACGCTCCCCCTAAAACGTTGTCGTACCCTCACCTGGACCCTAAACCGTCCCCGTCCCCTAAACCTAACCCTAGCCCGAACCCTAACCCTAACCCTTCCCCGAAGCCTGACCCTCACCCGTCCCCTAATCCTAACCCGTACGCTGACACTAACCCGCGCCCTCACACGTACGCTCCCCCTAAAGAGTTGTCGTACCCTCACCTGGACACTAAACCGTCCCCGTCCCCTAACCCTAACCCTAGCCCGAACCCTAACCCTAACCCTTCCCCGAAGCCTGACCCTCACCCGTCCCCTAATCCTAACCCGTACGCTGACACTAACCCGCGCCCTCACACGTACGCTCCCCCTAAAGCGTTGTCGTACCCTCACCTGGACCCTAAACCGTCCCCGTCCCCTAACCCTAACCCTAGCCCGAACCCTAACCCTAACCCTTCCCCGAAGCCTGACCCTCACCCGTCCCCTAATCCTAACCCGTACGCTGACACTAACCCGCGCCCTCACACGTACGCTCCCCCTAAAGCGTTGTCGTACCCTCACCTGGACCCTAAACCGTCCCCGTCCCCTAACCCTAACCCTAGCCCGAACCCTAACCCTAACCCTTCCCCGAAGGCTGACCCTCACCCGTCCCCTAATCCTAACCCGTACGCTGACACTAACCCGCGCCCTCACACGTACGCTCCCCCTAAAGCGTTGTCGTACCCTCACCTGGACCCTAAACCGTCCCCGTCCCCTAACCCTAACCCTAGCCCGAACCCTAACCCTAACCCTTCCCCGAAGGCTGACCCTCACCCGTCCCCTAATCCTAACCCGTACGCTGACACTAACCCGCGCCCTCACACGTACGCTCCCCCTAAAGCGTTGTCGTACCCTCACCTGGACCCTAAACCGTCCCCGTCCCCTAACCCTAACCCTAGCCCGAACCCTAACCCTAACCCTTCCCCGAAGCCTGACCCTCACCCGTCCCCTAAGCCTAACCCGTACGCTGACACTAACCCGCGCCCTCACACGTACACTCCCCCTAAAGCGTTGTCGTACCCTCACCTGGACCCTAAACCGTCCCCGTCCCCTAACCCTAACCCTAGCCCGAACCCTAACCCTAACCCTTCCCCGAAGCCTGACCCTCACCCGTCCCCTAATCCTAACCCGTACGCTGACACTAAGCCGCGCCCTCACACGTACGCTCCCCCTAAAGCGTTGTCGTACCCTCACCTGGACCCTAAACCGTCCCCGTCCCCTAACCCTAACCCTAGCCCGAATCCTAACCCTAACACTTCCCCGAAGCCTGACCCTCACCCGTCCCCTAATCCTAAGGCGTACGTGGACAATAACCCGCGCCCTCACACGTACGCTCCCCCTAAAGCGTTGTCGTACCCTCACCTGGACCCTAAACCGTTCCCGTCCCCTAACCCTAACCCTAGCCCGAACCCTAACCCTAACCCTTCCCCGAAGCCTGACCCTCACCCGTCCCCTAATCCTAACCCGTACGCTGACACTAACCCGCGCCCTCACACGTACGCTCCCCCTAAAGCGTTGTCCTACCCCCACCTGGACCCTAAACCGTCCCCGTCCCCTAACCCTAACCCTAGCCCGAACCCTAACCCTAACCCTTCCCCGAAGCCTGACCCTCACCCATCCCCTAATCCTAACCCGTACGCTGACACTAAGCCGCGCCCTCACACGTACGCTCCCCCTAAAGCGTTGTCGTACCCTCACCTGGACCCTAAACCGTTCCCGTCCCCTAACCCTAACCCTAGCCCGAACCCTAACCCTAACCCTTCCCCGAAGCCTGACCCTCACCCGTTCCCTAATCCTAACCCGTACGCTGACACTAACCCGCGCCCTCACACGTACGCTCCCCCTAAAGCGTTGTCGTACCCTCACCTGGACCCTAAACCGTCCCCGTCCCCTAACCCTAACCCTAGCCCGAACCCTAACCCTAACACTTCCCCGAAGCCTGACCCTCACCCGTCCCCTAATCCTAACCCGTACGCTGATACTAACCCGCGCCCTCACACGTACGCTCCCCCTAAAGCGTTGTCGTACCCTCACCTGGACCCTAAACAGTCCCCGTCCCCTAACCCTAACCCTAGCCCGAACCCTAACCCTAACCCTTCCCCGAAGGCTGACCCTCACCCGTCCCCTAATCCTAACCCGTACGCTGACACTAAGCCGCGCCCTCACACGTACGCTCCCCCTAAAGCGTTGTCCTACCCTCACCTGGACCCTAAACCGTCCCCGTCCCCTAACCCTAACCCTAGCCCGAACCCTAACCCTAACCCTTCCCCGAAGCCTGACCCTCACCCGTCCCCTAATCCTAACCCGTACGCTGACACTAACCCGCGCCCTCACACGTACGCTCCCCCTAAAGCGTTGTCGTACCCTCACCTGGACCCTAAACCGTCCCCGTCCCCTAACCCTAACCCTAGCCCGAACCCTAACCCTAACCCTTCCCCGAAGCCTGACCCTCACCCGTCCCCTAATCCTAACCCGTACGCTGACACTAACCCGCGCCCTCACACGTACGCTCCCCCTAAAGCGTTGTCGTACCCTCACCTGGACCCTAAACCGTCCCCGTCCCCTAACCCTAACCCTAGCCCGAACCCTAACCCTAACCCTTCCCCGAAGCCTGACCCTCACCCATCCCCTAATCCTAACCCGTACGCTGACACTAACCCGCGCCCTCACACGTACGCTCCCCCTAAAGCGTTGTCGTACCCTCACCTGGACCCTAAACCGTCCCCGTCCCCTAACCCTAACCCTAGCCCGAACCCTAACCCTAACCCTTCCCCGAAGCCTGACCCTCACCCGTCCCCTAATCCTAACCCGTACGCTGACACTAAGCCTCGCCTTCACACGTACGCTCCCCCTAAAGCGTTGTCGTACCCTCACCTGGACCCTAAACCGTCCCCGTCCCCTAACCCTAACCCTAGCCCGAACCCTAACCCTAACCCTTCCCCGAAGCCTGACCCTCACCCGTCCCCTAATCCTAACCCGTACGCTGACACTAACCCGTGCCCTCACACGTACGCTCCCCCTAAAGCGTTGTCGTACCCTCACCTGGACCCTAAACCGTCCCCGTCCCCTAACCCTAACCCTAGCCCGAACCCTAACCCTAACACTTCCCCGAAGCCTGACCCTCACCCGTCCCCTAATCCTAACCCGTACGCTGACACTAAGCCGCGCCCTCACACGTACGCTCCCCCTAAAGCGTTGTCGTACCCTCACCTGGACCCTAAACCGTCCCCGACCCCTAACCCTAACCCTAGCCCGAACCCTAAACCTAACACTTCCCCGAAGCCTGACCCTCACCCGTCCCCTAATCCTAACCCGTACGCTGACACTAAGCCGCGCCCTCACACGTACGCTCCCCCTAAAGCGTTGTCGTACCCTCACCTGGACCCTAAACCGTCCCCGTCCCCTAACCCTAAGCCTAGCCCGAACCCTAACCCTAACCCTTCCCCGAAGCCTGACCCTCACCCGTCCCCTAATCCTAACCCGTACGCTGACACTAAGCCGCGCCCTCACACGTACGCTCCCCCTAAAGCGTTGTCGTACCCTCACCTGGACCCTAAACCGTCCCCGTCCCCTAACCCTAACCCTAGCCCGAACCCTAACCCTAACCCTTCCCCGAAGCCTGACCCTCACCCGTCCCCTAATCCTAACCCGTACGCTGACACTAACCCGCGCCCTCACACGTACGCTCCCCCTAAAGCGTTGTCGTACCCTCACCTGGACCCTAAACCGTCCCCGTCCCCTAACCCTAACCCTAGCCCGAACCCTAACCCTAACCCTTCCCCGAAGCCTGACCCTCACCCGTCCCCTAATCCTAACCCGTACGCTGACACTAACCCGCGCCCTCACACGTTCGCTCCCCCTAAAGCGTTGTCGTACCCTCACATGAACCCTAAAACGTCCCCGTCCCCTAACCCTAACCCTAGCCCGAACCCTAACCCTAACCCTTCCCCGAAGCCTGACCCTCACCCGTCCCCTAATCCTAACCCGTACGCTGACACTAAGCCGCGCCCTCACACGTACGCTCCCCCTAAAGCGTTGTCGTACCCTCACCTGGACCCTAAACCGTCCCCGTCCCCTAACCCTAACCCTAGCCCGAACCATACCCCTAACCCTTCCCCGAAGCCTGACCCTCACCCGTCCCCTAATCCTAACCCGTACGCTGACACTAACCCGCGCCCTCACACGTACGCTCCCCCTAAAGCGTTGTCGTACCCTCACCTGGACCCTAAACCGTTCCCGTCCCCTAACCCTAACCCTAGCCCGAACCCTAACCCTAACCCTTCCCCGAAGCCTGACCCTCACCCGTTCCCTAATCTTAACCCGTACGCTGACACTAAGCCGCGCCCTCACACGTACGCTCCCCCTAAAGCGTTGTCGTACCCTCACCTGGACCCTAAACCGTCCCCGTCCCCTAACCCTAATCCTAGCCCGAACCCTAACCCTAACCCTTCCCCGAAGCCTGACCCTCACCCGTCCCCTAATCCTAACCCGTACGCTGACACTAAGCCGCGCCCTCACAAGTACGCTCCCCCTAAAGCGTTGTCGTACCCTCACCTGGACCCTAAACCGTCCCCGTCCCCTAACCCTAACCCTAGCCCGAACCCTAACCCTAACCCTTCCCCGAAGCCTGACCCTCACCCCTCCCCTAATCCTAACCCGTACGCGGACAATAACCCGCGCCCTCACACGTACGCTCCCCCTAAAGCGTTGTCGTACCCTCACCTGGACCCTAAACCGTCCCCGTCCCCTAATCCTAACCCTAGCCCGAACCCTAACCCTAACCCTTCCCCGAAGCCTGACCCTCACCCGTCCCCTAATCCTAACCCGTACGCTGACACTAACCCGCGCCCTCACACGTACGCTCCCCCTAAAGCGTTGTCGTACCCTCACCTGGACCCTAAACCGTCCCCGTCCCCTAACCCTAACCCTAGCCCGAACCCTAACCCTAACCCTTCCCCGAAGCCTGACCCTCACCCGTCACCTAATCCTAACCCGTACGCTGACACTAACCCGCGCCCTCACACGTACGCTCCCCCTAAAGCGTTGTCGTACCCTCACCTGGACCCTAAACCGTCCCCGTCCCCTAACCCTAACCCTAGCCCGAACCCTAACCCTAACCCTTCCCCGAAGCCTGACCCTCACCCGTCCCCTAATCCTAACCCGTACGCTGACACTAACCCGCGCCCTCACACGTACGCTCCCCCTAAAGCGTTGTCGTACCCTCACCTGGACCCTAAACCGTCCCCGTCCCCTAACCCTAACCCTAGCCCGAACCCTAACCCTAACCCTTCCCCGAAGCCTGACCCTCACCCGTCCCCTAATCCTAACCCGTACGTGGAAAATAACTCGCGCCCTCACACGTACGCTCCCCCTAAAGCGTTGTCGTACCCTCACCTGGACCCTAAACCGTCCCCGTCCCCTAACCCTAACCCTAGCCCGAACCCCAACCCTAACCCTTCCCCGAAGCCTGACCCTCACCCGTCCCCTAATCCTAACCCGTACGCTGACAC
Organism: Globicephala melas; assembly: GCF_963455315.2. NCBI lineage: Eukaryota > Metazoa > Chordata > Mammalia > Artiodactyla > Delphinidae > Globicephala > Globicephala melas. The sequence continues at coordinate 279,152 of NW_027207495.1, read as the reverse complement.
TAACCCGCGCCCTCACACGTACGCTCCCCCTAAAGCGTTGTCGTACCCTCGCCTGGACCCTAAACCATCCCCGTCCCCTAACCCTAACCCTAGCCCGAACCCTAACCCTAACCCTTCCCCGAAGCCTGACCCTCACCCGTCCCCTAATCCTAACCCGTACGCTGACACTAAGCCGCGCCCTCACAAGTACGCTCCCCCTAAAGCGTTGTCGTACCCTCACCTGGACCCTAAACCGTCCCCGTCCCCTAACCCTAACCCTAGCCCGAACCCTAACCCTAACCCTTCCCCGAAGCCTGACCCTCACCCGTCCCCTAATCCCAACCCGTACGCGGACAATAACCCGCGCCCTCACACGTACGCTCCCCCTAAAGCGTTGTCGTACCCTCACCTGGACCCTAAACCTTCCCCGTCCCCTAACCCTAACCCTAGCCCGAACCCTAACCCTAACCCTTCCCCGAAGCCTGACCCTCCCCCGTCCCCTAATCCTAACCCGTACGCTGACACTAACCCGCGCCCTCACACATACGCTCCCCCTAAAGCGTTGTCGTACCCTCACCTGGACCCTAAACCTTCCCCGTCCCCTAACCCTAACCCTAGCCCGAACCCTAACCCTAACCCTTCCCCGAAGCCTGACCCTCACCCGTCCCCTAATCCTAACCCGTACGCTGACACTAACCCGCGCCCTCACACGTACGCTCCCCCTAAAGCGTTGTCGTACCCTCACCTGGACCCTAAACCGTCCCCGTCCCCTAACCCTAACCCTAGCCCGAACCATACCCCTAACCCTTCCCCGAAGCCTGACCCTCACCCGTCCCCTAATCCTAACCCGTACGCTGACACTAACCCGGGCCCTCACACGTACGCTCCCCCTAAAGCGTTGTCGTACCCTCACCTGGACCCTAAACCGTTCCCGTCCCCTAACCCTAACCCTAGCCCGAACCCTAACCCTAACCCTTCCCCGAAGCCTGACCCTCACCCGTTCCCTAATCTTAACCCGTACGCTGACACTAAGCCGCGCCCTCACACGTACGCTCCCCCTAAAGCGTTGTCGTACCCTCACCTGGACCCTAAACCGTCCCCGTCCCCTAACCCTAATCCTAGCCCGAACCCTAACCCTAACCCTTCCCCGAAGCCTGACCCTCACCCGTCCCCTAATCCTAACCCGTACGCTGACACTAAGCCGCGCCCTCACAAGTACGCTCCCCCTAAAGCGTTGTCGTACCCTCACCTGGACCCTAAACCGTCCCCGTCCCCTAACCCTAACCCTAGCCCGAACCCTAACCCTAACCCTTCCCCGAAGCCTGACCCTCACCCCTCCCCTAATCCTAACCCGTACGCGGACAATAACCCGCGCCCTCACACGTACGCTCCCCCTAAAGCGTTGTCGTACCCTCACCTGGACCCTAAACCGTCCCCGTCCCCTAATCCTAACCCTAGCCCGAACCCTAACCCTAACCCTTCCCCGAAGCCTGACCCTCACCCGTCCCCTAATCCTAACCCGTACGCTGACACTAACCCGCGCCCTCACACGTACGCTCCCCCTAAAGCGTTGTCGTACCCTCACCTGGACCCTAAACCGTCCCCGTCCCCTAACCCTAACCCTAGCCCGAACCCTAACCCTAACCCTTCCCCGAAGCCTGACCCTCACCCCTCCCCTAATCCTAACCCGTACGCGGACAATAACCCGCGCCCTCACACGTACGCTCCCCCTAAAGCGTTGTCGTACCCTCACCTGGACCCTAAACCGTCCCCGTCCCCTAACCCTAACCCTAGCCCGAACCCTAACCCTAACACTTCCCCGAAGCCTGACCCTCACCCGTCCCCTAATCCTAACCCGTACGCTGACACTAACCCGCGCCCTCACACGTACGCTCCCCCTAAAGCGTTGTCGTACCCTCACCTGGACCCTAAACCGTCCCCGTCCCCTAACCCTAACCCTAGCCCGAACCCTAACCCTAACCCTTCCCCGAAGCCTGACCATCACCCGTCCCCTAATCCTAACCCGTACGCTGACACTAACCCGCGCCCTCACACGTACGCTCCCCCTAAAGCGTTGTCGTACCCTCACCTGGACCCTAAACCGTCCCCGTCCCCTAACCCTAACCCTAGCCCGAACCCTAACCCTAAACCTTCCCCGAAGCCTGACCCTCACTCGTCCCCTAATCCTAACCCGTACGCTGACACTAACCCGCGCCCTCACATGTACGCTCCCCCTAAAGCGTTGTCGTACCCTCACCTGGACCCTAAACCGTCCCCGTCCCCTAACCCTAACCCTAGCCCGAACCCTAACCCTAACCCTTCCCCGAAGCCTGACCCTCACCCGTCCCCTAATCCTAAACCGTACGCTGACACTAAGCCGCGCCCTCACACGTACGCTCCCCCTAAAGCGTTGTCGTACCCTCACCTGGGCCCTAAACCGTCCCCGTCCCCTAACCCTAACCCTAGCCCGAACCCTAACCCTAACCCTTCCCCGAAGCCTGACCCTCACCCGTCCCCTAATCCTAACCCGTACGCTGACACCAACCCGCGCCCTCACACGTATGCTCCCCGTAAAGCGTTGTCGTACCCTCACCTGGACCCTAAACCGTCCCCGTCCCCTAACCCTAACCCTAGCCCGAACCCTAACCCTAACTCTTCCCCGAAGCCTGACCATCACCCGTCCCCTAATCCTAACCCGTACGCTGACACTAACCCGCGCCCTCACACGTACGCTCCCCCTAAAGCGTTGTCGTACCCTCACCTGGACCCTAAACCGTCCCCGTCCCCCAAACCTAACCCTAGCCCGAACCCTAACCCTAACCCTTCCCCGAAGCCTGACCCTCACCCGTCCCCTAATCCTAACCCGTACGCTGACACTAACCCGCGCCCTCACACGTACGCTCCCCCTAAAGCGTTGTCGTACCCTGACCTCGACCCTAAACCGTCCCCGTCCCCTAACCCTAACCCTAGCCCGAACCCTAACCCTAACCCTTCCCCGAAGCCTGACCCTCCCCCGTCCCCTAATCCTAACGCGTACGCTGACACTAAGCCGCGCCCTCACACGTACGCTCCCCCTAAAGCGTTGTCGTACCCTCACCTGGACCCTAAACCGTCCCCGTCCCCTAACCCTAACCCTAGCCCGAACCCTAACCCTAACACTTCCCCGAAGCCTGACCCTCACCCGTCCCCTAATCCTAACCCGTACGCTGACACTAACCCGCGCCCTCACACGTACGCTCCCCCTAAAGCGTTGTCGTACCCTCACCTGGACCCTAAACAGTCCCCGTCCCCTAACCCTAACCCTAGCCCGAACCCTAACCCTAAACCTTCCTCGAAGCCTGACCCTCCCCCGTCCCCTAATCCTAACGCATACGCTGACACTAAGCTGCGCCCTCACACGTACGCTCCCCCTAAAGCGTTGTCGTACCCTCACCTGGACCCTAAACCGTCCCCGTCCCCTAACCCTAACCCTAGCCCGAACCCTAAACCTAACCCTTCCCCGAAGCCTGACCCTCACCCGTCCCCTAATCCTAACCCATACGCTGACACTAACCCCGCCCTCACACATACGCTCCCCCTAAAGCGTTGTCCTACCCTCACCTGGACCCTAAACCGTCCCCGTCCCCTAACCCTAACCCTAGCCCTAACCCTAACCCTAACCCTTCCCCGAAGCCTGACCCTCACCCGTCCCCAATCCTAAACCGTACGCTGACACTAAGCCGCGCCCTCACACGTACGCTCCCCCTAAAGCGTTGTCCTACCCTCACATGGACCCTAAACCGTCCCCGTCCCCTAACCCTAACCCTAGACCGAACCCTAACCCTAACCTTTCCCCGAAGCCTGACCCTCACCCGTCCCCTAATCCTAACCCGTACGCTGATACTAACCCGCGCCCTCACACGTACGCTCCCCCTAAAGCGTTGTCGTACCCTCACCTGGACCCTAAACCGTCCCCGTCCCCTAACCCTAACCCTAGCCCGAACCCTAACCCTAAACCTTCCCCGAAGGCTGACCCTCACCCGTCCCCTAATCCTAACCCGTACGCTGACACTAACCCGCGCCCTCACACGTACACTCCCCCTAAAGCGTTGTCGTACCCTCACCTGGGCCCTAAACCGTCCCCGTCCCCCAAACCTAACCCTAGCCCGAACCCTAACCCTAACCCTTCCCCGAAGCCTGCCCCTCACCCATCCCCTAATCCTAACCCGTACGCTGACACTAACCCGCGCCCTCACACGTACGCTCCCCCTAAAACGTTGTCGTACCCTCACCTGGACCCTAAACCGTCCCCGTCCCCTAAACCTAACCCTAGCCCGAACCCTAACCCTAACCCTTCCCCGAAGCCTGACCCTCACCCGTCCCCTAATCCTAACCCGTACGCTGACACTAACCCGCGCCCTCACACGTACGCTCCCCCTAAAGAGTTGTCGTACCCTCACCTGGACACTAAACCGTCCCCGTCCCCTAACCCTAACCCTAGCCCGAACCCTAACCCTAACCCTTCCCCGAAGCCTGACCCTCACCCGTCCCCTAATCCTAACCCGTACGCTGACACTAACCCGCGCCCTCACACGTACGCTCCCCCTAAAGCGTTGTCGTACCCTCACCTGGACCCTAAACCGTCCCCGTCCCCTAACCCTAACCCTAGCCCGAACCCTAACCCTAACCCTTCCCCGAAGCCTGACCCTCACCCGTCCCCTAATCCTAACCCGTACGCTGACACTAACCCGCGCCCTCACACGTACGCTCCCCCTAAAGCGTTGTCGTACCCTCACCTGGACCCTAAACCGTCCCCGTCCCCTAACCCTAACCCTAGCCCGAACCCTAACCCTAACCCTTCCCCGAAGGCTGACCCTCACCCGTCCCCTAATCCTAACCCGTACGCTGACACTAACCCGCGCCCTCACACGTACGCTCCCCCTAAAGCGTTGTCGTACCCTCACCTGGACCCTAAACCGTCCCCGTCCCCTAACCCTAACCCTAGCCCGAACCCTAACCCTAACCCTTCCCCGAAGGCTGACCCTCACCCGTCCCCTAATCCTAACCCGTACGCTGACACTAACCCGCGCCCTCACACGTACGCTCCCCCTAAAGCGTTGTCGTACCCTCACCTGGACCCTAAACCGTCCCCGTCCCCTAACCCTAACCCTAGCCCGAACCCTAACCCTAACCCTTCCCCGAAGCCTGACCCTCACCCGTCCCCTAAGCCTAACCCGTACGCTGACACTAACCCGCGCCCTCACACGTACACTCCCCCTAAAGCGTTGTCGTACCCTCACCTGGACCCTAAACCGTCCCCGTCCCCTAACCCTAACCCTAGCCCGAACCCTAACCCTAACCCTTCCCCGAAGCCTGACCCTCACCCGTCCCCTAATCCTAACCCGTACGCTGACACTAAGCCGCGCCCTCACACGTACGCTCCCCCTAAAGCGTTGTCGTACCCTCACCTGGACCCTAAACCGTCCCCGTCCCCTAACCCTAACCCTAGCCCGAATCCTAACCCTAACACTTCCCCGAAGCCTGACCCTCACCCGTCCCCTAATCCTAAGGCGTACGTGGACAATAACCCGCGCCCTCACACGTACGCTCCCCCTAAAGCGTTGTCGTACCCTCACCTGGACCCTAAACCGTTCCCGTCCCCTAACCCTAACCCTAGCCCGAACCCTAACCCTAACCCTTCCCCGAAGCCTGACCCTCACCCGTCCCCTAATCCTAACCCGTACGCTGACACTAACCCGCGCCCTCACACGTACGCTCCCCCTAAAGCGTTGTCCTACCCCCACCTGGACCCTAAACCGTCCCCGTCCCCTAACCCTAACCCTAGCCCGAACCCTAACCCTAACCCTTCCCCGAAGCCTGACCCTCACCCATCCCCTAATCCTAACCCGTACGCTGACACTAAGCCGCGCCCTCACACGTACGCTCCCCCTAAAGCGTTGTCGTACCCTCACCTGGACCCTAAACCGTTCCCGTCCCCTAACCCTAACCCTAGCCCGAACCCTAACCCTAACCCTTCCCCGAAGCCTGACCCTCACCCGTTCCCTAATCCTAACCCGTACGCTGACACTAACCCGCGCCCTCACACGTACGCTCCCCCTAAAGCGTTGTCGTACCCTCACCTGGACCCTAAACCGTCCCCGTCCCCTAACCCTAACCCTAGCCCGAACCCTAACCCTAACACTTCCCCGAAGCCTGACCCTCACCCGTCCCCTAATCCTAACCCGTACGCTGATACTAACCCGCGCCCTCACACGTACGCTCCCCCTAAAGCGTTGTCGTACCCTCACCTGGACCCTAAACAGTCCCCGTCCCCTAACCCTAACCCTAGCCCGAACCCTAACCCTAACCCTTCCCCGAAGGCTGACCCTCACCCGTCCCCTAATCCTAACCCGTACGCTGACACTAAGCCGCGCCCTCACACGTACGCTCCCCCTAAAGCGTTGTCCTACCCTCACCTGGACCCTAAACCGTCCCCGTCCCCTAACCCTAACCCTAGCCCGAACCCTAACCCTAACCCTTCCCCGAAGCCTGACCCTCACCCGTCCCCTAATCCTAACCCGTACGCTGACACTAACCCGCGCCCTCACACGTACGCTCCCCCTAAAGCGTTGTCGTACCCTCACCTGGACCCTAAACCGTCCCCGTCCCCTAACCCTAACCCTAGCCCGAACCCTAACCCTAACCCTTCCCCGAAGCCTGACCCTCACCCGTCCCCTAATCCTAACCCGTACGCTGACACTAACCCGCGCCCTCACACGTACGCTCCCCCTAAAGCGTTGTCGTACCCTCACCTGGACCCTAAACCGTCCCCGTCCCCTAACCCTAACCCTAGCCCGAACCCTAACCCTAACCCTTCCCCGAAGCCTGACCCTCACCCATCCCCTAATCCTAACCCGTACGCTGACACTAACCCGCGCCCTCACACGTACGCTCCCCCTAAAGCGTTGTCGTACCCTCACCTGGACCCTAAACCGTCCCCGTCCCCTAACCCTAACCCTAGCCCGAACCCTAACCCTAACCCTTCCCCGAAGCCTGACCCTCACCCGTCCCCTAATCCTAACCCGTACGCTGACACTAAGCCTCGCCTTCACACGTACGCTCCCCCTAAAGCGTTGTCGTACCCTCACCTGGACCCTAAACCGTCCCCGTCCCCTAACCCTAACCCTAGCCCGAACCCTAACCCTAACCCTTCCCCGAAGCCTGACCCTCACCCGTCCCCTAATCCTAACCCGTACGCTGACACTAACCCGTGCCCTCACACGTACGCTCCCCCTAAAGCGTTGTCGTACCCTCACCTGGACCCTAAACCGTCCCCGTCCCCTAACCCTAACCCTAGCCCGAACCCTAACCCTAACACTTCCCCGAAGCCTGACCCTCACCCGTCCCCTAATCCTAACCCGTACGCTGACACTAAGCCGCGCCCTCACACGTACGCTCCCCCTAAAGCGTTGTCGTACCCTCACCTGGACCCTAAACCGTCCCCGACCCCTAACCCTAACCCTAGCCCGAACCCTAAACCTAACACTTCCCCGAAGCCTGACCCTCACCCGTCCCCTAATCCTAACCCGTACGCTGACACTAAGCCGCGCCCTCACACGTACGCTCCCCCTAAAGCGTTGTCGTACCCTCACCTGGACCCTAAACCGTCCCCGTCCCCTAACCCTAAGCCTAGCCCGAACCCTAACCCTAACCCTTCCCCGAAGCCTGACCCTCACCCGTCCCCTAATCCTAACCCGTACGCTGACACTAAGCCGCGCCCTCACACGTACGCTCCCCCTAAAGCGTTGTCGTACCCTCACCTGGACCCTAAACCGTCCCCGTCCCCTAACCCTAACCCTAGCCCGAACCCTAACCCTAACCCTTCCCCGAAGCCTGACCCTCACCCGTCCCCTAATCCTAACCCGTACGCTGACACTAACCCGCGCCCTCACACGTACGCTCCCCCTAAAGCGTTGTCGTACCCTCACCTGGACCCTAAACCGTCCCCGTCCCCTAACCCTAACCCTAGCCCGAACCCTAACCCTAACCCTTCCCCGAAGCCTGACCCTCACCCGTCCCCTAATCCTAACCCGTACGCTGACACTAACCCGCGCCCTCACACGTTCGCTCCCCCTAAAGCGTTGTCGTACCCTCACATGAACCCTAAAACGTCCCCGTCCCCTAACCCTAACCCTAGCCCGAACCCTAACCCTAACCCTTCCCCGAAGCCTGACCCTCACCCGTCCCCTAATCCTAACCCGTACGCTGACACTAAGCCGCGCCCTCACACGTACGCTCCCCCTAAAGCGTTGTCGTACCCTCACCTGGACCCTAAACCGTCCCCGTCCCCTAACCCTAACCCTAGCCCGAACCATACCCCTAACCCTTCCCCGAAGCCTGACCCTCACCCGTCCCCTAATCCTAACCCGTACGCTGACACTAACCCGCGCCCTCACACGTACGCTCCCCCTAAAGCGTTGTCGTACCCTCACCTGGACCCTAAACCGTTCCCGTCCCCTAACCCTAACCCTAGCCCGAACCCTAACCCTAACCCTTCCCCGAAGCCTGACCCTCACCCGTTCCCTAATCTTAACCCGTACGCTGACACTAAGCCGCGCCCTCACACGTACGCTCCCCCTAAAGCGTTGTCGTACCCTCACCTGGACCCTAAACCGTCCCCGTCCCCTAACCCTAATCCTAGCCCGAACCCTAACCCTAACCCTTCCCCGAAGCCTGACCCTCACCCGTCCCCTAATCCTAACCCGTACGCTGACACTAAGCCGCGCCCTCACAAGTACGCTCCCCCTAAAGCGTTGTCGTACCCTCACCTGGACCCTAAACCGTCCCCGTCCCCTAACCCTAACCCTAGCCCGAACCCTAACCCTAACCCTTCCCCGAAGCCTGACCCTCACCCCTCCCCTAATCCTAACCCGTACGCGGACAATAACCCGCGCCCTCACACGTACGCTCCCCCTAAAGCGTTGTCGTACCCTCACCTGGACCCTAAACCGTCCCCGTCCCCTAATCCTAACCCTAGCCCGAACCCTAACCCTAACCCTTCCCCGAAGCCTGACCCTCACCCGTCCCCTAATCCTAACCCGTACGCTGACACTAACCCGCGCCCTCACACGTACGCTCCCCCTAAAGCGTTGTCGTACCCTCACCTGGACCCTAAACCGTCCCCGTCCCCTAACCCTAACCCTAGCCCGAACCCTAACCCTAACCCTTCCCCGAAGCCTGACCCTCACCCGTCACCTAATCCTAACCCGTACGCTGACACTAACCCGCGCCCTCACACGTACGCTCCCCCTAAAGCGTTGTCGTACCCTCACCTGGACCCTAAACCGTCCCCGTCCCCTAACCCTAACCCTAGCCCGAACCCTAACCCTAACCCTTCCCCGAAGCCTGACCCTCACCCGTCCCCTAATCCTAACCCGTACGCTGACACTAACCCGCGCCCTCACACGTACGCTCCCCCTAAAGCGTTGTCGTACCCTCACCTGGACCCTAAACCGTCCCCGTCCCCTAACCCTAACCCTAGCCCGAACCCTAACCCTAACCCTTCCCCGAAGCCTGACCCTCACCCGTCCCCTAATCCTAACCCGTACGTGGAAAATAACTCGCGCCCTCACACGTACGCTCCCCCTAAAGCGTTGTCGTACCCTCACCTGGACCCTAAACCGTCCCCGTCCCCTAACCCTAACCCTAGCCCGAACCCCAACCCTAACCCTTCCCCGAAGCCTGACCCTCACCCGTCCCCTAATCCTAACCCGTACGCTGACACTAACCCGCGCCCTCACACGTACGCTCCCCCTAAAGCGTTGTCGTACCCTCGCCTGGACCCTAAACCATCCCCGTCCCCTAACCCTAACCCTAGCCCGAACCCTAACCCTAACCCTTCCCCGAAGCCTGACCCTCACCCGTCCCCTAATCCTAACCCGTACGCTGACACTAAGCCGCGCCCTCACAAGTACGCTCCCCCTAAAGCGTTGTCGTACCCTCACCTGGACCCTAAACCGTCCCCGTCCCCTAACCCTAACCCTAGCCCGAACCCTAACCCTAACCCTTCCCCGAAGCCTGACCCTCACCCGTCCCCTAATCCCAACCCGTACGCGGACAATAACCCGCGCCCTCACACGTACGCTCCCCCTAAAGCGTTGTCGTACCCTCACCTGGACCCTAAACCTTCCCCGTCCCCTAACCCTAACCCTAGCCCGAACCCTAACCCTAACCCTTCCCCGAAGCCTGACCCTCCCCCGTCCCCTAATCCTAACCCGTACGCTGACACTAACCCGCGCCCTCACACGTACGCTCCCCCTAAAGCGTTGTCGTACCCTCACCTGGACCCTAAACCGTCCCCGTCCCCTAACCCTAACCCTAGCCCGAACCATACCCCTAACCCTTCCCCGAAGCCTGACCCTCACCCGTCCCCTAATCCTAACCCGTACGCTGACACTAAGCCGCGCCCTCACAAGTACGCTCCCCCTAAAGCGTTGTCGTACCCTCACCTGGACCCTAAACCGTCCCCGTCCCCTAACCCTAACCCTAGCCCGAACCCTAACCCTAACCCTTCCCCGAAGCCTGACCCTCACCCCTCCCCTAATCCTAACCCGTACGCGGACAATAACCCGCGCCCTCACACGTACGCTCCCCCTAAAGCGTTGTCGTACCCTCACCTGGACCCTAAACCGTCCCCGTCCCCTAATCCTAACCCTAGCCCGAACCCTAACCCTAACCCTTCCCCGAAGCCTGACCCTCACCCGTCCCCTAATCCTAACCCGTACGCTGACACTAACCCGCGCCCTCACACGTACGCTCCCCCTAAAGCGTTGTCGTACCCTCACCTGGACCCTAAACCGTCCCCGTCCCCTAACCCTAACCCTAGCCCGAACCCTAACCCTAACCCTTCCCCGAAGCCTGACCCTCACCCCTCCCCTAATCCTAACCCGTACGCGGACAATAACCCGCGCCCTCACACGTACGCTCCCCCTAAAGCGTTGTCGTACCCTCACCTGGACCCTAAACCGTCCCCGTCCCCTAACCCTAACCCTAGCCCGAACCCTAACCCTAACACTTCCCCGAAGCCTGACCCTCACCCGTCCCCTAATCCTAACCCGTACGCTGACACTAACCCGCGCCCTCACACGTACGCTCCCCCTAAAGCGTTGTCGTACCCTCACCTGGACCCTAAACCGTCCCCGTCCCCTAACCCTAACCCTAGCCCGAACCCTAACCCTAACCCTTCCCCGAAGCCTGACCCTCACCCGTCCCCTAATCCTAACCCGTACGTGGAAAATAACTCGCGCCCTCACACGTACGCTCCCCCTAAAGCGTTGTCGTACCCTCACCTGGACCCTAAACCGTCCCCGTCCCCTAACCCTAACCCTAGCCCGAACCCCAACCCTAACCCTTCCCCGAAGCCTGACCCTCACCCCTCCCCTAATCCTAACCCGTACGCTGACACTAACCCGCGCCCTCACACGTACGCTCCCCCTAAAGCGTTGTCGTACCCTCGCCTGGACCCTAAACCGTCCCCGTCCCCTAACCCTAACCCTAGCCCGAACCCTAACCCTAACCCTTCCCCGAAGCCTGACCCTCACCCGTCCCCTAATCCTAACCCGTACGCTGACACTAAGCCGCGCCCTCACAAGTACGCTCCCCCTAAAGCGTTGTCGTACCCTCACCTGGACCCTAAACCGTCCCCGTCCCCTAACCCTAACCCTAGCCCGAACCCTAACCCTAACCCTTCCCCGAAGCCTGACCCTCACCCGTCCCCTAATCCCAACCCGTACGCGGACAATAACCCGCGCCCTCACACGTACGCTCCCCCTAAAGCGTTGTCGTACCCTCACCTGGACCCTAAACCTTCCCCGTCCCCTAACCCTAACCCTAGCCCGAACCCTAACCCTAACCCTTCCCCGAAGCCTGACCCTCCCCCGTCCCCTAATCCTAACCCGTACGCTGACACTAACCCGCGCCCTCACACATACGCTCCCCCTAAAGCGTTGTCGTACCCTCACCTGGACCCTAAACCTTCCCCGTCCCCTAACCCTAACCCTAGCCCGAACCCTAACCCTAACCCTTCCCCGAAGCCTGACCCTCACCCGTCCCCTAATCCTAACCCGTACGCTGACACTAACCCGCGCCCTCACACGTACGCTCCCCCTAAAGCGTTGTCGTACCCTCACCTGGACCCTAAACCGTCCCCGTCCCCTAACCCTAACCCTAGCCCGAACCCTAACCCTAACACTTCCCCGAAGCCTGACCCTCCCCCGTCCCCTAATCCTAACCCGTACGCTGACACTAACCCGCGCCCTCACACATACGCTCCCCCTAAAGTGTTGTCGTAACCTCACCTGGACCCTAAACCGTCCCCGTCCCCTAACCCTAACCCTAGCCCGAACCCTAACCCTAAACCTTCCCCGAAGCCTGACCCTCACCCGTCCCCTAATCCTAACCCGTACGCTGACACTAACCCGCGCCCTCACACGTACGCTCCCCCTAAAGCGTTGTCGAACCCTCACCTGGACCCTAAACCGTCCCCGTCCCCTAACCCTAACCCTAGCCCGAACCCTAACCCTAACCCTTCCCCGAAGCCTGACCCTCACCCGTCCCCTAATCCTAACCCGTACGCTGACACTAACCCGCGCCCTCACACATACGCTCCCCCTAAAGCGTTGTCGTACCCTCACCTGGACCCTAAACCGTCCCCGTCCCCCAACCCTAACCCTAGCCCGAACCCTAACCCTAACCCTTCCCCGAAGCCTGACCCTCCCCCGTCCCCTAATCCTAAGGCGTACGCGGACAATAACCCGCGCCCTCACACGTACGCTCCCCCTAAAGCGTTGTCGTACCCTCACCTGGACCCTAAACCGTCCCCGTCCCCTAACCCTAACCCTAGCCCGAACCCTAACCCTAACCCTTCCCCGAAGCCTGACCCTCACCCGTCCCCTAATCCTAAACCGTACGCTGACGCTAACCCGTGTCCTCACACGTACGCACCCACTAAAGCGTTGTCGTACCCTCACCTGGGCCCTAAACCGTCCCCGTCCCCTAACCCTAACCCTAGCCCGAACCCTAACCCTAACCGTTCCCCGAAGCCTGACGCTCCCCCGTCCCCTAATCCTAACCTGTACGCTGACGCTAACCCGCGCCCTCACATGTACGCTCCCCCTAAAGCGTTTTCGTACCCTCACCTGGACCCGAAACCGTCCCCGTCCCCTAACCCTAACCCTAGCCCGAACACTAACCCTAACACTTCCCCGAAGCCTGACCCTCACCCGTCCCCTAATCCTAACCCGTACGCTGACACTAAGCCGCGCCCTCACACGTACGCTCCCCCTAAAGCGTTGTCGTACCCTCAACTGGACCCTAAACCGTCCCCGTCCCCTAACCCTAACCCTAGCGCGAACCCTAACCCTAACCCTTCCCCGAAGCCTGACCCTCACCCGTCCCCTAACCCTAACCCTAGCCCGAACCCTAACCCTAACCCTTCCCCGAAGCCTGACCCTCACCCGTCCCCTAATCCTAACCCGTACGCTGACACTAACCCGCGCCCTCACACGTACGCTCCCCCTAAAGCGTTGTCGTACCCTCACCTGGACCCTAAACCGTCCCCGTACCCTAACCCTAACCCTAGCCCGAACCCTAACCCTAACACTTCCCCGAAGCCTGACCCTCACCCGTCCCCTAATCCTAACCCGTACGCTGACACTAACCCGCGCCCTCACACATACGCTCCCCCTAAAGCGTTGTCCTACCCCCACCTGGACCCTAAACCGTCCCCGTCCCCTAACCCTAACCCTAGCCCGAACCCTAACCCTAACCCTTCCCCGAAGCCTGACCCTCACCCGTCCCCTAATCCTAACCCGTACGCTGACGCTAACCCGCGCCCTCACACGTACGCTCCCCCTAAAGCGTTGTCGTACCCTCACCTGGACCCTAAACCGTCCCCGTCCCCTAACCCTAAACCTAGCCCGAACCCTAATCTTAACCCTTCCCCGAAGCCTGACCCTCACCCGTCCCCTAATCCTAACCCGTACGCTGACACTAACCCGCGCCCTCACACGTACGCTCCCCCTAAAGCGTTGCCGTACCCTCACCTGGACCCTAAACCGTCCCCGTCCCCTAACCCTAACCCTAGCCCGAACCCTAACCCTATCCCTTCCCTGAAGCCTGACCATCACCCATCCCCTAATCCTAACCCGTACGCTGACACTAACCCGCGCCCTCACACGTACGCTCCCCATAAAGCGTTGTCGTACCCTCACCTGGACCCTAAACCGTCCCCGTCCCCTAACCCTAACCCTAGCCCGAACCCTAACCCTAACCCTTCCCCGAAGCCTGACCCTCACCCGTCCCCTAATCCTAACCCGTACGCTGACACTAACCCGCGCTCTCACACGTACGCTCCCCATAAAGCGTTGTCGTACCCTCACCTGGACCCTAAACCGTCCCCGTCCCCTAACCCTAGCCCGAACCCTAACCCTAACCCTTCCCCGAAGCCTGACCCTCACCCGTCCCCTAATCCTAACCCGTACGCTGACGCTAACCCGTGTCCTCACACTTACGCACCCACTAAAGCGTTGTCGTACCCTCACCTGGGCCCTAAACCGTCCCCGTCCCCTAACCCTAACCCTAGCCCCAACCCTAACCCTAACCCTTCCCCGACGCCTGACCTTCACCCGTCCCCTAATCCTAACCCGTACGCTGACACTAACCCGCGCCCTCACATGTACGCTCCCCCTAAAGCGTTGTCGTACCCTCACCTGGACCCTAAACCGTCCCCGTCCCCTAACCCTAGCCCGAACCCTAACCCTAACCCTTCCCCGAAGCCTGACCCTCACCCGTCCCCTAATCCTAACCCGTACGCTGACACTAACCCGCGCCCTCACACGTACGCTCCCCCTAAAGCGTTGTCGTACCCTCACCTGGACCCTAAACCGTCCCCGTCCCCTAACCCTAACCCTAGCCCGAACCCTAACCCTAACCCTTCCCCGAAGCCTGACCCTCCCCCGTTCCCTAATCCTAAGGCGTACGGGGTCAATAACCCTCGCCCTCACACGTACACTCCCCCTAAAGCGTTGTCGTACCCTCACCTGGACCCTAAACCGTCCCCGTCCCCTAACCCTAACCCTAGCCCGAACCCTAACCCTAACCCTTCCCCGAAGCCTGACCCTCACCCGTCCCCTAATCCTAACCCGTACGCTGACACTAACCCGCGCCCTCACACGTACGCTCCCCCTAAAGCGTTGTCGTACCCTCACCTGGACCCTAAACCGTCCCCGTTCCCTAACCCTAACCCTAGCCCGAACCCTAACCCTAACCCTTCCCTGAAGCCTGACCATCACCCGTCCCCTAATCCTAACCCGTACGCTGACACAAACCCGCGCCCTCACATGTACGCTCCCCCTAAAGCGTTGTCGTACCCTCACCTGGACCCTAAACCGTCCCCGTCCCCTAACCCTAGCCCGAACCCTAACCCTATCCCTTCCCCGAAGCCTGACCCTCACCCGTCCCCTAATCCTAACCCGTACGCTGACACTGACCCGCGCCCTCACACGTACGCTCCCCCTAAAGCGTTGTCGTACACTCACCTGGGCCCTAAACCGTCCCCGTCCCCTAACCCTAACCCTAGCCCGAACCCTAAACCTAACCCTTCCCCGAAGCCTGACCCTCACCCGTCCCCTAATCCTAAACCGTACGCTGACGCTAACCCGTGTCCTCACACTTACGCACCCACTAAAGCGTTGTCGTACCCTCACCTGGGCCCTAAACCGTCCCCGTCCCCTAACCCAAACCCTAGCCCGAACCCTAACCCTAACCCTTCCCCGAAGCCTGACCCTCCCCCGTCCCCTAATCCTAACCTGTACGCTGACGCTAACCCGCGCCCTCACACGTACGCTCCCCCTAAAGCGTTTTCGTACCCTCACCTGGACCCGAAACCGTCCCCGTCCCCTAACCCTAACCCTAGCCCGAACACTAACCCTAACCCTTCCCCGAAGCCTGACCCTCACCCGTCCCCTAATCCTAACCCGTACGCTGACACTAAGCCGCGCCCTCACACGTACGCTCCCCCTAAAGCGTTGTCGTACCCTCACCTGGACCCTAAACCGTCCCCGTCCCCTAACCCTAACCCTAGCCCGAACCCTAACCCTAACACTTCCCCGAAGCCTGACCCTCACCCGTCCCCTAATCCTAACCCGTACGCTGACGCTAACCCGCGCCCTCACACGTACGCTCCCCCTAAAGCGTTGTCGTACCCTCACCTGGACCCTAAACCGTCCCCGTCCCCTAACCCTAACCCTAGCCCGAACCCTAATCTTAACCCTTCCCCGAAGCCTGACCCTCACCCGTTCCCTAATCCTAACCCGTACGCTGACACTAACCCGCGCCCTCACACGTACGCTCCCCCTAAAGCGTTGCCGTACCCTCACCTGGACCCTAAACCGTCCCCGTCCCCTAACCCTAACCCTAGCCCGAACCCTAACCCTAACCCTTCCCTGAAGCCTGACCATCACCCATCCCCTAATCCTAACCCGTACGCTGACACTAACCCGCGCCCTCACACGTACGCTCCCCATAAAGCGTTGTCGTACCCTCACCTGGACCCTAAACCGTCCCCGTCCCCTAACCCTAACCCTAGCCCGAACCCTAACCCTAACCCTTCCCCGAAGCCTGACCCTCACCCGTCCCCTAATCCTAACCCGTACGCTGACACTAACCCGCGCCCTCACACGTACGCTCCCCATAAAGCGTTGTCGTACCCTCACCTGGACCCTAAACCGTCCCCATCCCCTAACCCTAACCCTAGCCCGAACCCTAACCCTAACCCTTCCCCGAAGCCTGACCCTCCCCCGTCCCCTAATCCTAAGGCGTACGGGGACAATAACTCTGGCCCTCACACGTACGCTCCCCCTAAAGCGTTGTCGTACCCTCACCTGGACCCTAAACCGTCCCCGTCCCCTAACCCTAACCCTAGCCCGAACCCTAACCCTAACCCTTCCCCGAAGCCTGACCCTCACCCGTCCCCTAATCCTAAACCGTACGCTGACGCTAACCCGTGTCCTCACACTTACGCACCCACTAAAGCGTTGTCGTACCCTCACCTGGGCCCTAAACCGTCCCCGTCCCCTAACCCTAACCCTAGCCCGAACCCTAACCCTAACCCTTCCCCGAAGCCTGACGCTCCCCCGTCCCCTAATCCTAACCTGTACGCTGACGCTAACCCGCGCCCTCACACGTACGCTCCCCCTAAAGCGTTTTCGTACCCTCACCTGGACCCGAAACCGTCCCCGTCCCCTAACCCTAACCCTAGCCCGAACACTAACCCTAACACTTCCCCGAAGCCTGACCCTCACCCGTCCCCTAATCCTAACCCGTACGCTGACACTAAGCCGCGCCCTCACACGTACGCTCCCCCTAAAGCGTTGTCATACTCTCACCTGGACCCTAAACCGTCCCCGTCCCCTAACCCTAACCCTAGCCCGAACCCTAACCCTAACCCTTCCCCGAAGCCTGACCCTCACCCGTCCCCTAATCCTAAACCGTACGCTGACGCTAACCCGTGTCCTCACACTTACGCACCCACTAAAGCGTTGTCGTACCCTCACCTGGGCCCTAAACCGTCCCCGTCCCCTAACCCTAACCCTAGCCCCAACCCTAACCCTAACCCTTCCCCGACGCCTGACCTTCACCCGTCCCCTAATCCTAACCCGTACGCTGACACTAACCCGCGCCCTCACATGTACGCTCCCCCTAAAGCGTTGTCGTACCCTCACCTGGACCCTAAACCGTCCCCGTCCCCTAACCCTAGCCCGAACCCTAACCCTAACCCTTCCCCGAAGCCTGACCCTCACCCGTCCCCTAATCCTAACCCGTACGCTGACACTAACCCGCGCCCTCACACGTACGCTCCCCCTAAAGCGTTGTCGTACCCTCACCTGGACCCTAAACCGTCCCCGTCCCCTAACCCTAACCCTACCCCGAACCCTAACCCTAACCCTTCCCCGAAGCCTGACCCTCCCCCGTCCCCTAATCCTAAGGCGTACGCGGACAATAACCCTCGCCCTCACACGTACGCTCCCCCTAAAGCGTTGTCGTACCCTCACCTGGACCCTAAACCGTCCCCGTCCCCTAACCCTAACCCTAGCCAGAACCCTAACCCTAACCCTTCCCCGAAGCCTGACCCTCACCCGTCCCCTAATCCTAACCCGTACGCTGACACTAAGCCGCGCCCTCACACGTACGCTCCCCCTAAAGCGTTGTCGTACCCTCACCTGGACCCTAAACCGTCCCCGTCCCCTAACCCTAACCCTAGCCCGAACCCTACCCCTAACCCTTCCCCGAAGCCTGACCCTCACCCGTCCCCTAATCCTAACCCGTACGCTGACACTAAGCCGCGCCCTCACACGTACGCTCCCCCTAAAGCGTTGTCGTACCCTCACCTGGACCCTAAACCGTCCCCGTCCCCTAACCCTAACCCTAGCCCGAACCCTACCCCTAACCCTTCCCCGAAGCCTGACCCTCACCCGTCCCCGAATCCTAAGGCGTACGTGGACAATAACCCGCGCCCTCACACGTACGCACCCACTAAAGCATTGTCGTACCCTCACCTGGGCCCTAAACCGTCCCCGTCCCCTAACCCTAACCCTAGCCCGAACCCTAACCCTAACCCTTCCCCGAAGCCTGACCCTCACCCGTCCCCTAATCCTAAACTGTACGCTGACGCTAACCCGCGCCCTCACACGTACGCTCCCCCTAAAGCGTTTTCGTACCCTCACCTGGACCCGAAACCGTCCCCGTCCCCTAACCCTAACCCTAGCCCGAACCCTAACCCTAACCCTTCCCCGAAGCCTGACCCTCACCCGTCCCCTAATCCTAACGCATACGCTGACACTAAGCCGCACCCTCACACGTACGCTCCCCTTAAAGCGTTGTCGTACCCTCACCTGGACCCTAAACCATCCCCGTCCCCTAACCCTAACCCTAGCCCGAACCCTAACCCTAACCCTTCCCCGAAGCCTGACCCTCACCCGTCCCCTAATCCTAACCCGTACGCTGACACTAACCCGCGCCCTCACACGTACGCTCCCCCTAAAGTGTTGTCGTACCCTCACCTGGACCCTAAACCGTCCCCGTCCCCTAACCCTAACCCTAGCCCGAACCCTAACCCTAACCCTTCCCCGAAGCCTGACCCTCACCCGTCCCCTAATCCTAACCCGTACGCTGACACTAACCCGCGCCCTCACACGTACGCTCCCCCTAAAGCGTTGTCGTACCCTCACCTGGACCCTAAACCGTCCCCGTCCCCTAACCCTAACCCTAGCCCGAACCCTAACCCTAACCCTTCCCCGAAGCCTGACCATCACCCGTCCCCTAATCCTAACCCGTACGCTGACACTAAACCGCGCCCTCACACGTACGCTCCCCCTAAAGCGTTGTCGTACCCTCACCTGGACCCTAAACCGTCCCCGTCCCCTAACCCTAACCCTAGCCCGAACCCTAACCCTAACCCTTCCCCGAAGCCTGACCCTCACCCGTCCCCTAATCCTAACCCGTACGCGGAAAATAACCCGTGCCCTCACACGTACGCTCCCCCTAAAGCGTTGTCGTACCCTCACCTGGACCCTAAACCTTCCCCATCCCCTAACCCTAACCCTAGCCCGAACCCTAACCCTAACCCTTCCCCGAAGCCTGACCCTCACCCGTCCCCTAATCCTAACCCGTACGCTGACACTAACCCGCGCCCTCACACGTACGCTCCCCCTAAAGCGTTGTCGTACCCTCACCTGGACCCTAAACCGTCCCCGTCCCCTAACCCTAACCCTAGCCCGAACCCTAACCCTAAACCTTCCCCGAAGCCTGACCCTCACTCGTCCCCTAATCCTAACCCGTACGCTGACACTAACCCGCGCCCTCACATGTACGCTCCCCCTAAAGCGTTGTCGTACCCTCACCTGGACCCTAAACCGTCCCCGTCCCCTAACCCTAACCCTAGCCCGAACCCTAACCCTAACCCTTCCCCGAAGCCTGACCCTCACCCGTCCCCTAATCCTAACCCGTACGCTGACACTAAGCCGCGCCCTCACACGTACGCTCCCCCTAAAGCGTTGTCGTACCCTCACCTGGACCCTAAACCGTCCCCGTCCCCTAACCCTAACCCTAGCCCGAACCCTAACCCTAACCCTTCCCCGAAGCCTGACCCTCACCCGTCCCCTAATCCTAACCCGTACGCTGACACCAACCCGCGCCCTCACACGTATGCTCCCCGTAAAGCGTTGTCGTACCCTCACCTGGACCCTAAACCGTCCCCGTCCCCTAACCCTAACCCTAGCCCGAACCCTAACCCTAACTCTTCCCCGAAGCCTGACCATCACCCGTCCCCTAATCCTAACCCGTACGCTGACACTAACCCGCGCCCTCACACGTACGCTCCCCCTAAAGCGTTGTCGTACCCTCACCTGGACCCTAAACCGTCCCCGTCCCCCAAACCTAACCCTAGCCCGAACCCTAACCCTAACCCTTCCCCGAAGCCTGACCCTCACCCGTCCCCTAATCCTAACCCGTACGCTGACACTAACCCGCGCCCTCACACGTACGCTCCCCCTAAAGCGTTGTCGTACCCTGACCTGGACCCTAAACCGTCCCCGTCCCCTAACCCTAACCCTAGCCCGAACCCTAACCCTAACCCTTCCCCGAAGCCTGACCCTCCCCCGTCCCCTAATCCTAACGCGTACGCTGACACTAAGCCGCGCCCTCACACGTACGCTCCCCCTAAAGCGTTGTCGTACCCTCACCTGGACCCTAAACCGTCCCCGTCCCCTAACCCTAACCCTAGCCCGAACCCTAACCCTAACACTTCCCCGAAGCCTGACCCTCACCCGTCCCCTAATCCTAACCCGTACGCTGACACTAACCCGCGCCCTCACACGTACGCTCCCCCTAAAGCGTTGTCGTACCCTCACCTGGACCCTAAACAGTCCCCGTCCCCTAACCCTAACCCTAGCCCGAACCCTAACCCTAACCCTTCCTCGAAGCCTGACCCTCCCCCGTCCCCTAATCCTAACGCATACGCTGACACTAAGCTGCGCCCTCACACGTACGCTCCCCCTAAAGCGTTGTCGTACCCTCACCTGGACCCTAAACCGTCCCCGTCCCCTAACCCTAACCCTAGCCCGAACCCTAAACCTAACCCTTCCCCGAAGCCTGACCCTCACCCGTCCCCTAATCCTAACCCATACGCTGACACTAACCCCGCCCTCACACATACGCTCCCCCTAAAGCGTTGTCCTACCCTCACCTGGACCCTAAACCGTCCCCGTCCCCTAACCCTAACCCTAGCCCTAACCCTAACCCTAACCCTTCCCCGAAGCCTGACCCTCACCCGTCCCCTAATCCTAAACCGTACGCTGACACTAAGCCGCGCCCTCACACGTACGCTCCCCCTAAAGCGTTGTCCTACCCTCACATGGACCCTAAACCGTCCCCGTCCCCTAACCCTAACCCTAGACCGAACCCTAACCCTAACCTTTCCCCGAAGCCTGACCCTCACCCGTCCCCTAATCCTAACCCGTACGCTGATACTAACCCGCGCCCTCACACGTACGCTCCCCCTAAAGCGTTGTCGTACCCTCACCTGGACCCTAAACCGTCCCCGTCCCCTAACCCTAACCCTAGCCCGAACCCTAACCCTAAACCTTCCCCGAAGGCTGACCCTCACCCGTCCCCTAATCCTAACCCGTACGCTGACACTAACCCGCGCCCTCACACGTACACTCCCCCTAAAGCGTTGTCGTACCCTCACCTGGGCCCTAAACCGTCCCCGTCCCCCAAACCTAACCCTAGCCCGAACCCTAACCCTAACCCTTCCCCGAAGCCTGCCCCTCACCCATCCCCTAATCCTAACCCGTACGCTGACACTAACCCGCGCCCTCACACGTACGCTCCCCCTAAAACGTTGTCGTACCCTCACCTGGACCCTAAACCGTTCCCGTCCCCTAAACCTAACCCTAGCCCGAACCCTAACCCTAACCCTTCCCCGAAGCCTGACCCTCACCCGTCCCCTAATCCTAACCCGTACGCTGACACTAACCCGCGCCCTCACACGTACGCTCCCCCTAAAGAGTTGTCGTACACTCACCTGGACCCTAAACCGTCCCCGTCCCCTAACCCTAACCCTAGCCCGAACCCTAACCCTAACCCTTCCCCGAAGCCTGACCCTCACCCGTCCCCTAATCCTAACCCGTACGCTGACACTAACCCGCGCCCTCACACGTACGCTCCCCCTAAAGCGTTGTCGTACCCTCACCTGGACCCTAAACCGTCCCCGTCCCCTAACCCTAACCCTAGCCCGAACCCTAACCCTAACCCTTCCCCGAAGCCTGACCCTCACCCGTCCCCTAATCCTAACCCGTACGCTGACACTAACCCGCGCCCTCACACGTACGCTCCCCCTAAAGCGTTGTCGTACCCTCACCTGGACCCTAAACCGTCCCCGTCCCCTAACCCTAACCCTAGCCCGAACCCTAACCCTAACCCTTCCCCGAAGGCTGACCCTCACCCGTCCCCTAATCCTAACCCGTACGCTGACACTAACCCGCGCCCTCACACGTACGCTCCCCCTAAAGCGTTGTCGTACCCTCACCTGGACCCTAAACCGTCCCCGTCCCCTAACCCTAACCCTAGCCCGAACCCTAACCCTAACACTTCCCCGAAGCCTGACCCTCACCCGTCCCCTAATCCTAACCCGTACGCTGACACTAACCCGCGCCCTCACACGTACGCTCCCCCTAAAGCGTTGTCGTACCCTCACCTGGACCCTAAACCGTTCCCGTCCCCTAACCCTAACCCTAGCCCGAACCCTAACCCTAACACTTCCCCGAAGCCTGACCCTCACCCGTCCCCTAATCCTAAGGCGTACGTGGACAATAACCCGCGCCCTCACACGTACGCTCCCCCTAAAGCGTTGTCGTACCCTCACCTGGACCCTAAACCGTTCCCGTCCCCTAACCCTAACCCTAGCCCGAACCCTAACCCTAACCCTTCCCCGAAGCCTGACCCTCACCCGTCCCCTAATCCTAACCCGTACGCTGACACTAACCCGCGCCCTCACACGTACGCTCCCCCTAAAGCGTTGTCCTACCCCCACCTGGACCCTAAACCGTCCCCGTCCCCTAACCCTAACCCTAGCCCGAACCCTAACCCTAACCCTTCCCCGAAGCCTGACCCTCACCCATCCCCTAATCATAACCCGTACGCTGACACTAAGCCGCGCCCTCACACGTACGCTCCCCCTAAAGCGTTGTCGTACCCTCACCTGGACCCTAAACCGTCCCCGTCCCCTAACCCTAACCCTAGCCCGAACCCTAACCCTAACCCTTCCCCGAAGCCTGACCCTCACCCGTTCCCTAATCCTAACCCGTACGCTGACACTAACCCGCGCCCTCACACGTACGCTCCCCCTAAAGCGTTGTCGTACCCTCACCTGGACCCTAAACCGTCCCCGTCCCCTAACCCTAACCCTAGCCCGAACCCTAACCCTAACCCTTCCCCGAAGCCTGACCCTCACCCGTCCCCTAATCCTAACCCGTACGCTGATACTAACCCGCGCCCTCACACGTACGCTCCCCCTAAAGCGTTGTAGTACCCTCACCTGTACCCTAAACAGTCCCCGTCCCCTAACCCTAACCCTAGCCCGAACCCTAACCCTAACCCTTCCCCGAAGGCTGACCCTCACCCGTCCCCTAATCCTAACCCGTACGCTGACACTAAGCCGCGCCCTCACACGTACGCTCCCCCTAAAGCGTTGTCCTACCCTCACCTGGACTCTAAACCGTCCCCGTCCCCTAACCCTAACCCTAGCCCGAACCCTAACCCTAACCCTTCCCCGAAGCCTGACCCTCACCCGTCCCCTAATCCTAACCCGTACGCTGACACTAACCCGCGCCCTCACACGTACGCTCCCCCTAAAGCGTTGTCGTACCCTCACCTGGACCCTAAACCGTCCCCGTCCCCTAACCCTAACCCTAGCCCGAACCCTAACCCTAACCCTTCCCCGAAGCCTGACCCTCACCCGTCCCCTAATCCTAACCCGTACGCTGACACTAAGCCGCGCCCTCACACGTACGCTCCCCCTAAAGCGTTGTCGTACCCTCACCTGGACCCTAAACCGTCCCCGTCCCCTAACCCTAACCCTAGCCCAAACCCTAACCCTAACCCTTCCCCGAAGCCTGACCCTCACCCGTCCCCTAATCCTAACCCGTACGCTGACACTAACCCGCGCCCTCACACGTACGCTCCCCATAAAGCGTTGTCGTACACTCACCTGGACCCTAAACCGTCCCCGTCCCCTAACCCTAACCCTAGCCCGAACACTAACCCTAACCCTTCCCCGAAGCCTGAACCTCACCCGTCCCCTAATCCTAACCCGTACGCTGACGCTAACCCGCGCCCTCACACGTACGCTCCCCCTAAAGCGTTGTCGTACCCTCACCTGGACCCTAAACCGTCCCCGTCCCCTAACCCTAACCCTAGCCCGAACCCTAACCCTAACCCTTCCCCGAAGCCTGACCCTCACCCGTCCCCTAATCCTAATCCGTACGCTGACACTAAGCCGCGCCCTCACACGTACGCTCCCCCTAAAGCGTTGTCGTACCCTCACCTGGACCCTAAACCGTCCCCGTCCCCTAACCCTAACCCTAGCCCAAACCCTACCCCTAACCCTTCCCCGAAGCCTGACCCTCACCCGTCCCCTAATCCTAACCCGTACGCTGACACTAAGCCGCGCCCTCACACGTACGCTCCCCCTAAAGCGTTGTCGTACCCTCACCTGGACCCTAAACCGTCCCCGTCCCCTAACCCTAACCCTAGCCCGAACCCTACCCCTAACCCTTCCCCGAAGCCTGACCCTCACCCGTCCCCTAATCCTAAGGCGTACGTGGACAATAACCCGCGCCCTCACACGTACGCACCCACTAAAGCATTGTCGTACCCTCACCTGGGCCCTAAACCGTCCCCGTCCCCTAACCCTAACCCTAGCCCGAACCCTAACCCTAACCCTTCCCCGAAGCCTGACCCTCCCCCGTCCCCTAATCCTAATCTGTACGCTGACGCTAACCCGCGCCCTCACACGTACGCTCCCCCTAAAGCGTTTTCGTACCCTCACCTGGACCCGAAACCGTCCCCGTCCCCTAACCCTAACCCTAGCCCGAACTCTAACCCTAACCCTTCCCCGAAGCCTGACCCTCACCCGTCCCCTAATCCTAACCCGTACGCTGACACTAACCCGCGCCCTCACACGTACGCTCCCCCTAAAGCGTTGTCGTACCCTCACCTGGACCCTAAACCGTCCCCGTCCCCTAACCCTAACCCTAGCGCGAACCCTAACCCTAACCCTTCCCCGAAGCCTGACCCTCACCCGTCCCCTAATCCTAACCCGTACGCTGACACTAAGCCGCGCCCTCACACGTACGCTCCCCCTAAAGCGTTGTCGTACCCTCACCTGGACCCTAAACCGTCCCCGTCCCCTAACCCTAACCCTAGCCCGAACCCTACACCTAACCCTTCCCCGAAGCCTGACCCTCACCCGTCCCCTAATCCTAACCCGTACGCTGACACTAACCCGCGCCCTCACACGTACGCTCCCCCTAAAGCGTTGTCGTACCCTCACCTGGACCCTAAACCGTCCCCGTCCCCTAACCCTAACCCTAGCCCGAACCCTAACCCTAACCCTTCCCCGAAGCCTGACCCTCACCCGTCCCCTAATCCTAACGCATACGCTGACACTAAGCCGCACCCTCACACGTACGCTCCCCTTAAAGCGTTGTCGTACCCTCACCTGGACCCTAAACCATCCCCGTCCCCTAACCCTAACCCTAGCCCGAACCCTAACCCTAACCCTTCCCCGAAGCCTGACCCTCACCCGTCCCCTAATCCTAACCCGTACGCTGACACTAACCCGCGCCCTCACACGTACGCTCCCCCTAAAGTGTTGTCGTACCCTCACCTGGACCCTAAACCGTCCCCGTCCCCTAACCCTAACCCTAGCCCGAACCCTAACCCTAACCCTTCCCCGAAGCCTGACCCTCACCCGTCCCCTAATCCTAACCCGTACGCTGACACTAACCCGCGCCCTCACACGTACGCTCCCCCTAAAGCGTTGTCGTACCCTCACCTAGACCCTAAACCGTCCCCATCCCCTAACCCTAACCCTAGCCCGAACCCTAACCCTAACCCTTCCCCGAAGCCTGACCCTCACCCGTCCCCTAATCCTAACCCGTACGCTGACACTAACCCGCGCCCTCACACGTACGCTCCCCCTAAAGCGTTGTCGTACCCTCACCTGGACCCTAAACCGTCCCCGTCCCCTAACCCTAACCCTAGCCCGAACCCTAACCCTAACCCTTCCCCGAAGCCTGACCATCACCCGTCCCCTAATCCTAACCCGTACGCTGACACTAACCCGCGCCCTCACACGTACGCTCCCCCTAAAGCGTTGTCGTACCCTCACCTGGACCCTAAACCGTCCCCGTCCCCTAACCCTAACCCTAGCCCGAACCCTAACCCTAAACCTTCCCCGAAGCCTGACCCTCACTCGTCCCCTAATCCTAACCCGTACGCTGACACTAACCCGCGCCCTCACATGTACGCTCCCCCTAAAGCGTTGTCGTACCCTCACCTGGACCCTAAACCGTCCCCGTCCCCTAACCCTAACCCTAGCCCGAACCCTAACCCTAACCCTTCCCCGAAGCCTGACCCTCACCCGTCCCCTAAACCTAAACCGTACGCTGACACTAAGCCGCGCCCTCACACGTACGCTCCCCCTAAAGCGTTGTCGTACCCTCACCTGGACCCTAAACCGTCCCCGTCCCCTAACCCTAACCCTAGCCCGAACCCTAACCCTAACCCTTCCCCGAAGCCTGACCCTCACCCGTCCCCTAATCCTAACCCGTACGCTGACACCAACCCGCGCCCTCACACGTATGCTCCCCGTAAAGCGTTGTCGTACCCTCACCTGGACCCTAAACCGTCCCCGTCCCCTAACCCTAACCCTAGCCCGAACCCTAACCCTAACTCTTCCCCGAAGCCTGACCATCACCCGTCCCCTAATCCTAACCCGTACGCTGACACTAACCCGCGCCCTCACACGTACGCTCCCCCTAAAGCGTTGTCGTACCCTCACCTGGACCCTAAACCGTCCCCGTCCCCCAAACCTAACCCTAGCCCGAACCCTAACCCTAACCCTTCCCCGAAGCCTGACCCTCACCCGTCCCCTAATCCTAACCCGTACGCTGACACTAACCCGCGCCCTCACACGTACGCTCCCCCTAAAGCGTTGTCGTACCCTGACCTGGACCCTAAACCGTCCCCGTCCCCTAACCCTAACCCTAGCCCGAACCCTAACCCTAACCCTTCCCCGAAGCCTGACCCTCCCCCGTCCCCTAATCCTAACGCGTACGCTGACACTAAGCCGCGCCCTCACACGTACGCTCCCCCTAAAGCGTTGTCGTACCCTCACCTGGACCCTAAACCGTCCCCGTCCCCTAACCCTAACCCTAGCCCGAACCCTAACCCTAACACTTCCCCGAAGCCTGACCCTCACCCGTCCCCTAATCCTAACCCGTACGCTGACACTAACCCGCGCCCTCACACGTACGCTCCCCCTAAAGCGTTGTCGTACCCTCACCTGGACCCTAAACAGTCCCCGTCCCCTAACCCTAACCCTAGCCCGAACCCTAACCCTAAACCTTCCTCGAAGCCTGACCCTCCCCCGTCCCCTAATCCTAACGCATACGCTGACACTAAGCTGCGCCCTCACACGTACGCTCCCCCTAAAGCGTTGTCGTACCCTCACCTGGACCCTAAACCGTCCCCGTCCCCTAACCCTAACCCTAGCCCGAACCCTAAACCTAACCCTTCCCCGAAGCCTGACCCTCACCCGTCCCCTAATCCTAACCCATACGCTGACACTAACCCCGCCCTCACACATACGCTCCCCCTAAAGCGTTGTCCTACCCTCACCTGGACCCTAAACCGTCCCCGTCCCCTAACCCTAACCCTAGCCCTAACCCTAACCCTAACCCTTCCCCGAAGCCTGACCCTCACCCGTCCCCAATCCTAAACCGTACGCTGACACTAAGCCGCGCCCTCACACGTACGCTCCCCCTAAAGCGTTGTCCTACCCTCACATGGACCCTAAACCGTCCCCGTCCCCTAACCCTAACCCTAGACCGAACCCTAACCCTAACCTTTCCCCGAAGCCTGACCCTCACCCGTCCCCTAATCCTAACCCGTACGCTGATACTAACCCGCGCCCTCACACGTACGCTCCCCCTAAAGCGTTGTCGTACCCTCACCTGGACCCTAAACCGTCCCCGTCCCCTAACCCTAACCCTAGCCCGAACCCTAACCCTAAACCTTCCCCGAAGGCTGACCCTCACCCGTCCCCTAATCCTAACCCGTACGCTGACACTAACCCGCGCCCTCACACGTACACTCCCCCTAAAGCGTTGTCGTACCCTCACCTGGGCCCTAAACCGTCCCCGTCCCCCAAACCTAACCCTAGCCCGAACCCTAACCCTAACCCTTCCCCGAAGCCTGCCCCTCACCCATCCCCTAATCCTAACCCGTACGCTGACACTAACCCGCGCCCTCACACGTACGCTCCCCCTAAAGAGTTGTCGTACCCTCACCTGGACCCTAAACCGTCCCCGTCCCCTAACCCTAACCCTAGCCCGAACCCTAACCCTAACCCTTCCCCGAAGCCTGACCCTCACCCGTCCCCTAATCCTAACCCGTACGCTGACACTAACCCGCGCCCTCACACGTACGCTCCCCCTAAAGCGTTGTCGTACCCTCACCTGGACCCTAAACCGTCCCCGTCCCCTAACCCTAACCCTAGCCCGAACCCTAACCCTAACCCTTCCCCGAAGCCTGACCCTCACCCGTCCCCTAATCCTAACCCGTACGCTGACACTAACCCGCGCCCTCACACGTACGCTCCCCCTAAAGCGTTGTCGTACCCTCACCTGGACCCTAAACCGTCCCCGTCCCCTAACCCTAACCCTAGCCCGAACCCTAACCCTAACCCTTCCCCGAAGGCTGACCCTCACCCGTCCCCTAATCCTAACCCGTACGCTGACACTAACCCGCGCCCTCACACGTACGCTCCCCCTAAAGCGTTGTCGTACCCTCACCTGGACCCTAAACCGTCCCCGTCCCCTAACCCTAACCCTAGCCCGAACCCTAACCCTAACCCTTCCCCGAAGGCTGACCCTCACCCGTCCCCTAATCCTAACCCGTACGCTGACACTAACCCGCGCCCTCACACGTACGCTCCCCCTAAAGCGTTGTCGTACCCTCACCTGGACCCTAAACCGTCCCCGTCCCCTAACCCTAACCCTAGCCCGAACCCTAACCCTAACCCTTCCCCGAAGCCTGACCCTCACCCGTCCCCTAAGCCTAACCCGTACGCTGACACTAACCCGCGCCCTCACACGTACACTCCCCCTAAAGCGTTGTCGTACCCTCACCTGGACCCTAAACCGTCCCCGTCCCCTAACCCTAACCCTAGCCCGAACCCTAACCCTAACCCTTCCCCGAAGCCTGACCCTCACCCGTCCCCTAATCCTAACCCGTACGCTGACACTAAGCCGCGCCCTCACACGTACGCTCCCCCTAAAGCGTTGTCGTACCCTCACCTGGACCCTAAACCGTCCCCGTCCCCTAACCCTAACCCTAGCCCGAATCCTAACCCTAACACTTCCCCGAAGCCTGACCCTCACCCGTCCCCTAATCCTAAGGCGTACGTGGACAATAACCCGCGCCCTCACACGTACGCTCCCCCTAAAGCGTTGTCGTACCCTCACCTGGACCCTAAACCGTTCCCGTCCCCTAACCCTAACCCTAGCCCGAACCCTAACCCTAACCCTTCCCCGAAGCCTGACCCTCACCCGTCCCCTAATCCTAACCCGTACGCTGACACTAACCCGCGCCCTCACACGTACGCTCCCCCTAAAGCGTTGTCCTACCCCCACCTGGACCCTAAACCGTCCCCGTCCCCTAACCCTAACCCTAGCCCGAACCCTAACCCTAACCCTTCCCCGAAGCCTGACCCTCACCCATCCCCTAATCCTAACCCGTACGCTGACACTAAGCCGCGCCCTCACACGTACGCTCCCCCTAAAGCGTTGTCGTACCCTCACCTGGACCCTAAACCGTCCCCGTCCCCTAACCCTAACCCTAGCCTGAACCCTAACCCTAACCCTTCCCCGAAGCCTGACCCTCACCCGTTCCCTAATCCTAACCCGTACGCTGACACTAACCCGCGCCCTCACACGTACGCTCCCCCTAAAGCGTTGTCGTACCCTCACCTGGACCCTAAACCGTCCCCGTCCCCTAACCCTAACCCTAGCCCGAACCCTAACCCTAACACTTCCCCGAAGCCTGACCCTCACCCGTCCCCTAATCCTAACCCGTACGCTGATACTAACCCGCGCCCTCACACGTACGCTCCCCCTAAAGCGTTGTCGTACCCTCACCTGGACCCTAAACAGTCCCCGTCCCCTAACCCTAACCCTAGCCCGAACCCTAACCCTAACCCTTCCCCGAAGGCTGACCCTCACCCGTCCCCTAATCCTAACCCGTACGCTGACACTAAGCCGCGCCCTCACACGTACGCTCCCCCTAAAGCGTTGTCCTACCCTCACCTGGACCCTAAACCGTCCCCGTCCCCTAACCCTAACCCTAGCCCGAACCCTAACCCTAACCCTTCCCCGAAGCCTGACCCTCACCCGTCCCCTAATCCTAACCCGTACGCTGACACTAACCCGCGCCCTCACACGTACGCTCCCCCTAAAGCGTTGTCGTACCCTCACCTGGACCCTAAACCGTCCCCGTCCCCTAACCCTAACCCTAGCCCGAACCCTAACCCTAACCCTTCCCCGAAGCCTGACCCTCACCCGTCCCCTAATCCTAACCCGTACGTGGACAATAACCCGCGCCCTCACACGTACGCTCCCCCTAAAGCGTTGTCGTACCCTCACCTGGACCCTAAACCGTCCCCGTCCCCTAACCCTAACCCTAGCCCGAACCCTAACCCTAACCCTTCCCCGAAGCCTGACCCTCACCCGTCCCCTAATCCTAACCCGTACGCTGACACTAACCCGCGCCCTCACACGTACGCTCCCCATAAAGCGTTGTCGTACCCTCACCTGGACCCTAAACCGTCCCCGTCCCCTAACCCTAACCCTAGCCCGAACACTAACCCTAACCCTTCCCCGAAGCCTGAACCTCACCCGTCCCCTAATCCTAACCCGTACGCTGACGCTATCCCGCGCCCTCACACGTACGCTCCCCCTAAAGCGTTGTCGTACCCTCACCTGGACCCTAAACCGTCCCCGTCCCCTAACCCTAACCCTAGCCCGAACCCTAACCCTAACCCTTCCCCGAAGGCTGACCCTCACCCGTCCCCTAATCCTAACCCGTACGCTGACACTAAGCCGCGCCCTCACACGTACGCTCCCCCTAAAGCGTTGTCGTACCCTCACCTGGACCCTAAACCGTCCCCGTCCCCTAACCCTAACCCTAGCCCGAACCCTAACCTTAACCCTTCCCCGAAGCCTGACCCTCACCCATCCCCTAATCCTAACTCGTACGCTCACACTAACCCGCGCCCTCACACGTACGCTGCCCCTAAAGCGTTGTCGTACCCTCACCTGGACCCTAAACCGTCCCCGTCCCCTAACCCTAACCCTAGCCCGAACCCTAACCCTAACACTTCCCCGAAGCCTGACCCTCACCCGTCCCCTAATCCTAACCCGTACACTGACACTAAGCCGCGCCCTCACACGTACGCTCCCCCTAAAGCGTTGTCGTACCCTCACCTGGACCCTAAACCGTCCCCGTCCCCTAACCCTAACCCTAGCCCGAACCCTAACCCTAACCCTTCCCCGAAGCCTGACCCTCACCCGTCCCCTAATCCTAACCCGTACGCTGACACTAACCCGCGCCCTCACACGTACGCTCCCCCTAAAGCGTTGTCGTACCCTCACCTGGACCCTAAACCGTCCCCGTCCCCTAACCCTAACCCTAGCCCGAACCCTAACCCTAACCCTTCCCCGAAGCCTGACCCTCACCCGTCCCCTAATCCTAACCCGTACGCTGACACTAACCCGCGCCCTCACACGTACGCTCCCCCTAAAGCGTTGTCGTACCCTCACCTGGACCCTAAACCGTCCCCGTCCCCTAACCCTAACCCTAGCCCGAACCCTAACCCTAACCCTTCCCCGAAGCCTGACCCTCACCCGTCCCCTAATCCTAACCCGTACGCTGACACTAAGCCGCGCCCTCACACGTACGCTCCCCCTAAAGCGTTGTCGTACCCTCACCTGGACCCTAAACCGTCCCTGTCCCCTAACCCTAACCCTAGCCCGAACCCTAACACTAACCCTTCCCCGAAGCCTGACCCTCACCCGTCCCCTAATCCTAACCCGTACGCTGACACTAAGCCGCGCCCTCACACGTACGCTCCCCCTAAAGCGTTGTCGTACCCTCACCTGGACCCTAAACCGTCCCCGTCCCCTAACTCTAACCCTAGCCCGAACCCTAACCCTAACCCTTCCCCGAAGCCTGACCCTCACCCGTCCCCTAATCCTAAGGCGTACGCGGACACTAAGCCGCGCCCTCACACGTACGCTCCCCCTAAAGCGTTGTCGTACCCTCACCTGGACCCTAAACCGTTCCCGTCCCCTAACCCTAACCCTAGCCCGAACCCTAACCCTAACCCTTCCCCGAAGCCTGACCCTCACCCGTCCCCTAATCCTAACCCGTACGCTGACACTAACCCGCGCCCTCACACGTACGCTCCCCCTAAAGCGTTGTCATACCCTCACCTGGACCCTAAACCGTTCCCGTCCCCTAACCCTAACCCTAGCCCGAACCCTAACCCTAACCCTTCCCCGAAGCCTGACCCTCACCCGTCCCCTAATCCTAACCCGTACGCTGACACTAACCCGCGCCCTCACACGTACGCTCCCCCTAAAGCGTTGTCGTACCCTCACCTGGACCCTAAAACGTCCCCGTCCCCTAACCCTAACCCTAGCCCGAACCCTAACTCTGACCCTTCCCCGAAGCCTGACCCTCACCCGTCCCCTAATCCTAACCCGTACGCTGACACTAAGCCGCGCCCTCACACGTACGCTCCCCCTAAAGCGTTGTCGTACCCTCACCTGGACCCTAAACCGTCCCCGTCCCCTAACCCTAACCCTAGCCCGAACCCTAACCCTAACCCTTCCCCGAAGCCTGACCCTCACCCGTCCCCTAATCCTAACCCGTACGCTGAAAAGAACCCGCGCCCTCACACGTACGCTCCCCCTAAAGCGTTGTCGTACCCTCACCTGGACCCTAAACCGTCCCCGTCCCCTAACCCTAACCCTAGCCCGAACCCTAACCCTAACCCTTCCCCGAAGCCTGAGCGTCACCCGTCCCCTAATCCTAACCCGTACGCTGACACTAACCCGCGCCCTCACACGTACGCTCCCCCTAAAGCGTTGTCGTACCCTCACCTGGACCCTAAACCGTCCCCGTCCCCTAACCCTAACCCTAGCCCGAACCCTAACCCTAACCCTTCCCCGAAGCCTGAGCGTCACCCGTCCCCTAATCCTAACCCGTACGCTGACACTAACCCGCGCCCTCACACGTACGCTCCCCCTAAAGCGTTGTCGTACCCTCACCTGGACCCTAAACCGTCCCCGTCCCCTAACCCTAACCCTAGCCCGAACCCTAACCCTAACCCTTCCCCGAAGCCTGACCCTCACCCGTCCCCTAATCCTAACCCGTACGCTGACACTAACCCGCGCCCTCACACGTACGCTCCCCCTAAAGCGTTGTCGTACCCTCACCTGGACCCTAAACCGTCCCCGTCCCCTAACCCTAACCCTAGCCCGAACCCTAACCCTAACCCTTCCCCGAAGCCTGACCCTCACCCGTCCCCTAATCCTAACCCGTACGCTGACACTAACCCGCGCCCTCACACGTACGCTCCCCCTAAAGCGTTGTCGTACCCTCACCTGGACCCTAAACCGTCCCCGTCCCCTAACCCTAACCCTAGCCCGAACCCTAACCCTAACACTTCCCCGAAGCCTGACCCTCACCCGTCCCCTAATCCTAACCCGTACGCTGACACTAAGCCGCGCCCTCACACGTACGCTCCCCCTAAAGCGTTGTCGTACCCTCACCTGGACCCTAAACCGTCCCCGTCCCCTAACCCTAACCCTAGCCCGAACCCTAACCCTAACCCTTCCCCGAAGCCTGACCCTCACCCGTCCCCTAATCCTAACCCGTACGCTGACACTAACCCGCGCCCTCACACGTACGCTCCCCCTAAAGCGTTGTCGTACCCTCACCTGGACCCTAAACCGTCCCCGTCCCCTAACCCTAACCCTAGCCCGAACCCTAACCCTAACCCTTCCCCGAAGCCTGACCCTCACCCATCCCCTAATCCTAACCCGTACGCTGACACTAACCCGCGCCCTCACACGTACGCTCCCCCTAAAGCGTTGTCGTACCCTCACCTGGACCCTAAACCGTCCCCGTCCCCTAACCCTAACCCTAGCCCGAACCCTAACCCTAACCCTTCCCCGAAGCCTGACCCTCACCCGTCCCCTAATCCTAACCCGTACGCTGACACTAAGCCGCGCCTTCACACGTACGCTCCCCCTAAAGCGTTGTCGTACCCTCACCTGGACCCTAAACCGTCCCCGTCCCCTAACCCTAACCCTAGCCCGAACCCTAACCCTAACCCTTCCCCGAAGCCTGACCCTCACCCGTCCCCTAATCCTAACCCGTACGCTGACACTAACCCGTGCCCTCACACGTACGCTCCCCCTAAAGCGTTGTCGTACCCTCACCTGGACCCTAAACCGTCCCCGTCCCCTAACCCTAACCCTAGCCCGAACCCTAACCCTAACACTTCCCCGAAGCCTGACCCTCACCCGTCCCCTAATCCTAACCCGTACGCTGACACTAAGCCGCGCCCTCACACGTACGCTCCCCCTAAAGCGTTGTCGTACCCTCACCTGGACCCTAAACCGTCCCCGACCCCTAACCCTAACCCTAGCCCGAACCCTAAACCTAACACTTCCCCGAAGCCTGACCCTCACCCGTCCCCTAATCCTAACCCGTACGCTGACACTAAGCCTCGCCCTCACACGTACGCTCCCCCTAAAGCGTTGTCGTACCCTCACCTGGACCCTAAACCGTCCCCGTCCCCTAACCCTAACCCTAGCCCGAACCCTAACCCTAACCCTTCCCCGAAGCCTGACCCTCACCCGTCCCCTAATCCTAACCCATACGCTGACACTAAGCCGCGCCCTCACACGTACGCTCCCCCTAAAGCGTTGTCGTACCCTCACCTGGACCCTAAACCGTCCCCGTTCCCTAACCCTAACCCTAGCCCGAACCCTAACCCTAACCCTTCCCCGAAGCCTGACCCTCACCCGTCCCCTAATCCTAACCCGTACGCTGACACTAACCCGCGCCTTCACACGTACGCTCCCCCTAAAGCGTTGTCGTACCCTCACCTGGACCCTAAACCGTCCCCGTCCCCTAACCCTAACCCTAGCCCGAACCCTAACCCTAACCCTTCCCCGAAGCCTGACCCTCACCCGTCCCCTAATCCTAACCCGTACGCTGACACTAACCCGCGCCCTCACACGTTCGCTCCCCCTAAAGCGTTGTCGTACCCTCACCTGAACCCTAAAACGTCCCCGTCCCCTAACCCTAACCCTAGCCCGAACCCTAACCCTAACCCTTCCCCGAAGCCTGACCCTCACCCGTCCCCTAATCCTAACCCGTACGCTGACACTAAGCCGCGCCCTCACACGTACGCTCCCCCTAAAGCGTTGTCGTACCCTCACCTGGACCCTAAACCGTCCCCGTCCCCTAACCCTAACCCTAGCCCGAACCATACCCCTAACCCTTCCCCGAAGCCTGACCCTCACCCGTCCCCTAATCCTAACCCGTACGCTGACACTAACCCGCGCCCTCACACGTACGCTCCCCCTAAAGCATTGTCGTACCCTCACCTGGACCCTAAACCGTCCCCGTCCCCTAACCCTAACCCTAGCCCGAACCCTAACCCTAACCCTTCCCCGAAGCCTGACCCTCACCCGTCCCCTAATCCTAACCCGTACGCTGACACTAACCCGCGCCCTCACACGTACGCTCCCCCTAAAGCGTTGTCGTACCCTCACCTGGACCCTAAACCGTCCCCGTCCCCTAACCATAACCCTAGCCCGAACCCTAACCCTAACCCTTCCCCGAAGGCTGACCCTCACCCGTCCCCTAATCCTAACCCGTACGCTGACACTAACCCGCGCCCTCACACGTACGCTCCCCCTAAAGCGTTGTCGTACCCTCACCTGGACCCTAAACCGTCCCCGTCCCCTAACCCTAACCCTAGCCCGAACCCTAACCCTAACCCTTCCCGGAAGCCTGACCCTCACCCGTCCCCTAATCCTAACCCGTACGCTGACACTAACCCGCGCCCTCACACGTACGCTCCCACTAAAGCGTTGTCGTACCCTCACCTGGACCCTAAACCGTTCCCGTCCCCTAACCCTAACCCCAGCCCGAACCCTAACCCTAACACTTCCCCGAAGCCTGACCCTCACCCGTTCCCTAATCTTAACCCGTACGCTGACACTAAGCCGCGCCCTCACACGTACGCTCCCCCTAAAGCGTTGTCGTACCCTCAACTGGACCCTAAACCGTCCCCGTCCCCTAACCCTAATCCTAGCCCGAACCCTAACCTTTCCCCGAAGCCTGACCCTCACCCGTCCCCTAATCCTAACCCGTACGCTGACACTAAGCCGCGCCCTCACAAGTACGCTCCCCCTAAAGCGTTGTCGTACCCTCACCTGGACCCTAAACCGTCCCCGTCCCCTAACCCTAACCCTAGCCCGAACCCTAACCCTAACCCTTCCCCGAAGCCTGACCCTCACCCCTCCCCTAATCCTAACCCGTACGCGGACAATAACCCGCGCCCTCACACGTACGCTCCCCCTAAAGCGTTGTCGTACCCTCACCTGGACCCTAAACCGTCCCCGTCCCCTAACCCTAACCCTAGCCCGAACCCTAACCCTAACCCTTCCCCGAAGCCTGACCCTCACCCGTCCCCTAATCCTAACCCGTACGCTGACACTAACCCGCGCCCTCACACGTACGCTCCCCCTAAAGCGTTGTCCTACCCTCACCTGGACTCTAAACCGTCCCCGTCCCCTAACCCTAACCCTAGCCCGAACCCTAACCCTAACCCTTCCCCGAAGCCTGACCCTCACCCGTCCCCTAATCCTAACCCGTACGCTGACACTAACCCGCGCCCTCACACGTACGCTCCCCCTAAAGCGTTGTCGTACCCTCACCTGGACCCTAAACCGTCCCCGTCCCCTAACCCTAACCCTAGCCCGAACCCTAACCCTAACCC
This sequence comes from Globicephala melas, assembly GCF_963455315.2. Taxonomy (NCBI): domain Eukaryota; kingdom Metazoa; phylum Chordata; class Mammalia; order Artiodactyla; family Delphinidae; genus Globicephala; species Globicephala melas. The sequence continues at coordinate 241,711 of NW_027207495.1, read as the reverse complement.
TTCCCCGAAGCCTGACCCTCACCCGTCCCCTAATCCTAACCCGTACGCTGACACTAAGCCGCGCCCTCACACGTACGCTCCCCCTAAAGCGTTGTCGTACCCTCACCTGGACCCTAAACCGTCCCCGTCCCCTAACCCTAACCCTAGCCCAAACCCTAACCCTAACCCTTCCCCGAAGCCTGACCCTCACCCGTCCCCTAATCCTAACCCGTACGCTGACACTAACCCGCGCCCTCACACGTACGCTCCCCATAAAGCGTTGTCGTACCCTCACCTGGACCCTAAACCGTCCCCGTCCCCTAACCCTAACCCTAGCCCGAACACTAACCCTAACCCTTCCCCGAAGCCTGAACCTCACCCGTCCCCTAATCCTAACCCGTACGCTGACGCTAACCCGCGCCCTCACACGTACGCTCCCCCTAAAGCGTTGTCGTACCCTCACCTGGACCCTAAACCGTCCCCGTCCCCTAACCCTAACCCTAGCCCGAACCCTAACCCTAACCCTTCCCCGAAGCCTGACCCTCACCCGTCCCCTAATCCTAATCCGTACGCTGACACTAAGCCGCGCCCTCACACGTACGCTCCCCCTAAAGCGTTGTCGTACCCTCACCTGGACCCTAAACCGTCCCCGTCCCCTAACCCTAACCCTAGCCCAAACCCTACCCCTAACCCTTCCCCGAAGCCTGACCCTCACCCGTCCCCTAATCCTAACCCGTACGCTGACACTAAGCCGCGCCCTCACACGTACGCTCCCCCTAAAGCGTTGTCGTACCCTCACCTGGACCCTAAACCGTCCCCGTCCCCTAACCCTAACCCTAGCCCGAACCCTACCCCTAACCCTTCCCCGAAGCCTGACCCTCACCCGTCCCCTAATCCTAAGGCGTACGTGGACAATAACCCGCGCCCTCACACGTACGCACCCACTAAAGCATTGTCGTACCCTCACCTGGGCCCTAAACCGTCCCCGTCCCCTAACCCTAACCCTAGCCCGAACCCTAACCCTAACCCTTCCCCGAAGCCTGACCCTCCCCCGTCCCCTAATCCTAATCTGTACGCTGACGCTAACCCGCGCCCTCACACGTACGCTCCCCCTAAAGCGTTTTCGTACCCTCACCTGGACCCGAAACCGTCCCCGTCCCCTAACCCTAACCCTAGCCCGAACCCTAACCCTAACCCTTCCCCGAAGCCTGACCCTCACCCGTCCCCTAATCCTAACCCGTACGCTGACACTAACCCGCGCCCTCACACGTACGCTCCCCCTAAAGCGTTGTCGTACCCTCACCTGGACCCTAAACCGTCCCCGTCCCCTAACCCTAACCCTAGCGCGAACCCTAACCCTAACCCTTCCCCGAAGCCTGACCCTCACCCGTCCCCTAATCCTAACCCGTACGCTGACACTAAGCCGCGCCCTCACACGTACGCTCCCCCTAAAGCGTTGTCGTACCCTCACCTGGACCCTAAACCGTCCCCGTCCCCTAACCCTAACCCTAGCCCGAACCCTACACCTAACCCTTCCCCGAAGCCTGACCCTCACCCGTCCCCTAATCCTAACCCGTACGCTGACACTAACCCGCGCCCTCACACGTACGCTCCCCCTAAAGCGTTGTCGTACCCTCACCTGGACCCTAAACCGTCCCCGTCCCCTAACCCTAACCCTAGCCCGAACCCTAACCCTAACCCTTCCCCGAAGCCTGACCCTCACCCGTCCCCTAATCCTAACGCATACGCTGACACTAAGCCGCACCCTCACACGTACGCTCCCCTTAAAGCGTTGTCGTACCCTCACCTGGACCCTAAACCATCCCCGTCCCCTAACCCTAACCCTAGCCCGAACCCTAACCCTAACCCTTCCCCGAAGCCTGACCCTCACCCGTCCCCTAATCCTAACCCGTACGCTGACACTAACCCGCGCCCTCACACGTACGCTCCCCCTAAAGTGTTGTCGTACCCTCACCTGGACCCTAAACCGTCCCCGTCCCCTAACCCTAACCCTAGCCCGAACCCTAACCCTAACCCTTCCCCGAAGCCTGACCCTCACCCGTCCCCTAATCCTAACCCGTACGCTGACACTAACCCGCGCCCTCACACGTACGCTCCCCCTAAAGCGTTGTCGTACCCTCACCTAGACCCTAAACCGTCCCCATCCCCTAACCCTAACCCTAGCCCGAACCCTAACCCTAACCCTTCCCCGAAGCCTGACCCTCACCCGTCCCCTAATCCTAACCCGTACGCTGACACTAACCCGCGCCCTCACACGTACGCTCCCCCTAAAGCGTTGTCGTACCCTCACCTGGACCCTAAACCGTCCCCGTCCCCTAACCCTAACCCTAGCCCGAACCCTAACCCTAACCCTTCCCCGAAGCCTGACCATCACCCGTCCCCTAATCCTAACCCGTACGCTGACACTAACCCGCGCCCTCACACGTACGCTCCCCCTAAAGCGTTGTCGTACCCTCACCTGGACCCTAAACCGTCCCCGTCCCCTAACCCTAACCCTAGCCCGAACCCTAACCCTAAACCTTCCCCGAAGCCTGACCCTCACTCGTCCCCTAATCCTAACCCGTACGCTGACACTAACCCGCGCCCTCACATGTACGCTCCCCCTAAAGCGTTGTCGTACCCTCACCTGGACCCTAAACCGTCCCCGTCCCCTAACCCTAACCCTAGCCCGAACCCTAACCCTAACCCTTCCCCGAAGCCTGACCCTCACCCGTCCCCTAATCCTAAACCGTACGCTGACACTAAGCCGCGCCCTCACACGTACGCTCCCCCTAAAGCGTTGTCGTACCCTCACCTGGACCCTAAACCGTCCCCGTCCCCTAACCCTAACCCTAGCCCGAACCCTAACCCTAACCCTTCCCCGAAGCCTGACCCTCACCCGTCCCCTAATCCTAACCCGTACGCTGACACCAACCCGCGCCCTCACACGTATGCTCCCCGTAAAGCGTTGTCGTACCCTCACCTGGACCCTAAACCGTCCCCGTCCCCTAACCCTAACCCTAGCCCGAACCCTAACCCTAACTCTTCCCCGAAGCCTGACCATCACCCGTCCCCTAATCCTAACCCGTACGCTGACACTAACCCGCGCCCTCACACGTACGCTCCCCCTAAAGCGTTGTCGTACCCTCACCTGGACCCTAAACCGTCCCCGTCCCCCAAACCTAACCCTAGCCCGAACCCTAACCCTAACCCTTCCCCGAAGCCTGACCCTCACCCGTCCCCTAATCCTAACCCGTACGCTGACACTAACCCGCGCCCTCACACGTACGCTCCCCCTAAAGCGTTGTCGTACCCTGACCTGGACCCTAAACCGTCCCCGTCCCCTAACCCTAACCCTAGCCCGAACCCTAACCCTAACCCTTCCCCGAAGCCTGACCCTCCCCCGTCCCCTAATCCTAACGCGTACGCTGACACTAAGCCGCGCCCTCACACGTACGCTCCCCCTAAAGCGTTGTCGTACCCTCACCTGGACCCTAAACCGTCCCCGTCCCCTAACCCTAACCCTAGCCCGAACCCTAACCCTAACACTTCCCCGAAGCCTGACCCTCACCCGTCCCCTAATCCTAACCCGTACGCTGACACTAACCCGCGCCCTCACACGTACGCTCCCCCTAAAGCGTTGTCGTACCCTCACCTGGACCCTAAACAGTCCCCGTCCCCTAACCCTAACCCTAGCCCGAACCCTAACCCTAAACCTTCCTCGAAGCCTGACCCTCCCCCGTCCCCTAATCCTAACGCATACGCTGACACTAAGCTGCGCCCTCACACGTACGCTCCCCCTAAAGCGTTGTCGTACCCTCACCTGGACCCTAAACCGTCCCCGTCCCCTAACCCTAACCCTAGCCCGAACCCTAAACCTAACCCTTCCCCGAAGCCTGACCCTCACCCGTCCCCTAATCCTAACCCATACGCTGACACTAACCCCGCCCTCACACATACGCTCCCCCTAAAGCGTTGTCCTACCCTCACCTGGACCCTAAACCGTCCCCGTCCCCTAACCCTAACCCTAGCCCTAACCCTAACCCTAACCCTTCCCCGAAGCCTGACCCTCACCCGTCCCCAATCCTAAACCGTACGCTGACACTAAGCCGCGCCCTCACACGTACGCTCCCCCTAAAGCGTTGTCCTACCCTCACATGGACCCTAAACCGTCCCCGTCCCCTAACCCTAACCCTAGACCGAACCCTAACCCTAACCTTTCCCCGAAGCCTGACCCTCACCCGTCCCCTAATCCTAACCCGTACGCTGATACTAACCCGCGCCCTCACACGTACGCTCCCCCTAAAGCGTTGTCGTACCCTCACCTGGACCCTAAACCGTCCCCGTCCCCTAACCCTAACCCTAGCCCGAACCCTAACCCTAAACCTTCCCCGAAGGCTGACCCTCACCCGTCCCCTAATCCTAACCCGTACGCTGACACTAACCCGCGCCCTCACACGTACACTCCCCCTAAAGCGTTGTCGTACCCTCACCTGGGCCCTAAACCGTCCCCGTCCCCCAAACCTAACCCTAGCCCGAACCCTAACCCTAACCCTTCCCCGAAGCCTGCCCCTCACCCATCCCCTAATCCTAACCCGTACGCTGACACTAACCCGCGCCCTCACACGTACGCTCCCCCTAAAACGTTGTCGTACCCTCACCTGGACCCTAAACCGTCCCCGTCCCCTAAACCTAACCCTAGCCCGAACCCTAACCCTAACCCTTCCCCGAAGCCTGACCCTCACCCGTCCCCTAATCCTAACCCGTACGCTGACACTAACCCGCGCCCTCACACGTACGCTCCCCCTAAAGAGTTGTCGTACCCTCACCTGGACCCTAAACCGTCCCCGTCCCCTAACCCTAACCCTAGCCCGAACCCTAACCCTAACCCTTCCCCGAAGCCTGACCCTCACCCGTCCCCTAATCCTAACCCGTACGCTGACACTAACCCGCGCCCTCACACGTACGCTCCCCCTAAAGCGTTGTCGTACCCTCACCTGGACCCTAAACCGTCCCCGTCCCCTAACCCTAACCCTAGCCCGAACCCTAACCCTAACCCTTCCCCGAAGCCTGACCCTCACCCGTCCCCTAATCCTAACCCGTACGCTGACACTAACCCGCGCCCTCACACGTACGCTCCCCCTAAAGCGTTGTCGTACCCTCACCTGGACCCTAAACCGTCCCCGTCCCCTAACCCTAACCCTAGCCCGAACCCTAACCCTAACCCTTCCCCGAAGGCTGACCCTCACCCGTCCCCTAATCCTAACCCGTACGCTGACACTAACCCGCGCCCTCACACGTACGCTCCCCCTAAAGCGTTGTCGTACCCTCACCTGGACCCTAAACCGTCCCCGTCCCCTAACCCTAACCCTAGCCCGAACCCTAACCCTAACCCTTCCCCGAAGGCTGACCCTCACCCGTCCCCTAATCCTAACCCGTACGCTGACACTAACCCGCGCCCTCACACGTACGCTCCCCCTAAAGCGTTGTCGTACCCTCACCTGGACCCTAAACCGTCCCCGTCCCCTAACCCTAACCCTAGCCCGAACCCTAACCCTAACCCTTCCCCGAAGCCTGACCCTCACCCGTCCCCTAAGCCTAACCCGTACGCTGACACTAACCCGCGCCCTCACACGTACACTCCCCCTAAAGCGTTGTCGTACCCTCACCTGGACCCTAAACCGTCCCCGTCCCCTAACCCTAACCCTAGCCCGAACCCTAACCCTAACCCTTCCCCGAAGCCTGACCCTCACCCGTCCCCTAATCCTAACCCGTACGCTGACACTAAGCCGCGCCCTCACACGTACGCTCCCCCTAAAGCGTTGTCGTACCCTCACCTGGACCCTAAACCGTCCCCGTCCCCTAACCCTAACCCTAGCCCGAATCCTAACCCTAACACTTCCCCGAAGCCTGACCCTCACCCGTCCCCTAATCCTAAGGCGTACGTGGACAATAACCCGCGCCCTCACACGTACGCTCCCCCTAAAGCGTTGTCGTACCCTCACCTGGACCCTAAACCGTTCCCGTCCCCTAACCCTAACCCTAGCCCGAACCCTAACCCTAACCCTTCCCCGAAGCCTGACCCTCACCCGTCCCCTAATCCTAACCCGTACGCTGACACTAACCCGCGCCCTCACACGTACGCTCCCCCTAAAGCGTTGTCCTACCCCCACCTGGACCCTAAACCGTCCCCGTCCCCTAACCCTAACCCTAGCCCGAACCCTAACCCTAACCCTTCCCCGAAGCCTGACCCTCACCCATCCCCTAATCCTAACCCGTACGCTGACACTAAGCCGCGCCCTCACACGTACGCTCCCCCTAAAGCGTTGTCGTACCCTCACCTGGACCCTAAACCGTCCCCGTCCCCTAACCCTAACCCTAGCCCGAACCCTAACCCTAACCCTTCCCCGAAGCCTGACCCTCACCCGTTCCCTAATCCTAACCCGTACGCTGACACTAACCCGCGCCCTCACACGTACGCTCCCCCTAAAGCGTTGTCGTACCCTCACCTGGACCCTAAACCGTCCCCGTCCCCTAACCCTAACCCTAGCCCGAACCCTAACCCTAACACTTCCCCGAAGCCTGACCCTCACCCGTCCCCTAATCCTAACCCGTACGCTGATACTAACCCGCGCCCTCACACGTACGCTCCCCCTAAAGCGTTGTCGTACCCTCACCTGGACCCTAAACAGTCCCCGTCCCCTAACCCTAACCCTAGCCCGAACCCTAACCCTAACCCTTCCCCGAAGGCTGACCCTCACCCGTCCCCTAATCCTAACCCGTACGCTGACACTAAGCCGCGCCCTCACACGTACGCTCCCCCTAAAGCGTTGTCCTACCCTCACCTGGACCCTAAACCGTCCCCGTCCCCTAACCCTAACCCTAGCCCGAACCCTAACCCTAACCCTTCCCTGAAGCCTGACCCTCACCCGTCCCCTAATCCTAACCCGTACGCTGACACTAACCCGCGCCCTCACACGTACGCTCCCCCTAAAGCGTTGTCGTACCCTCACCTGGACCCTAAACCGTCCCCGTCCCCTAACCCTAACCCTAGCCCGAACCCTAACCCTAACCCTTCCCCGAAGCCTGACCCTCCCCCGTCCCCTAATCCTAATCTGTACGCTGACGCTAACCCGCGCCCTCACACGTACGCTCCCCCTAAAGCGTTTTCGTACCCTCACCTGGACCCGAAACCGTCCCCGTCCCCTAACCCTAACCCTAGCCCGAACCCTAACCCTAACCCTTCCCCGAAGCCTGACCCTCACCCGTCCCCTAATCCTAACCCGTACGCTGACACTAACCCGCGCCCTCACACGTACGCTCCCCCTAAAGCGTTGTCGTACCCTCACCTGGACCCTAAACCGTCCCCGTCCCCTAACCCTAACCCTAGCGCGAACCCTAACCCTAACCCTTCCCCGAAGCCTGACCCTCACCCGTCCCCTAATCCTAACCCGTACGCTGACACTAAGCCGCGCCCTCACACGTACGCTCCCCCTAAAGCGTTGTCGTACCCTCACCTGGACCCTAAACCGTCCCCGTCCCCTAACCCTAACCCTAGCCCGAACCCTACACCTAACCCTTCCCCGAAGCCTGACCCTCACCCGTCCCCTAATCCTAACCCGTACGCTGACACTAACCCGCGCCCTCACACGTACGCTCCCCCTAAAGCGTTGTCGTACCCTCACCTGGACCCTAAACCGTCCCCGTCCCCTAACCCTAACCCTAGCCCGAACCCTAACCCTAACCCTTCCCCGAAGCCTGACCCTCACCCGTCCCCTAATCCTAACGCATACGCTGACACTAAGCCGCACCCTCACACGTACGCTCCCCTTAAAGCGTTGTCGTACCCTCACCTGGACCCTAAACCATCCCCGTCCCCTAACCCTAACCCTAGCCCGAACCCTAACCCTAACCCTTCCCCGAAGCCTGACCCTCACCCGTCCCCTAATCCTAACCCGTACGCTGACACTAACCCGCGCCCTCACACGTACGCTCCCCCTAAAGTGTTGTCGTACCCTCACCTGGACCCTAAACCGTCCCCGTCCCCTAACCCTAACCCTAGCCCGAACCCTAACCCTAACCCTTCCCCGAAGCCTGACCCTCACCCGTCCCCTAATCCTAACCCGTACGCTGACACTAACCCGCGCCCTCACACGTACGCTCCCCCTAAAGCGTTGTCGTACCCTCACCTAGACCCTAAACCGTCCCCATCCCCTAACCCTAACCCTAGCCCGAACCCTAACCCTAACCCTTCCCCGAAGCCTGACCCTCACCCGTCCCCTAATCCTAACCCGTACGCTGACACTAACCCGCGCCCTCACACGTACGCTCCCCCTAAAGCGTTGTCGTACCCTCACCTGGACCCTAAACCGTCCCCGTCCCCTAACCCTAACCCTAGCCCGAACCCTAACCCTAACCCTTCCCCGAAGCCTGACCATCACCCGTCCCCTAATCCTAACCCGTACGCTGACACTAACCCGCGCCCTCACACGTACGCTCCCCCTAAAGCGTTGTCGTACCCTCACCTGGACCCTAAACCGTCCCCGTCCCCTAACCCTAACCCTAGCCCGAACCCTAACCCTAAACCTTCCCCGAAGCCTGACCCTCACTCGTCCCCTAATCCTAACCCGTACGCTGACACTAACCCGCGCCCTCACATGTACGCTCCCCCTAAAGCGTTGTCGTACCCTCACCTGGACCCTAAACCGTCCCCGTCCCCTAACCCTAACCCTAGCCCGAACCCTAACCCTAACCCTTCCCCGAAGCCTGACCCTCACCCGTCCCCTAATCCTAAACCGTACGCTGACACTAAGCCGCGCCCTCACACGTACGCTCCCCCTAAAGCGTTGTCGTACCCTCACCTGGACCCTAAACCGTCCCCGTCCCCTAACCCTAACCCTAGCCCGAACCCTAACCCTAACCCTTCCCCGAAGCCTGACCCTCACCCGTCCCCTAATCCTAACCCGTACGCTGACACCAACCCGCGCCCTCACACGTATGCTCCCCGTAAAGCGTTGTCGTACCCTCACCTGGACCCTAAACCGTCCCCGTCCCCTAACCCTAACCCTAGCCCGAACCCTAACCCTAACTCTTCCCCGAAGCCTGACCATCACCCGTCCCCTAATCCTAACCCGTACGCTGACACTAACCCGCGCCCTCACACGTACGCTCCCCCTAAAGCGTTGTCGTACCCTCACCTGGACCCTAAACCGTCCCCGTCCCCCAAACCTAACCCTAGCCCGAACCCTAACCCTAACCCTTCCCCGAAGCCTGACCCTCACCCGTCCCCTAATCCTAACCCGTACGCTGACACTAACCCGCGCCCTCACACGTACGCTCCCCCTAAAGCGTTGTCGTACCCTGACCTGGACCCTAAACCGTCCCCGTCCCCTAACCCTAACCCTAGCCCGAACCCTAACCCTAACCCTTCCCCGAAGCCTGACCCTCCCCCGTCCCCTAATCCTAACGCGTACGCTGACACTAAGCCGCGCCCTCACACGTACGCTCCCCCTAAAGCGTTGTCGTACCCTCACCTGGACCCTAAACCGTCCCCGTCCCCTAACCCTAACCCTAGCCCGAACCCTAACCCTAACACTTCCCCGAAGCCTGACCCTCACCCGTCCCCTAATCCTAACCCGTACGCTGACACTAACCCGCGCCCTCACACGTACGCTCCCCCTAAAGCGTTGTCGTACCCTCACCTGGACCCTAAACAGTCCCCGTCCCCTAACCCTAACCCTAGCCCGAACCCTAACCCTAAACCTTCCTCGAAGCCTGACCCTCCCCCGTCCCCTAATCCTAACGCATACGCTGACACTAAGCTGCGCCCTCACACGTACGCTCCCCCTAAAGCGTTGTCGTACCCTCACCTGGACCCTAAACCGTCCCCGTCCCCTAACCCTAACCCTAGCCCGAACCCTAAACCTAACCCTTCCCCGAAGCCTGACCCTCACCCGTCCCCTAATCCTAACCCATACGCTGACACTAACCCCGCCCTCACACATACGCTCCCCCTAAAGCGTTGTCCTACCCTCACCTGGACCCTAAACCGTCCCCGTCCCCTAACCCTAACCCTAGCCCTAACCCTAACCCTAACCCTTCCCCGAAGCCTGACCCTCACCCGTCCCCAATCCTAAACCGTACGCTGACACTAAGCCGCGCCCTCACACGTACGCTCCCCCTAAAGCGTTGTCCTACCCTCACATGGACCCTAAACCGTCCCCGTCCCCTAACCCTAACCCTAGACCGAACCCTAACCCTAACCTTTCCCCGAAGCCTGACCCTCACCCGTCCCCTAATCCTAACCCGTACGCTGATACTAACCCGCGCCCTCACACGTACGCTCCCCCTAAAGCGTTGTCGTACCCTCACCTGGACCCTAAACCGTCCCCGTCCCCTAACCCTAACCCTAGCCCGAACCCTAACCCTAAACCTTCCCCGAAGGCTGACCCTCACCCGTCCCCTAATCCTAACCCGTACGCTGACACTAACCCGCGCCCTCACACGTACACTCCCCCTAAAGCGTTGTCGTACCCTCACCTGGGCCCTAAACCGTCCCCGTCCCCCAAACCTAACCCTAGCCCGAACCCTAACCCTAACCCTTCCCCGAAGCCTGCCCCTCACCCATCCCCTAATCCTAACCCGTACGCTGACACTAACCCGCGCCCTCACACGTACGCTCCCCCTAAAACGTTGTCGTACCCTCACCTGGACCCTAAACCGTCCCCGTCCCCTAAACCTAACCCTAGCCCGAACCCTAACCCTAACCCTTCCCCGAAGCCTGACCCTCACCCGTCCCCTAATCCTAACCCGTACGCTGACACTAACCCGCGCCCTCACACGTACGCTCCCCCTAAAGAGTTGTCGTACCCTCACCTGGACCCTAAACCGTCCCCGTCCCCTAACCCTAACCCTAGCCCGAACCCTAACCCTAACCCTTCCCCGAAGCCTGACCCTCACCCGTCCCCTAATCCTAACCCGTACGCTGACACTAACCCGCGCCCTCACACGTACGCTCCCCCTAAAGCGTTGTCGTACCCTCACCTGGACCCTAAACCGTCCCCGTCCCCTAACCCTAACCCTAGCCCGAACCCTAACCCTAACCCTTCCCCGAAGCCTGACCCTCACCCGTCCCCTAATCCTAACCCGTACGCTGACACTAACCCGCGCCCTCACACGTACGCTCCCCCTAAAGCGTTGTCGTACCCTCACCTGGACCCTAAACCGTCCCCGTCCCCTAACCCTAACCCTAGCCCGAACCCTAACCCTAACCCTTCCCCGAAGGCTGACCCTCACCCGTCCCCTAATCCTAACCCGTACGCTGACACTAACCCGCGCCCTCACACGTACGCTCCCCCTAAAGCGTTGTCGTACCCTCACCTGGACCCTAAACCGTCCCCGTCCCCTAACCCTAACCCTAGCCCGAACCCTAACCCTAACCCTTCCCCGAAGGCTGACCCTCACCCGTCCCCTAATCCTAACCCGTACGCTGACACTAACCCGCGCCCTCACACGTACGCTCCCCCTAAAGCGTTGTCGTACCCTCACCTGGACCCTAAACCGTCCCCGTCCCCTAACCCTAACCCTAGCCCGAACCCTAACCCTAACCCTTCCCCGAAGCCTGACCCTCACCCGTCCCCTAAGCCTAACCCGTACGCTGACACTAACCCGCGCCCTCACACGTACACTCCCCCTAAAGCGTTGTCGTACCCTCACCTGGACCCTAAACCGTCCCCGTCCCCTAACCCTAACCCTAGCCCGAACCCTAACCCTAACCCTTCCCCGAAGCCTGACCCTCACCCGTCCCCTAATCCTAACCCGTACGCTGACACTAAGCCGCGCCCTCACACGTACGCTCCCCCTAAAGCGTTGTCGTACCCTCACCTGGACCCTAAACCGTCCCCGTCCCCTAACCCTAACCCTAGCCCGAATCCTAACCCTAACACTTCCCCGAAGCCTGACCCTCACCCGTCCCCTAATCCTAAGGCGTACGTGGACAATAACCCGCGCCCTCACACGTACGCTCCCCCTAAAGCGTTGTCGTACCCTCACCTGGACCCTAAACCGTTCCCGTCCCCTAACCCTAACCCTAGCCCGAACCCTAACCCTAACCCTTCCCCGAAGCCTGACCCTCACCCGTCCCCTAATCCTAACCCGTACGCTGACACTAACCCGCGCCCTCACACGTACGCTCCCCCTAAAGCGTTGTCCTACCCCCACCTGGACCCTAAACCGTCCCCGTCCCCTAACCCTAACCCTAGCCCGAACCCTAACCCTAACCCTTCCCCGAAGCCTGACCCTCACCCATCCCCTAATCCTAACCCGTACGCTGACACTAAGCCGCGCCCTCACACGTACGCTCCCCCTAAAGCGTTGTCGTACCCTCACCTGGACCCTAAACCGTCCCCGTCCCCTAACCCTAACCCTAGCCCGAACCCTAACCCTAACCCTTCCCCGAAGCCTGACCCTCACCCGTTCCCTAATCCTAACCCGTACGCTGACACTAACCCGCGCCCTCACACGTACGCTCCCCCTAAAGCGTTGTCGTACCCTCACCTGGACCCTAAACCGTCCCCGTCCCCTAACCCTAACCCTAGCCCGAACCCTAACCCTAACACTTCCCCGAAGCCTGACCCTCACCCGTCCCCTAATCCTAACCCGTACGCTGATACTAACCCGCGCCCTCACACGTACGCTCCCCCTAAAGCGTTGTCGTACCCTCACCTGGACCCTAAACAGTCCCCGTCCCCTAACCCTAACCCTAGCCCGAACCCTAACCCTAACCCTTCCCCGAAGGCTGACCCTCACCCGTCCCCTAATCCTAACCCGTACGCTGACACTAAGCCGCGCCCTCACACGTACGCTCCCCCTAAAGCGTTGTCCTACCCTCACCTGGACCCTAAACCGTCCCCGTCCCCTAACCCTAACCCTAGCCCGAACCCTAACCCTAACCCTTCCCTGAAGCCTGACCCTCACCCGTCCCCTAATCCTAACCCGTACGCTGACACTAACCCGCGCCCTCACACGTACGCTCCCCCTAAAGCGTTGTCGTACCCTCACCTGGACCCTAAACCGTCCCCGTCCCCTAACCCTAACCCTAGCCCGAACCCTAACCCTAACCCTTCCCCGAAGCCTGACCCTCACCCGTCCCCTAATCCTAACCCGTACGCTGACACTAAGCCGCGCCTTCACACGTACGCTCCCCCTAAAGCGTTGTCGTACCCTCACCTGGACCCTAAACCGTCCCCGTCCCCTAACCCTAACCCTAGCCCAAACCCTAACCCTAACCCTTCCCCGAAGCCTGACCCTCACCCGTCCCCTAATCCTAACCCGTACGCTGACACTAACCCGCGCCCTCACAAGTACGCTCCCCATAAAGCGTTGTCGTACCCTCACCTGGACCCTAAACCGTCCCCGTCCCCTAACCCTAACCCTAGCCCGAACACTAACCCTAACCCTTCCCCGAAGCCTGAACCTCACCCGTCCCCTAATCCTAACCCGTACGCTGACGCTATCCCGCGCCCTCACACGTACGCTCCCCCTAAAGCGTTGTCGTACCCTCACCTGGACCCTAAACCGTCCCCGTCCCCTAACCCTAACCCTAGCCCGAACCCTAACCCTAACCCTTCCCCGAAGGCTGACCCTCACCCGTCCCCTAATCCTAACCCGTACGCTGACACTAAGCCGCGCCCTCACACGTACGCTCCCCCTAAAGCGTTGTCGTACCCTCACCTGGACCCTAAACCGTCCCCGTCCCCTAACCCTAACCCTAGCCCGAACCCTAACCTTAACCCTTCCCCGAAGCCTGACCCTCACCCATCCCCTAATCCTAACTCGTACGCTCACACTAACCCGCGCCCTCACACGTACGCTGCCCCTAAAGCGTTGTCGTACCCTCACCTGGACCCTAAACCGTCCCCGTCCCCTAACCCTAACCCTAGCCCGAACCCTAACCCTAACACTTCCCCGAAGCCTGACCCTCACCCGTCCCCTAATCCTAACCCGTACACTGACACTAAGCCGCGCCCTCACACGTACGCTCCCCCTAAAGCGTTGTCGTACCCTCACCTGGACCCTAAACCGTCCCCGTCCCCTAACCCTAACCCTAGCCCGAACCCTAACCCTAACCCTTCCCCGAAGCCTGACCCTCACCCGTCCCCTAATCCTAACCCGTACGCTGACACTAACCCGCGCCCTCACACGTACGCTCCCCCTAAAGCGTTGTCGTACCCTCACCTGGACCCTAAACCGTCCCCGTCCCCTAACCCTAACCCTAGCCCGAACCCTAACCCTAACCCTTCCCCGAAGCCTGACCCTCACCCGTCCCCTAATCCTAACCCGTACGCTGACACTAACCCGCGCCCTCACACGTACGCTCCCCCTAAAGCGTTGTCGTACCCTCACCTGGACCCTAAACCGTCCCCGTCCCCTAACCCTAACCCTAGCCCGAACCCTAACCCTAACCCTTCCCCGAAGCCTGACCCTCACCCGTCCCCTAATCCTAACCCGTACGCTGACACTAAGCCGCGCCCTCACACGTACGCTCCCCCTAAAGCGTTGTCGTACCCTCACCTGGACCCTAAACCGTCCCTGTCCCCTAACCCTAACCCTAGCCCGAACCCTAACCCTAACCCTTCCCCGAAGCCTGACCCTCACCCGTCCCCTAATCCTAACCCGTACGCAGAAAAGAACCCGCGCCCTCACACGTACGCTCCCCCTAAAGCGTTGTCGTACCCTCACCTGGACCCTAAACCGTCCCCGTCCCCTAACCCTAACCCTAGCCCGAACCCTAACCCTAACCCTTCCCCGAAGCCTGAGCGTCACCCGTCCCCTAATCCTAACCCGTACGCTGACACTAACCCGCGCCCTCACACGTACGCTCCCCCTAAAGCGTTGTCGTACCCTCACCTGGACCCTAAACCGTCCCCGTCCCCTAACCCTAACCCTAGCCCGAACCCTAACCCTAACCCTTCCCCGAAGCCTGAGCGTCACCCGTCCCCTAATCCTAACCCGTACGCTGACACTAACCCGCGCCCTCACACGTACGCTCCCCCTAAAGCGTTGTCGTACCCTCACCTGGACCCTAAACCGTCCCCGTCCCCTAACCCTAACCCTAGCCCGAACCCTAACCCTAACCCTTCCCCGAAGCCTGACCCTCACCCGTCCCCTAATCCTAACCCGTACGCTGACACTAACCCGCGCCCTCACACGTACGCTCCCCCTAAAGCGTTGTCGTACCCTCACCTGGACCCTAAACCGTCCCCGTCCCCTAACCCTAACCCTAGCCCGAACCCTAACCCTAACACTTCCCCGAAGCCTGACCCTCACCCGTCCCCTAATCCTAACCCGTACGCTGACACTAAGCCGCGCCCTCACACGTACGCTCCCCCTAAAGCGTTGTCGTACCCTCACCTGGACCCTAAACCGTCCCCGTCCCCTAACCCTAACCCTAGCCCGAACCCTAACCCTAACCCTTCCCCGAAGCCTGACCCTCACCCGTCCCCTAATCCTAACCCGTACGCTGACACTAACCCGCGCCCTCACACGTACGCTCCCCCTAAAGCGTTGTCGTACCCTCACCTGGACCCTAAACCGTCCCCGTCCCCTAACCCTAACCCTAGCCCGAACCCTAACCCTAACCCTTCCCCGAAGCCTGACCCTCACCCATCCCCTAATCCTAACCCGTACGCTGACACTAACCCGCGCCCTCACACGTACGCTCCCCCTAAAGCGTTGTCGTACCCTCACCTGGACCCTAAACCGTCCCCGTCCCCTAACCCTAACCCTAGCCCGAACCCTAACCCTAACCCTTCCCCGAAGCCTGACCCTCACCCGTCCCCTAATCCTAACCCGTACGCTGACACTAACCCGCGCCCTCACACGTACGCTCCCCCTAAAGCGTTGTCGTACCCTCACCTGGACCCTAAACCGTCCCCGTCCCCTAACCCTAACCCTAGCCCGAACCCTAACCCTAACCCTTCCCCGAAGCCTGACCCTCACCCATCCCCTAATCCTAACCCGTACGCTGACACTAACCCGCGCCCTCACACGTACGCTCCCCCTAAAGCGTTGTCGTACCCTCACCTGGACCCTAAACCGTCCCCGTCCCCTAACCCTAACCCTAGCCCGAACCCTAACCCTAACCCTTCCCCGAAGCCTGACCCTCACCCGTCCCCTAATCCTAACCCGTACGCTGACACTAAGCCGCGCCTTCACACGTACGCTCCCCCTAAAGCGTTGTCGTACCCTCACCTGGACCCTAAACCGTCCCCGTCCCCTAACCCTAACCCTAGCCCGAACCCTAACCCTAACCCTTCCCCGAAGCCTGACCCTCACCCGTCCCCTAATCCTAACCCGTACGCTGACACTAACCCGTGCCCTCACACGTACGCTCCCCCTAAAGCGTTGTCGTACCCTCACCTGGACCCTAAACCGTCCCCGTCCCCTAACCCTAACCCTAGCCCGAACCCTAACCCTAACACTTCCCCGAAGCCTGACCCTCACCCGTCCCCTAATCCTAACCCGTACGCTGACACTAAGCCGCGCCCTCACACGTACGCTCCCCCTAAAGCGTTGTCGTACCCTCACCTGGACCCTAAACCGTCCCCGACCCCTAACCCTAACCCTAGCCCGAACCCTAAACCTAACACTTCCCCGAAGCCTGACCCTCACCCGTCCCCTAATCCTAACCCGTACGCTGACACTAAGCCTCGCCCTCACACGTACGCTCCCCCTAAAGCGTTGTCGTACCCTCACCTGGACCCTAAACCGTCCCCGTCCCCTAACCCTAACCCTAGCCCGAACCCTAACCCTAACCCTTCCCCGAAGCCTGACCCTC
Source organism: Globicephala melas (assembly GCF_963455315.2). Lineage (NCBI taxonomy): Eukaryota > Metazoa > Chordata > Mammalia > Artiodactyla > Delphinidae > Globicephala > Globicephala melas. The sequence goes on along the minus strand of NW_027207495.1, from coordinate 224,895 downwards.
ACCCGTCCCCTAATCCTAACCCATACGCTGACACTAAGCCGCGCCCTCACACGTACGCTCCCCCTAAAGCGTTGTCGTACCCTCACCTGGACCCTAAACCGTCCCCGTTCCCTAACCCTAACCCTAGCCCGAACCCTAACCCTAACCCTTCCCCGAAGCCTGACCCTCACCCGTCCCCTAATCCTAACCCGTACGCTGACACTAACCCGCGCCTTCACACGTACGCTCCCCCTAAAGCGTTGTCGTACCCTCACCTGGACCCTAAACCGTCCCCGTCCCCTAACCCTAACCCTAGCCCGAACCCTAACCCTAACCCTTCCCCGAAGCCTGACCCTCACCCGTCCCCTAATCCTAACCCGTACGCTGACACTAACCCGCGCCCTCACACGTTCGCTCCCCCTAAAGCGTTGTCGTACCCTCACCTGAACCCTAAAACGTCCCCGTCCCCTAACCCTAACCCTAGCCCGAACCCTAACCCTAACCCTTCCCCGAAGCCTGACCCTCACCCGTCCCCTAATCCTAACCCGTACGCTGACACTAAGCCGCGCCCTCACACGTACGCTCCCCCTAAAGCGTTGTCGTACCCTCACCTGGACCCTAAACCGTCCCCGTCCCCTAACCCTAACCCTAGCCCGAACCATACCCCTAACCCTTCCCCGAAGCCTGACCCTCACCCGTCCCCTAATCCTAACCCGTACGCTGACACTAACCCGCGCCCTCACACGTACGCTCCCCCTAAAGCATTGTCGTACCCTCACCTGGACCCTAAACCGTCCCCGTCCCCTAACCCTAACCCTAGCCCGAACCCTAACCCTAACCCTTCCCCGAAGCCTGACCCTCACCCGTCCCCTAATCCTAACCCGTACGCTGACACTAACCCGCGCCCTCACACGTACGCTCCCCCTAAAGCGTTGTCGTACCCTCACCTGGACCCTAAACCGTCCCCGTCCCCTAACCCTAACCCTAGCCCGAACCCTAACCCTAACCCTTCCCCGAAGCCTGACCCTCACCCGTCCCCTAATCCTAACCCGTACGCTGACACTAACCCGCGCCCTCACACGTACGCTCCCCCTAAAGCGTTGTCGTACCCTCACCTGGACCCTAAACCGTCCCCATCCCCTAACCCTAACCCTAGCCCGAACCCTAACCCTAACCCTTCCCCGAAGCCTGACCCTCACCCGTCCCCTAATCCTAACCCGTACGCTGACACTAACCCGCGCCCTCACACGTACGCTCCCCCTAAAGCGTTGTCGTACCCTCACCTGGACCCTAAACCGTCCCCGTCCCCTAACCATAACCCTAGCCCGAACCCTAACCCTAACCCTTCCCCGAAGGCTGACCCTCACCCGTCCCCTAATCCTAACCCGTACGCTGACACTAACCCGCGCCCTCACACGTACGCTCCCCCTAAAGCGTTGTCGTACCCTCACCTGGACCCTAAACCGTCCCCGTCCCCTAACCCTAACCCTAGCCCGAACCCTAACCCTAACCCTTCCCGGAAGCCTGACCCTCACCCGTCCCCTAATCCTAACCCGTACGCTGACACTAACCCGCGCCCTCACACGTACGCTCCCACTAAAGCGTTGTCGTACCCTCACCTGGACCCTAAACCGTTCCCGTCCCCTAACCCTAACCCCAGCCCGAACCCTAACCCTAACCCTTCCCCGAAGCCTGACCCTCACCCGTTCCCTAATCTTAACCCGTACGCTGACACTAAGCCGCGCCCTCACACGTACGCTCCCCCTAAAGCGTTGTCGTACCCTCAACTGGACCCTAAACCGTCCCCGTCCCCTAACCCTAATCCTAGCCCGAACCCTAACCTTTCCCCGAAGCCTGACCCTCACCCGTCCCCTAATCCTAACCCGTACGCTGACACTAAGCCGCGCCCTCACAAGTACGCTCCCCCTAAAGCGTTGTCGTACCCTCACCTGGACCCTAAACCGTCCCCGTCCCCTAACCCTAACCCTAGCCCGAACCCTAACCCTAACCCTTCCCCGAAGCCTGACCCTCACCCCTCCCCTAATCCTAACCCGTACGCGGACAATAACCCGCGCCCTCACACGTACGCTCCCCCTAAAGCGTTGTCGTACCCTCACCTGGACCCTAAACCGTCCCCGTCCCCTAACCCTAACCCTAGCCCGAACCCTAACCCTAACCCTTCCCCGAAGCCTGACCCTCACCCGTCCCCTAATCCTAACCCGTACGCTGACACTAACCCGCGCCCTCACACGTACGCTCCCCCTAAAGCGTTGTCGTACCCTCACCTGGACCCTAAACCGTCCCCGTCCCCTAACCCTAACCCTAGCCCGAACCCTAACCCTAACCCTTCCCCGAAGCCTGACCCTCACCCGTCCCCTAATCCTAACCCGTACGCTGACGCTAACCAGCGTCCTCACACGTACGCTCCCCCTAAAGCGTTGTCGTACCCTCACCTGGACCCTAAACCGTCCCCGTCCCCTAACCCTAACCCTAGCCCGAACCCTAACCCTAACCCTTCCCCGAAGCCTGACCCTCACCCGTCCCCTAATCCTAACCCGTACGCTGACACTAACCCGCGCCCTCTCACGTACGCTCCCCCTAAAGCGTTGTCGTACCCTCACCTAGACCCTAAACCGTCCCCGTCCCCTAACCCTAACCCTAGCCCGAACCCTAACCCTTCCCCGAAGCCTGACCCTCACCCGTCCCCTAATCCTAACCAGTGCGCTGACGCTAACCCGCGCCCTCACACGTACGCTCCCCCTAAAGCGTTGTCGTACCCTCACCTGGACCCTAAACCGTCCCCGTCCCCTAACCCTAACCCTAGCCCGAACCCTAACCCTAACCCTTCCCCGAAGCCTGACCCTCACCCGTCCCCTAATCCTAACCCGTACGCTGACACTAACCCGCGCCCTCACACGTACGCTCCCCCTAAAGCGTTGTCGTACCCTCACCTGGACCCTAAACCGTCCCCATCCCCTAACCCTAACCCTAGCCCGAACCCTAACCCTAACCCTTCCCCGAAGCCTGACCCTCACCCGTCCCCTAATCCTAACCCGTACGCTGACACTAACCCGCGCCCTCACACGTACGCTCCCCCTAAAGCGTTGTCGTACCCTCACCTGGACCCTAAACCGTCCCCGTCCCCTAACCCTAACCCTAGCCCGAACCCTAACCCTAACCCTTCCCCGAAGCCTGACCCTCACCCGTCCCCTAATCCTAACCCGTACGCTGACACTAACCCGCGCCCTCACACGTACGCTCCCCCTAAAGCGTTGTCGTACCCTCACCTGGACCCTAAACCGTCCCCGACCCCTAACCCTAACCCTAGCCCGAACCCTAACCCTAACCCTTCCCTGAAGCCTGACCCTCACCCGTCCCCTAATCCTAACCCGTACGCTGACACTAACCCGCGCCCTCACACGTACGCTCCCCCTAAAGCGTTGTCGTACCCTCACCTGGACCCTAAACCGTCCCCGTCCCCTAACCCTAACCCTAGCCCGAACCCTAACCCTAACCCTTCCCCGAAGCCTGACCCTCACCCGTCCCCTAATCCTAACCCGTACGCTGACGCTAACCCGCGCCCTCACACGTACGCTCCCCCTAAAGCGTTGTCGTACCCTCACCTGGACCCTAAACCGTCCCCGTCCCCTAACCCTAACCCTAGCCCGAACCCTAACCCTAACCCTTCCCCGAAGCCTGACCCTCACCCGTCCCCTAATCCTAACCCGTACGCCTACACTAACCCGCGCCCTCACACGTACGCTCCCCCTAAAGCGTTGTCGTACCCTCACCTGGACCATAAACCGTCCCCGTCCCCTAACCCTAACCCTAGCCCGAACCCTAACCCTAACCCTTCCCCGAAGCCTGACCCTCACCCGTCCCCTAATCCTAACCCGTACGCTGATACTAACCCGCGCCCTCAAACGTACGCTCCCCCTAAAGCGTTGTCGTACCCTCACCTGGACCCTAAACCGTCCCCGTCCCCTAACCCTAACCCTAGCCCGAACCCTAACCCTAACCCTTCCCCGAAGCCTGAACCTCACCCGTCCCCTAATCCTAACCCGTACGCTGACGCTAACCCGCGCCCTCACACGTACGCTCCCCCTAAAGCGTTGTCGTACCCTCACCTGGACCCTAAACCGTCCCCGTCCCCTAACCCTAACCCTAGCCCGAACCCTAACCCTAACCCTTCCCCGAAGCCTGAACCTCACCTGTCCCCTAATCCTAACCCGTACGCTGACGCTAACCCGCGCCCTCACACGTACGCTCCCCCTAAAGCGTTGTCGTACCCTCACCTGGACCCTAAACCGTCCCCGTCCCCTAACCCTAACCCTAGCCCGAACCCTAACCCTAACCCTTCCCCGAAGCCTGACCCTCACCCGTCCCATAATCCTAACCCGTACGCTGACACTAAACCGCGCCCTCACACGTACGCTCCCCCTAAAGCGTTGTCGTACCCTCACCTGGACCCTAAACCGTCCCCGTCCCCTAACCCTAACCCTAGCCCGAACCCTAACCCTAACCCTTCCCCGAAGCCTGACCCTCACCCGTCCCCTAATCCTAACCCGTACGCTGACACTAACCCGCGCCCTCACACGTACGCTCCCCCTAAAGCGTTGTCGTACCCTCACCTGGACCCTAAACCGTCCCCGTCCCCTAACCCTAACCCTAGCCCGAACCCTAACCCTAACTCTTCCCCGAAGCCTGACCCTCACCCGTCCCCTAATCCTAACCCGTACGCTGACGCTAACCTGCGCCCTCACACGTACGCTCCCGCTAAAGCGTTGTCGTACCCTCACCTGGACCCTAAACCGTCCCCGTCCCCTAACCCTAACCCTAGCCCAAACCCTAACCCTAACCCTTCCCCGAAGCCTGACCCTCACCCGTCCCCTAATCCTAACCCGTACGCTGACCCTAACCCTCGCCCTCACACGTACGCTCCCCCTAAAGCGTTGTCGTACCCTCACCTGGACCCTAAACCGTCCCCGTCCCCTAACCCTAACCCTAGCCCGAACCCTAACCCTAACCCTGCCCCGAAGCCTGACCCTCACCCGTCCCCTAATCCTAACCCTTCCCCGAAGCCTGACCCTCACCCGTCCCCTAATCCTAACCCGTACGCTGACACTAACCCGCGCCCTCACACGTACGCTCCCCCTAAAACGTTGTCGTACCCTCACCTGGACCCTAAACCGTCCCCGTCCCCTAACCCTAACCCTAGCCCGAACCCTAACCCTAACCCTTCCCCGAAGCCTGACCCTCACCCGTCCCCTAATCCTAACCCGTACGCTGACACTAACCCGCGCCCTCACACGTACGCTCCCCCTAAAGCGTTGTCGTACCCTCACCTGGACCCTAAACCGTCCCCGTCCCCTAACCCTAACCCTAGCCCGAACCCTAACCCTAACCCTTCCCCGAAGTCTGACCCTCACCCGTCCCATAATCCTAACCCGTACGCTGACACTAACCCGCGCCCTCACACGTACGCTCCCCCTAAAGCGTTGTCGTACCCTCACCTGGACCCTAAACCGTCCCCGTCCCCTAACCCTAACCCTAGCCCGAACCCTAACCCTAACCCTTCCCCGAAGCCTGACCCTCACCCGTCCCCTAATCCTAACCCGTACGCTGACACTAAGCCGCGCCCTCACACGTACGCTCCCCCTAAACCGTTGTCGTACCCTCACCTGGACCCTAAACCGTCCCCGTCCCCTAACCCTAACCCTAGCCCGAACCCTAACCCTAACCCTTCCCCGAAGCCTGACCCTCACCCGTCCCCTAATCCTAACCCGTACGCTGACGCTAACCCGCGCCCTCACACGTACGCTCCCCCTAAAGCGTTGTCGTACCCTCACCTGGACCCTAAACCGTCCCCGACCCTAACCCTAACCCTAGCCGAACCCTAACCCTAACCCTGCCCCGAAGCCTGACCCTCACCCGTCCCCTAATCCTAACCCGTACGCTGACACTAACCCGCGCCCTCACACGTACGCTCCCCCTAAAGCGTTGTCATACCCTCACCTGGACCCTAAACCGTCCCCGTCCCCTAACCGTAACCCTAGCCGAACCCTAACCCTAACCCTGCCCCGAAGCCTGACCCTCACCCGTCCCCTAATCCTAACCCGTATGCTGACACTAACCAGCGCCCTCACACGTACGCTCCCCCTAAAGCGTTGTCGTACCCTCACCTGGACCCTAAACCGTCCCCGTCCCCTAACCCTAACCCTAGCCCGAACCCTAACCCTAACCCTTCCCCGAAGCCTGACCCTCACCCGTCCCCTAATCCTAACCCGTACGCTGACACTAACCCGCGCCCTCACACGTACGCTCCCCCTAAAGCGTTGTCGTACCCTCACCTGGACCCTAAACCGTCCCCGTCCCCTAACCCTAACCCTAGCCCGAACCCTAACCCTAACCCTTCCCCGAAGCCTGACCCTCACCCGTCCCCTAATCCTAACCCGTACGCAGACGCTAACCCGCGCCCTCACACGTACGCTCCCCCTAAAGCGTTGTCGTACCCTCACCTGGACCCTAAACCGTCCCCGTCCCCTAACCCTAACCCTAGCCCGAACCCTAACCCTAACTCTTCCCCGAAGCCTGACCCTCACCCGTCCCCTAATCCTAACCCGTACGCTGACGCTAACCCGCGCCCTCACACGTACGCTACCCCTAAAGCGTTGTCGTAACCTCACCTGGACCCTAAACCGTCCCCGTCCCCTAACCCTAACCCTAGCCCGAACCCTAACCCTAAACCTTCCCCGAAGCCTGACCCTCACCCGTCCCCTAATCCTAACCCGTACGCTGACACTAAGACGCGCCCTCACACGTACGCTCCCCCTAAAGCGTTGTCGTACCCTCACCTGGACCCTAAACCGTCCCCGTCACCTAACCCTAACCCTAGCCCGAACCCTAACCCTAACCCTTCCCCGAAGCCTGACCCTCACCCGTCCCCTAATCCTAACCCGTACGCTGACGCTAACCCGCGCCCTCACACGTACGCTCCCCCTAAAGCGTTGTCGTACCCTCACCTGGACCCTAAACCGTCCCCGTCCCCTAACCCTAACCTTAGCCCGAACCCTAACCCTAACCCTTCCCCGAAGCCTGACCCTCACCCGTCCCCTAATCCTAACCCATACGCTGACGCTAACCCGCGCCCTCACACGTACGCTCCCCCTAAAGCGTTGTCGTACCCTCACCTGGACCCTAAACCGTCCCCGTCCCCTAACCCTAACCCTAGCCCGAACCCTAACCCTAACCCTTCCCCGAAGCCTGACCCTCACCCGTCCCCTAATCCTAACCCGTACGCTGACACTAACCCGCGCCCTCACACGTACGCTCCCCCTAAAGCGTTGTCGTACCCTCACCTGGACCCTAAACCGTCCCCGTCCCCTAACCCTAACCCTAGCCCGAACCCTAACCCTAACCCTTCCCCGAAGCCTGACCCTCACCCGTCCCCTAATCCTAACCCGTACGCTGACACTAACCCGCGCCCTCACACGTACGCTCCCCCTAAAGCGTTGTCGTACCCTCACCTGGACCCTAAACCGTCCCCGTCCCCTAACCCTAACCCTAGCCCGAACCCTAACCCTAACTCTTCCCCGAAGCCTGACCCTCACCCGTCCCCTAATCCTAACCCGTACGCTGACGCTAACCTGCGCCCTCACACGTACGCTCCCGCTAAAGCGTTGTCGTACCCTCACCTGGACCCTAAACCGTCCCCGTCCCCTAACCCTAACCCTAGCCCAAACCCTAACCCTAACCCTTCCCCGAAGCCTGACCCTCACCCGTCCCCTAATCCTAACCCGTACGCTGACCCTAACCCGCGCCCTCACACGTACGCTCCCCCTAAAGCGTTGTCGTACCCTCACCTGGACCCTAAACCGTCCCCGTCCCCTAACCCTAACCCTAGCCCGAACCCTAACCCTAACCCTGCCCCGAAGCCTGACCCTCACCCGTCCCCTAATCCTAACCATTCCCCGAAGCCTGACCCTCACCCGTCCCCTAATCCTAACCCGTACGCTGACACTAACCCGCGCCCTCACACGTACGCTCCCCCTAAAACGTTGTCGTACCCTCACCTGGACCCTAAACCGTCCCCGTCCCCTAACCCTAACCCTAGCCCGAACCCTAACCCTAACCCTTCCCCGAAGCCTGACCCTCACCCGTCCCCTAATCCTAACCCGTACGCTGACACTAACCCGCGCCCTCACACGTACGCTCCCCCTAAAGCGTTGTCGTACCCTCACCTGGACCCTAAACCGTCCCCGTCCCCTAACCCTAACCCTAGCCCGAACCCTAACCCTAACCCTTCCCCGAAGCCTGACCCTCACCCGTCCCCTAATCCTAACCCATACGCTGACGCTAACCCGCGCCCTCACACGTACGCTCCCCCTAAAGCGTTGTCGTACCCTCACCTGGACCCTAAACCGTCCCCGTCCCCTAACCCTAACCCTAGCCCGAACCCTAACCCTAACCCTTCCCCGAAGCCTGACCCTCACCCGTCCCCTAATCCTAACCCGTACGCTGACACTAACCCGCGCCCTCACACGTACGCTCCCCCTAAAGCGTTGTCGTACCCTCACCTGGACCCTAAACCGTCCCCGTCCCCTAACCCTAACCCTAGCCCGAACCCTAACCCTAACCCTTCCCCGAAGCCTGACCCTCACCCGTCCCCTAATCCTAACCCGTACGCTGACACTAACCCGCGCCCTCACACGTACGCTCCCCCTAAAGCGTTGTCGTACCCTCACCTGGACCCTAAACCGTCCCCGTCCCCTAACCCTAACCCTAGCCCGAACCCTAACCCTAACTCTTCCCCGAAGCCTGACCCTCACCCGTCCCCTAATCCTAACCCGTACGCTGACGCTAACCTGCGCCCTCACACGTACGCTCCCGCTAAAGCGTTGTCGTACCCTCACCTGGACCCTAAACCGTCCCCGTCCCCTAACCCTAACCCTAGCCCAAACCCTAACCCTAACCCTTCCCCGAAGCCTGACCCTCACCCGTCCCCTAATCCTAACCCGTACGCTGACCCTAACCCGCGCCCTCACACGTACGCTCCCCCTAAAGCGTTGTCGTACCCTCACCTGGACCCTAAACCGTCCCCGTCCCCTAACCCTAACCCTAGCCCGAACCCTAACCCTAACCCTGCCCCGAAGCCTGACCCTCACCCGTCCCCTAATCCTAACCCTTCCCCGAAGCCTGACCCTCACCCGTCCCCTAATCCTAACCCGTACGCTGACACTAACCCGCGCCCTCACACGTACGCTCCCCCTAAAACGTTGTCGTACCCTCACCTGGACCCTAAACCGTCCCCGTCCCCTAACCCTAACCCTAGCCCGAACCCTAACCCTAACCCTTCCCCGAAGCCTGACCCTCACCCGTCCCCTAATCCTAACCCGTACGCTGACACTAACCCGCGCCCTCACACGTACGCTCCCCCTAAAGCGTTGTCGTACCCTCACCTGGACCCTAAACCGTCCCCGTCCCCTAACCCTAACCCTAGCCCGAACCCTAACCCTAACCCTTCCCCGAAGCCTGACCCTCACCCGTCCCCTAATCCTAACCCGTACGCTGACACTAAGCCGCGCCCTCACACGTACGCTCCCCCTAAAGCGTTGTCGTACCCTCACCTGGACCCTAAACCGTCCCCGTCCCCTAACCCTAACCCTAGCCCGAACCCTAACCCTAACCCTTCCCCGAAGCCTGACCCTCACCCGTCCCCTAATCCTAACCCGTACGCTGACACTAAGCCGCGCCCTCACACGTACGCTCCCCCTAAAGCGTTGTCGTACCCTCACCTGGACCCTAAACCGTCCCCGTCCCCTAACCCTAACCCTAGCCCGAACCCTAACCCTAACCCTTCCCCGAAGCCTGACCCTCACCCGTCCCCTAATCCTAACCCGTACGCTGACGCTAACCCGCGCCCTCACACGTACGCTCCCCCTAAAGCGTTGTCGTACCCTCACCTGGACCCTAAACCGTCCCCGACCCTAACCCTAACCCTAGCCGAACCCTAACCCTAACCCTGCCCCGAAGCCTGACCCTCACCCGTCCCCTAATCCTAACCCGTACGCTGACACTAACCCGCGCCCTCACACGTACGCTCCCCCTAAAGCGTTGTCATACCCTCACCTGGACCCTAAACCGTCCCCGTCCCCTAACCCTAACCCTAGCCGAACCCTAACCCTAACCCTGCCCCGAAGCCTGACCCTCACCCGTCCCCTAATCCTAACCCGTATGCTGACACTAACCAGCGCCCTCACACGTACGCTCCCCCTAAAGCGTTGTCGTACCCTCACCTGGACCCTAAACCGTCCCCGTCCCCTAACCCTAACCCTAGCCCGAACCCTAACCCTAACCCTTCCCCGAAGCCTGACCCTCACCCGTCCCCTAATCCTAACCCGTACGCTGACGCTAACCCGCGCCCTCACACGTACGCTCCCCCTAAAGCGTTGTCGTACCCTCACCTGGACCCTAAACCGTCCCCGTCCCCTAACCCTAACCCTAGCCCGAACCCTAACCCTAAACCTTCCCCGAAGCCTGACCCTCACCCGTCCCCTAATCCTAACCCGTACGCTGACGCTAACCCACGCCATCACACGTACGCTCCCCCTAAAGCGTTGTCGTACCCTCACCTGGACCCTAAACCGTCCCCGGCCCCTAACCCTAACCCTAGCCCGAACCCTAACCCTAACCCTTCCCCGAAGCCTGACCCTCACCCGTCCCCTAATCCTAACCCGTACGCTGACGCTAACCCGCGCCCTCACACGTACGCTCCCCCTAAAGCGTTGTCGTACCCTCACCTGGACCCTAAACCGTCCCCGTCCCCTAACCCTAACCCTAGCTCGAACCCTAACCCTAACCCTTCCCCGAAGCCTGACCCTCACCCGTCCCCTAATCCTAACCCGTACGCTGACACTAACCCGCGCCCTCACACGTACGCTCCCCCTAAAGCGTTGTCGTACCCTCACCTGGACCCTAAACCGTCCCCGTCCCCTAACCCTAACCCTAGCCCGAACCCTAACCCTAACCCTTCCCCGAAGCCTGACCCTCACCCGTCCCCTAATCCTAACCCGAACGCTGACGCTAACCCGCGCCCTCACACGTACGCTCCCCCTAAAGCGTTGTCGTACCCTCACCTGGACCCTAAACTGTCCCCGTCCCCTAACCCTAACCCTAGCCCGAACCCTAACCCTAACTCTTCCCCGAAGCCTGACCCTCACCCGTCCCCTAATCCTAACCCGTACGCTGACGCTAACCCGCGCCCTCACACGTACGCTACCCCTAAAGCGTTGTCGTAACCTCACCTGGACCCTAAACCGTCCCCGTCCCCTAACCCTAACCCTAGCCCGAACCCTAACCCTAAACCTTCCCCGAAGCCTGACCCTCACCCGTCCCCTAATCCTAACCCGTACGCTGACACTAAGCCGCGCCCTCACACGTACGCTCCCCCTAAAGCGTTGTCGTACCCTCACCTGGACCCTAAACCGTCCCCGTCACCTAACCCTAACCCTAGCCCGAACCCTAACCCTAACCCTTCCCCGAAGCCTGACCCTCACCCGTCCCCTAATCCTAACCCGTACGCTGACACTAACCCGCGCCCTCACACGTACGCTCCCCCTAAAGCGTTGTCGTACCCTCACCTGGACCCTAAACCGTCCCCGTCCCCTAACCCTAACCCTAGCCCGAACCCTAACCCTAACCCTTCCCCGAAGCCTGACCCTCACCCGTCCCCTAATCCTAACCCGTACGCTGACGCTAACCCGCGCCCTCACACGTACGCTCCCCCTAAAGCGTTGTCGTACCCTCACCTGGACCCTAAACCGTCCCCGTCCCCTAACCCTAACCCTAGCCCGAACCCTAACCCTAACCCTTCCCCGAAGCCTGACCCTCACCCGTCCCCTAATCCTAACCCGTACGCTGACGCTAACCCGCGCCCTCACACGTACGCTCCCCCTAAAGCGTTGTCGTACCCTCACCTGGACCCTAAACCGTCCCCGTCCCCTAACCCTAACCCTAGCCCGAACCCTAACCCTAACCCTTCCCCGAAGCCTGACCCTCACCCGTCCCCTAATCCTAACCCGTACGCTGACGCTAACCCGCGCCCTCACACGTACGCTCCACCTAAAGCGTTGTCGTACCCTCACCTGGACCCTAAACCGTCCCCGTCCCCTAACCCTAACCTTAGCCCGAACCCTAACCCTAACCCTTCCCCGAAGCCTGACCCTCACCCGTCCCCTAATCCTAACCCATACGCTGACACTAACCCGCGCCCTCACACGTACGCTCCCCCTAAAGCGTTGTCGTACCCTCACCTGGACCCTAAACCGTCCCCGTCCCCTAACCCTAACCCTAGCCCGAACCCTAACCCTAACCCTTCCCCGAAGCCTGACCCTCACCCGTCCCCTAATCCTAACCCGTACGCCTACACTAACCCGCGCCCTCACACGTACGCTCCCCCTAAAGCGTTGTCGTACCCTCACCTGGACCATAAACCGTCCCCGTCCCCTAACCCTAACCCTAGCCCGAACCCTAACCCTAACCCATCCCCGAAGCCTGACCCTCACCCGTCCCCTAATCCTAACCCGTACGCTGATACTAACCCGCGCCCTCAAACGTACGCTCCCCCTAAAGCGTTGTCGTACCCTCACCTGGACCCTAAACCGTCCCCGTCCCCTAACCCTAACCCTAGCCCGAACCCTAACCCTAACCCTTCCCCGAAGCCTGAACCTCACCCGTCCCCTAATCCTAACCCGTACGCTGACGCTAACCCGCGCCCTCACACGTACGCTCCCCCTAAAGCGTTGTCGTACCCTCACCTGGACCCTAAACCGTCCCCGTCCCCTAACCCTAACCCTAGCCCGAACCCTAACCCTAACCCTTCCCCGAAGCCTGAACCTCACCCGTCCCCTAATCCTAACCCGTACGCTGACGCTAACCCGCGCCCTCACACGTACGCTCCCCCTAAAGCGTTGTCGTACCCTCACCTGGACCCTAAACCGTCCCCGTCCCCTAACCCTAACCCTAGCCCGAACCCTAACCCTAACCCTTCCCCGAAGCCTGACCCTCACCCGTCCCATAATCCTAACCCGTACGCTGACACTAACCCGCGCCCTCACACGTACGCTCCCCCTAAAGCGTTGTCGTACCCTCATCTGGACCCTAAACAGTCCCCGTCCCCTAACCCTAACCCTAGCCCGAACCCTAACCCTAACCCTTCCCCGAAGCCTGACCCTCACCCGTCCCCTAATCCTAACCCGTACGCTGACACTAACCCGCGCCCTCACACGTACGCTCCCCCTAAAGCGTTGTCGTACCCTCACCTGGACCCTAAACCGTCCCCGTCCCCTAACCCTAACCCTAGCCCGAACCCTAACCCTAACTCTTCCCCGAAGCCTGACCCTCACCCGTCCCCTAATCCTAACCCGTACGCTGACGCTAACCTGCGCCCTCACACGTACGCTCCCGCTAAAGCGTTGTCGTACCCTCACCTGGACCCTAAACCGTCCCCGTCCCCTAACCCTAACCCTAGCCCAAACCCTAACCCTAACCCTTCCCCGAAGCCTGACCCTCACCCGTCCCCTAATCCTAACCCGTACGCTGACCCTAACCCGCGCCCTCACACGTACGCTCCCCCTAAAGCGTTGTCGTACCCTCACCTGGACCCTAAACCGTCCCCGTCCCCTAACCCTAACCCTAGCCCGAACCCTAACCCTAACCCTGCCCCGAAGCCTGACCCTCACCCGTCCCCTATTCCTAACCCTTCCCCGAAGCCTGACCCTCACCCGTCCCCTAATCCTAACCCGTACGCTGACGCTAACCCGCGCCCTCACACGTACGCTCCCCCTAAAGCGTTGTCGTACCCTCACCTGGACCCTAAACCGTCCCCGTCCCCTAACCCTAACCCTAGCCCGAACCCTAACCCTAACCCTAACCCGAAGCCTGACCCTCACCCGTCCCCTAATCCTAACCCGTACGCTGACACTAACCCGCGCCCTCACACGTACGCTCCCCCTAAAGCGTTGTCGTACCCTCACCTGGACCCTAAACCGTCCCCGTCCCCTAACCCTAACCCTAGCCCGAACCCTAACCCTAACCCTGCCCCGAAGCCTGACCCTCACCCGTCCCCTAATCCTAACCCTTCCCCGAAGCCTGACCCTCACCCGTCCCCTAATCCTAACCCGTACGCTGACACTAACCCGCGCCCTCACACGTACGCTCCCCCTAAAACGTTGTCGTACCCTCACCTGGACCCTAAACCGTCCCCGTCCCCTAACCCTAACCCTAGCCCGAACCCTAACCCTAACCCTTCCCCGAAGCCTGACCCTCACCCGTCCCCTAATCCTAACCCGTACGCTGACACTAACCCGCGCCCTCACACGTACGCTCCCCCTAAAGCGTTGTCGTACCCTCACCTGGACCCTAAACCGTCCCCGTCCCCTAACCCTAACCCTAGCCCGAACCCTAACCCTAACCCTTCCCCGAAGCCTGACCCTCACCCGTCCCCTAATCCTAACCCGTACGCTGACACTAAGCCGCGCCCTCACACGTACGCTCCCCCTAAAGCGTTGTCGTACCCTCACCTGGACCCTAAACCGTCCCCGTCCCCTAACCCTAACCCTAGCCCGAACCCTAACCCTAACCCTTCCCCGAAGCCTGACCCTCACCCGTCCCCTAATCCTAACCCGTACGCTGACACTAAGCCGCGCCCTCACACGTACGCTCCCCCTAAAGCGTTGTCGTACCCTCACCTGGACCCTAAACCGTCCCCGTCCCCTAACCCTAACCCTAGCCCGAACCCTAACCCTAACCCTTCCCCGAAGCCTGACCCTCACCCGTCCCCTAATCCTAACCCGTACGCTGACGCTAACCCGCGCCCTCACACGTACGCTCCCCCTAAAGCGTTGTCGTACCCTCACCTGGACCCTAAACCGTCCCCGACCCTAACCCTAACCCTAGCCGAACCCTAACCCTAACCCTGCCCCGAAGCCTGACCCTCACCCGTCCCCTAATCCTAACCCGTACGCTGACACTAACCCGCGCCCTCACACGTACGCTCCCCCTAAAGCGTTGTCATACCCTCACCTGGACCCTAAACCGTCCCCGTCCCCTAACCCTAACCCTAGCCGAACCCTAACCCTAACCCTGCCCCGAAGCCTGACCCTCACCCGTCCCCTAATCCTAACCCGTATGCTGACACTAACCAGCGCCCTCACACGTACGCTCCCCCTAAAGCGTTGTCGTACCCTCACCTGGACCCTAAACCGTCCCCGTCCCCTAACCCTAACCCTAGCCCGAACCCTAACCCTAACCCTTCCCCGAAGCCTGACCCTCACCCGTCCCCTAATCCTAACCCGTACGCTGACGCTAACCCGCGCCCTCACACGTACGCTCCCCCTAAAGCGTTGTCGTACCCTCACCTGGACCCTAAACCGTCCCCGTCCCCTAACCCTAACCCTAGCCCGAACCCTAACCCTAAACCTTCCCCGAAGCCTGACCCTCACCCGTCCCCTAATCCTAACCCGTACGCTGACGCTAACCCACGCCATCACACGTACGCTCCCCCTAAAGCGTTGTCGTACCCTCACCTGGACCCTAAACCGTCCCCGGCCCCTAACCCTAACCCTAGCCCGAACCCTAACCCTAACCCTTCCCCGAAGCCTGACCCTCACCCGTCCCCTAATCCTAACCCGTACGCTGACGCTAACCCGCGCCCTCACACGTACGCTCCCCCTAAAGCGTTGTCGTACCCTCACCTGGACCCTAAACCGTCCCCGTCCCCTAACCCTAACCCTAGCTCGAACCCTAACCCTAACCCTTCCCCGAAGCCTGACCCTCACCCGTCCCCTAATCCTAACCCGTACGCTGACACTAACCCGCGCCCTCACACGTACGCTCCCCCTAAAGCGTTGTCGTACCCTCACCTGGACCCTAAACCGTCCCCGTCCCCTAACCCTAACCCTAGCCCGAACCCTAACCCTAACCCTTCCCCGAAGCCTGACCCTCACCCGTCCCCTAATCCTAACCCGAACGCTGACGCTAACCCGCGCCCTCACACGTACGCTCCCCCTAAAGCGTTGTCGTACCCTCACCTGGACCCTAAACTGTCCCCGTCCCCTAACCCTAACCCTAGCCCGAACCCTAACCCTAACTCTTCCCCGAAGCCTGACCCTCACCCGTCCCCTAATCCTAACCCGTACGCTGACGCTAACCCGCGCCCTCACACGTACGCTACCCCTAAAGCGTTGTCGTAACCTCACCTGGACCCTAAACCGTCCCCGTCCCCTAACCCTAACCCTAGCCCGAACCCTAACCCTAAACCTTCCCCGAAGCCTGACCCTCACCCGTCCCCTAATCCTAACCCGTACGCTGACACTAAGCCGCGCCCTCACACGTACGCTCCCCCTAAAGCGTTGTCGTACCCTCACCTGGACCCTAAACCGTCCCCGTCACCTAACCCTAACCCTAGCCCGAACCCTAACCCTAACCCTTCCCCGAAGCCTGACCCTCACCCGTCCCCTAATCCTAACCCGTACGCTGACACTAACCCGCGCCCTCACACGTACGCTCCCCCTAAAGCGTTGTCGTACCCTCACCTGGACCCTAAACCGTCCCCGTCCCCTAACCCTAACCCTAGCCCGAACCCTAACCCTAACCCTTCCCCGAAGCCTGACCCTCACCCGTCCCCTAATCCTAACCCGTACGCTGACGCTAACCCGCGCCCTCACACGTACGCTCCCCCTAAAGCGTTGTCGTACCCTCACCTGGACCCTAAACCGTCCCCGTCCCCTAACCCTAACCCTAGCCCGAACCCTAACCCTAACCCTTCCCCGAAGCCTGACCCTCACCCGTCCCCTAATCCTAACCCGTACGCTGACGCTAACCCGCGCCCTCACACGTACGCTCCCCCTAAAGCGTTGTCGTACCCTCACCTGGACCCTAAACCGTCCCCGTCCCCTAACCCTAACCCTAGCCCGAACCCTAACCCTAACCCTTCCCCGAAGCCTGACCCTCACCCGTCCCCTAATCCTAACCCGTACGCTGACGCTAACCCGCGCCCTCACACGTACGCTCCACCTAAAGCGTTGTCGTACCCTCACCTGGACCCTAAACCGTCCCCGTCCCCTAACCCTAACCTTAGCCCGAACCCTAACCCTAACCCTTCCCCGAAGCCTGACCCTCACCCGTCCCCTAATCCTAACCCATACGCTGACACTAACCCGCGCCCTCACACGTACGCTCCCCCTAAAGCGTTGTCGTACCCTCACCTGGACCCTAAACCGTCCCCGTCCCCTAACCCTAACCCTAGCCCGAACCCTAACCCTAACCCTTCCCCGAAGCCTGACCCTCACCCGTCCCCTAATCCTAACCCGTACGCCTACACTAACCCGCGCCCTCACACGTACGCTCCCCCTAAAGCGTTGTCGTACCCTCACCTGGACCATAAACCGTCCCCGTCCCCTAACCCTAACCCTAGCCCGAACCCTAACCCTAACCCATCCCCGAAGCCTGACCCTCACCCGTCCCCTAATCCTAACCCGTACGCTGATACTAACCCGCGCCCTCAAACGTACGCTCCCCCTAAAGCGTTGTCGTACCCTCACCTGGACCCTAAACCGTCCCCGTCCCCTAACCCTAACCCTAGCCCGAACCCTAACCCTAACCCTTCCCCGAAGCCTGAACCTCACCCGTCCCCTAATCCTAACCCGTACGCTGACGCTAACCCGCGCCCTCACACGTACGCTCCCCCTAAAGCGTTGTCGTACCCTCACCTGGACCCTAAACCGTCCCCGTCCCCTAACCCTAACCCTAGCCCGAACCCTAACCCTAACCCTTCCCCGAAGCCTGAACCTCACCCGTCCCCTAATCCTAACCCGTACGCTGACGCTAACCCGCGCCCTCACACGTACGCTCCCCCTAAAGCGTTGTCGTACCCTCACCTGGACCCTAAACCGTCCCCGTCCCCTAACCCTAACCCTAGCCCGAACCCTAACCCTAACCCTTCCCCGAAGCCTGACCCTCACCCGTCCCATAATCCTAACCCGTACGCTGACACTAACCCGCGCCCTCACACGTACGCTCCCCCTAAAGCGTTGTCGTACCCTCATCTGGACCCTAAACAGTCCCCGTCCCCTAACCCTAACCCTAGCCCGAACCCTAACCCTAACCCTTCCCCGAAGCCTGACCCTCACCCGTCCCCTAATCCTAACCCGTACGCTGACACTAACCCGCGCCCTCACACGTACGCTCCCCCTAAAGCGTTGTCGTACCCTCACCTGGACCCTAAACCGTCCCCGTCCCCTAACCCTAACCCTAGCCCGAACCCTAACCCTAACTCTTCCCCGAAGCCTGACCCTCACCCGTCCCCTAATCCTAACCCGTACGCTGACGCTAACCTGCGCCCTCACACGTACGCTCCCGCTAAAGCGTTGTCGTACCCTCACCTGGACCCTAAACCGTCCCCGTCCCCTAACCCTAACCCTAGCCCAAACCCTAACCCTAACCCTTCCCCGAAGCCTGACCCTCACCCGTCCCCTAATCCTAACCCGTACGCTGACCCTAACCCGCGCCCTCACACGTACGCTCCCCCTAAAGCGTTGTCGTACCCTCACCTGGACCCTAAACCGTCCCCGTCCCCTAACCCTAACCCTAGCCCGAACCCTAACCCTAACCCTGCCCCGAAGCCTGACCCTCACCCGTCCCCTATTCCTAACCCTTCCCCGAAGCCTGACCCTCACCCGTCCCCTAATCCTAACCCGTACGCTGACGCTAACCCGCGCCCTCACACGTACGCTCCCCCTAAAGCGTTGTCGTACCCTCACCTGGACCCTAAACCGTCCCCGTCCCCTAACCCTAACCCTAGCCCGAACCCTAACCCTAACCCTAACCCGAAGCCTGACCCTCACCCGTCCCCTAATCCTAACCCGTACGCTGACACTAACCCGCGCCCTCACACGTACGCTCCCCCTAAAGCGTTGTCGTACCCTCACCTGGACCCTAAACCGTCCCCGTCCCCTAACCCTAACCCTAGCCCGAACCCTAACCCTAACCCTTCCCCGAAGCCTGACCCTCACCCGTCCACTAATCCTAACCCGTACGCTGACGCTAACCCGCGCCCTCACACGTACGCTCCCCCTAAAGCGTTGTCGTACCCTCACCTGGATCCTAAACCGTCCCCGTCCCCTAACCCTAACCCTAGCCCGAACCCTAACCCTAACCCTTCCCCGAAGCCTGACCCTCACCCGTCCCCTAATCCTAACCCGTACGCTGACGCTAACCCGCGCCCTCTCACGTACGCTCCCCCTAAAGCGTTGTCGTACCCTCACCTGGACCCTAAACCGTCCCCGTCCCCTAACCCTAACCCTAGCCCGAACCCTAACCCTTCCCCGAAGCCTGACCCTCACCCGTCCCCTAATCCTAACCCGTACGCTGACGCTAACCCGCGCCCTCACACGTACGCTCCCCCTAAAGCGTTGTCGTACCGTCACCTGGACCCTAAACCGTCCCCGTCCCCTAACCCTAACCCTAGCCCGAACCCTAACCCTAACCCTTCCCCGAAGCCTGACCCTCACCCGTCCCCTAATCCTAACCCGTACGCTGACACTAACCCGCGCCCTCACACGTACGCTCCCCCTAAAGCGTTGTCGTACCCTCACCTGGACCCTAAACCGTCCCCATCCCCTAACCCTAACCCTAGCCCGAACCCTAACCCTAACCCTTCCCCGAAGCCTGACCCTCACCCGTCCCCTTATCCTAACCCGTACGCTGACGCTAACCCGCGCCCTCACACGTACGCTCCCCCTAAAGCGTTGTCGTACCCTCACCTGGACCCTAAACCGTCCCCGTCCCCTAACCCTAACCCTAGCCCGAACCCTAACCCTAACCCTTCCCCGAAGCCTGACCCTCACCCGTCCCCTAATCCTAACCCGTACGCTGACGCTAACCCGCGCCCGCACACGTACGCTCCCCCTAAAGCGTTGTCGTACCCTCACCTGGACCCTAAACCGTCCCCGTCCCCTAACCCTAACCCTAGCCCGAACCCTAACCCTAACCCTTCCCCGAAGCCTGACCCTCACCCGTCCCCTAATCCTAACCCGTACGCTGACGCTAACCCGCGCCCTCACACGTACGCTCCCCCTAAAGCGTTGTCGTACCCTCACCTGGACCCTAAACCGTCCCCGTCCCCTAACCCTAACCCTAGCCCAAACCCTAACCCTAACCCTTCCCCGAAGCCTGACCCTCACCCGTCCCCTAATCCTAACCCGTACGCTGACACTAAGCCGCGCCCTCACACGTACGCTCCCCCTAAAGCGTTGTCGTACCCTCACCTGGACCCTAAACCGTCCCCGTCCCCTAACCCTAACCCTAGCCCGAACCCTAACCCTAACCCTTCCCCGAAGCCTGACCCTCACCCGTCCCCTAATCCTAACCCGTACGCTGACGCTAACCCGCGCCCTCACACGTACGCTCCCCCTAAAGCGTTGTCGTACCCTCACCTGGACCCTAAACCGTCCCCGTCCCCTAACCCTAACCCTAGCCCGAACCCTAACCCTAAACCTTCCCCGAAGCCTGACCCTCACCCGTCCCCTAATCCTAACCCGTACGCTGACGCTAACCCACGCCATCACACGTACGCTCCCCCTAAAGCGTTGTCGTACCCTCACCTGGACCCTAAACCGTCCCCGGCCCCTAACCCTAACCCTAGCCCGAACCCTAACCCTAACCCTTCCCCGAAGCCTGACCCTCACCCGTCCCCTAATCCTAACCCGTACGCTGACGCTAACCCGCGCCCTCACACGTACGCTCCCCCTAAAGCGTTGTCGTACCCTCACCTGGACCCTAAACCGTCCCCGTCCCCTAACCCTAACCCTAGCCCGAACCCTAACCCTAACCCTTCCCCGAAGCCTGACCCTCACCCGTCCCCTAATCCTAACCCGTACGCTGACACTAACCCGCGCCCTCACACGTACGCTCCCCCTAAAGCGTTGTCGTACCCTCACCTGGACCCTAAACCGTCCCCGTCCCCTAACCCTAACCCTAGCCCGAACCCTAACCCTAACCCTTCCCCGAAGCCTGACCCTCACCCGTCCCCTAATCCTAACCCGAACGCTGACGCTAACCCGCGCCCTCACACGTACGCTCCCCCTAAAGCGTTGTCGTACCCTCACCTGGACCCTAAACTGTCCCCGTCCCCTAACCCTAACCCTAGCCCGAACCCTAACCCTAACTCTTCCCCGAAGCCTGACCCTCACCCGTCCCCTAATCCTAACCCGTACGCTGACGCTAACCCGCGCCCTCACACGTACGCTACCCCTAAAGCGTTGTCGTAACCTCACCTGGACCCTAAACCGTCCCCGTCCCCTAACCCTAACCCTAGCCCGAACCCTAACCCTAAACCTTCCCCGAAGCCTGACCCTCACCCGTCCCCTAATCCTAACCCGTACGCTGACACTAAGCCGCGCCCTCACACGTACGCTCCCCCTAAAGCGTTGTCGTACCCTCACCTGGACCCTAAACCGTCCCCGTCACCTAACCCTAACCCTAGCCCGAACCCTAACCCTAACCCTTCCCCGAAGCCTGACCCTCACCCGTCCCCTAATCCTAACCCGTACGCTGACACTAACCCGCGCCCTCACACGTACGCTCCCCCTAAAGCGTTGTCGTACCCTCACCTGGACCCTAAACCGTCCCCGTCCCCTAACCCTAACCCTAGCCCGAACCCTAACCCTAACCCTTCCCCGAAGCCTGACCCTCACCCGTCCCCTAATCCTAACCCGTACGCTGACGCTAACCCGCGCCCTCACACGTACGCTCCCCCTAAAGCGTTGTCGTACCCTCACCTGGACCCTAAACCGTCCCCGTCCCCTAACCCTAACCCTAGCCCGAACCCTAACCCTAACCCTTCCCCGAAGCCTGACCCTCACCCGTCCCCTAATCCTAACCCGTACGCTGACGCTAACCCGCGCCCTCACACGTACGCTCCCCCTAAAGCGTTGTCGTACCCTCACCTGGACCCTAAACCGTCCCCGTCCCCTAACCCTAACCCTAGCCCGAACCCTAACCCTAACCCTTCCCCGAAGCCTGACCCTCACCCGTCCCCTAATCCTAACCCGTACGCTGACGCTAACCCGCGCCCTCACACGTACGCTCCACCTAAAGCGTTGTCGTACCCTCACCTGGACCCTAAACCGTCCCCGTCCCCTAACCCTAA
This sequence comes from Globicephala melas, assembly GCF_963455315.2. Taxonomy (NCBI): domain Eukaryota; kingdom Metazoa; phylum Chordata; class Mammalia; order Artiodactyla; family Delphinidae; genus Globicephala; species Globicephala melas. The sequence continues at coordinate 202,709 of NW_027207495.1, read as the reverse complement.
CCTTAGCCCGAACCCTAACCCTAACCCTTCCCCGAAGCCTGACCCTCACCCGTCCCCTAATCCTAACCCATACGCTGACACTAACCCGCGCCCTCACACGTACGCTCCCCCTAAAGCGTTGTCGTACCCTCACCTGGACCCTAAACCGTCCCCGTCCCCTAACCCTAACCCTAGCCCGAACCCTAACCCTAACCCTTCCCCGAAGCCTGACCCTCACCCGTCCCCTAATCCTAACCCGTACGCCTACACTAACCCGCGCCCTCACACGTACGCTCCCCCTAAAGCGTTGTCGTACCCTCACCTGGACCATAAACCGTCCCCGTCCCCTAACCCTAACCCTAGCCCGAACCCTAACCCTAACCCTTCCCCGAAGCCTGACCCTCACCCGTCCCCTAATCCTAACCCGTACGCTGATACTAACCCGCGCCCTCAAACGTACGCTCCCCCTAAAGCGTTGTCGTACCCTCACCTGGACCCTAAACCGTCCCCGTCCCCTAACCCTAACCCTAGCCCGAACCCTAACCCTAACCCTTCCCCGAAGCCTGAACCTCACCCGTCCCCTAATCCTAACCCGTACGCTGACGCTAACCCGCGCCCTCACACGTACGCTCCCCCTAAAGCGTTGTCGTACCCTCACCTGGACCCTAAACCGTCCCCGTCCCCTAACCCTAACCCTAGCCCGAACCCTAACCCTAACCCTTCCCCGAAGCCTGAACCTCACCCGTCCCCTAATCCTAACCCGTACGCTGACGCTAACCCGCGCCCTCACACGTACGCTCCCCCTAAAGCGTTGTCGTACCCTCACCTGGACCCTAAACCGTCCCCGTCCCCTAACCCTAACCCTAGCCCGAACCCTAACCCTAACCCTTCCCCGAAGCCTGACCCTCACCCGTCCCATAATCCTAACCCGTACGCTGACACTAACCCGCGCCCTCACACGTACGCTCCCCCTAAAGCGTTGTCGTACCCTCATCTGGACCCTAAACAGTCCCCGTCCCCTAACCCTAACCCTAGCCCGAACCCTAACCCTAACCCTTCCCCGAAGCCTAACCCTCACCCGTCCCCTAATCCTAACCCGTACGCTGACACTAACCCGCGCCCTCACACGTACGCTCCCCCTAAAGCGTTGTCGTACCCTCACCTGGACCCTAAACCGTCCCCGTCCCCTAACCCTAACCCTAGCCCGAACCCTAACCCTAACTCTTCCCCGAAGCCTGACCCTCACCCGTCCCCTAATCCTAACCCGTACGCTGACGCTAACCTGCGCCCTCACACGTACGCTCCCGCTAAAGCGTTGTCGTACCCTCACCTGGACCCTAAACCGTCCCCGTCCCCTAACCCTAACCCTAGCCCAAACCCTAACCCTAACCCTTCCCCGAAGCCTGACCCTCACCCGTCCCCTAATCCTAACCCGTACGCTGACCCTAACCCGCGCCCTCACACGTACGCTCCCCCTAAAGCGTTGTCGTACCCTCACCTGGACCCTAAACCGTCCCCGTCCCCTAACCCTAACCCTAGCCCGAACCCTAACCCTAACCCTGCCCCGAAGCCTGACCCTCACCCGTCCCCTATTCCTAACCCTTCCCCGAAGCCTGACCCTCACCCGTCCCCTAATCCTAACCCGTACGCTGACGCTAACCCGCGCCCTCACACGTACGCTCCCCCTAAAGCGTTGTCGTACCCTCACCTGGACCCTAAACCGTCCCCGTCCCCTAACCCTAACCCTAGCCCGAACCCTAACCCTAACCCTAACCCGAAGCCTGACCCTCACCCGTCCCCTAATCCTAACCCGTACGCTGACACTAACCCGCGCCCTCACACGTACGCTCCCCCTAAAGCGTTGTCGTACCCTCACCTGGACCCTAAACCGTCCCCGTCCCCTAACCCTAACCCTAGCCCGAACCCTAACCCTAACCCTTCCCCGAAGCCTGACCCTCACCCGTCCACTAATCCTAACCCGTACGCTGACGCTAACCCGCGCCCTCACACGTACGCTCCCCCTAAAGCGTTGTCGTACCCTCACCTGGATCCTAAACCGTCCCCGTCCCCTAACCCTAACCCTAGCCCGAACCCTAACCCTAACCCTTCCCCGAAGCCTGACCCTCACCCGTCCCCTAATCCTAACCCGTACGCTGACGCTAACCCGCGCCCTCTCACGTACGCTCCCCCTAAAGCGTTGTCGTACCCTCACCTGGACCCTAAACCGTCCCCGTCCCCTAACCCTAACCCTAGCCCGAACCCTAACCCTTCCCCGAAGCCTGACCCTCACCCGTCCCCTAATCCTAACCCGTACGCTGACGCTAACCCGCGCCCTCACACGTACGCTCCCCCTAAAGCGTTGTCGTACCGTCACCTGGACCCTAAACCGTCCCCGTCCCCTAACCCTAACCCTAGCCCGAACCCTAACCCTAACCCTTCCCCGAAGCCTGACCCTCACCCGTCCCCTAATCCTAACCCGTACGCTGACACTAACCCGCGCCCTCACACGTACGCTCCCCCTAAAGCGTTGTCGTACCCTCACCTGGACCCTAAACCGTCCCCATCCCCTAACCCTAACCCTAGCCCGAACCCTAACCCTAACCCTTCCCCGAAGCCTGACCCTCACCCGTCCCCTTATCCTAACCCGTACGCTGACGCTAACCCGCGCCCTCACACGTACGCTCCCCCTAAAGCGTTGTCGTACCCTCACCTGGACCCTAAACCGTCCCCGTCCCCTAACCCTAACCCTAGCCCGAACCCTAACCCTAACCCTTCCCCGAAGCCTGACCCTCACCCGTCCCCTAATCCTAACCCGTACGCTGACGCTAACCCGCGCCCGCACACGTACGCTCCCCCTAAAGCGTTGTCGTACCCTCACCTGGACCCTAAACCGTCCCCGTCCCCTAACCCTAACCCTAGCCCGAACCCTAACCCTAACCCTTCCCCGAAGCCTGACCCTCACCCGTCCCCTAATCCTAACCCGTACGCTGACGCTAACCCGCGCCCTCACACGTACGCTCCCCCTAAAGCGTTGTCGTACCCTCACCTGGACCCTAAACCGTCCCCGTCCCCTAACCCTAACCCTAGCCCAAACCCTAACCCTAACCCTTCCCCGAAGCCTGACCCTCACCCGTCCCCTAATCCTAACCCGTACGCTGACACTAAGCCGCGCCCTCACACGTACGCTCCCCCTAAAGCGTTGTCGTACCCTCACCTGGACCCTAAACCGTCCCCGTCCCCTAACCCTAACCCTAGCCCGAACCCTAACCCTAACCCTTCCCCGAAGCCTGACCCTCACCCGTCCCCTAATCCTAACCCGTACGCTGACGCTAACCCGCGCCCTCACACGTACGCTCCCCCTAAAGCGTTGTCGTACCCTCACCTGGACCCTAAACCGTCCCCGTCCCCTAACCCTAACCCTAGCCCGAACCCTAACCCTAACCCTTCCCCGAAGCCTGACCCTCACCCGTCCCCTAATCCTAACCCGTACGCTGACACTAACCCGCGCCCTCACACGTACGCTCCCCCTAAAGCGTTGTCGTACCCTCACCTGGACCCTAAACCGTCCCCGTCCCCTAACCCTAACCCTAGCCCGAACCCTAACCCTAACCCTGCCCCGAAGCCTGACCCTCACCCGTCCCCTAATCCTAACCCTTCCCCGAAGCCTGACCCTCACCCGTCCCCTAATCCTAACCCGTACGCTGACACTAACCCGCGCCCTCACACGTACGCTCCCCCTAAAACGTTGTCGTACCCTCACCTGGACCCTAAACCGTCCCCGTCCCCTAACCCTAACCCTAGCCCGAACCCTAACCCTAACCCTTCCCCGAAGCCTGACCCTCACCCGTCCCCTAATCCTAACCCGTACGCTGACACTAACCCGCGCCCTCACACGTACGCTCCCCCTAAAGCGTTGTCGTACCCTCACCTGGACCCTAAACCGTCCCCGTCCCCTAACCCTAACCCTAGCCCGAACCCTAACCCTAACCCTTCCCCGAAGCCTGACCCTCACCCGTCCCCTAATCCTAACCCGTACGCTGACACTAACCCGCGCCCTCACACGTACGCTCCCCCTAAAGCGTTGTCGTACCCTCACCTGGACCCTAAACCGTCCCCGTCCCCTAACCCTAACCCTAGCCCGAACCCTAACCCTAACCCTTCCCCGAAGCCTGACCCTCACCCGTCCCCTAATCCTAACCCGTACGCTGACACTAAGCCGCGCCCTCACACGTACGCTCCCCCTAAAGCGTTGTCGTACCCTCACCTGGACCCTAAACCGTCCCCGTCCCCTAACCCTAACCCTAGCCCGAACCCTAACCTTAACCCTTCCCCGAAGCCTGACCCTCACCCGTCCCCTAATCCTAACCCGTACGCTGACGCTAACCCGCGCCCTCACACGTACGCTCCCCCTAAAGCGTTGTCGTACCCTCACCTGGACCCTAAACCGTCCCCGACCCTAACCCTAACCCTAGCCGAACCCTAACCCTAACCCTGCCCCGAAGCCTGACCCTCACCCGTCCCCTAATCCTAACCCGTACGCTGACACTAACCCGCGCCCTCACACGTACGCTCCCCCTAAAGCGTTGTCATACCCTCACCTGGACCCTAAACCGTCCCCGTCCCCTAACCCTAACCCTAGCTGAACCCTAACCCTAACCCTGCCCCGAAGCCTGACCCTCACCCGTCCCCTAATCCTAACCCGTATGCTGACACTAACCAGCGCCCTCACACGTACGCTCCCCCTAAAGCGTTGTCGTACCCTCACCTGGACCCTAAACCGTCCCCGTCCCCTAACCCTAACCCTAGCCCGAACCCTAACCCTAACCCTTCCCCGAAGCCTGACCCTCACCCGTCCCCTAATCCTAACCCGTACGCTGACACTAACCCGCGCCCTCACACGTACGCTCCCCCTAAAGCGTTGTCGTACCCTCACCTGGACCCTAAACCGTCCCCGTCCCCTAACCCTAACCCTAGCCCGAACCCTAACCCTAACCCTTCCCCGAAGCCTGACCCTCACCCGTCCCCTAATCCTAACCCGTACGCAGACGCTAACCCGCGCCCTCACACGTACGCTCCCCCTAAAGCGTTGTCGTACCCTCACCTGGACCCTAAACCGTCCCCGTCCCCTAACCCTAACCCTAGCCCGAACCCTAACCCTAACTCTTCCCCGAAGCCTGACCCTCACCCGTCCCCTAATCCTAACCCGTACGCTGACGCTAACCCGCGCCCTCACACGTACGCTACCCCTAAAGCGTTGTCGTACCCTCACCTGGACCCTAAACCGTCCCCGTCCCCTAACCCTAACCCTAGCCCGAACCCTAACCCTAAACCTTCCCCGAAGCCTGACCCTCACCCGTCCCCTAATCCTAACCCGTACGCTGACACTAAGCCGCGCCCTCACACGTACGCTCCCCCTAAAGCGTTGTCGTACCCTCACCTGGACCCTAAACCGTCCCCGTCCCCTAACCCTAACCCTAGCCCGAACCCTAACCCTAACCCTTCCCCGAAGCCTGACCCTCACCCGTCCCCTAATCCTAACCCGTACGCTGACACTAACCCGCGCCCTCACACGTACGCTCCCCCTAAAGCGTTGTCGTACCCTCACCTGGACCCTAAACCGTCCCCGTCCCCTAACCCTAACCCTAGCCCGAACCCTAACCCTAACCCTTCCCCGAAGCCTGACCCTCACCCGTCCCCTAATCCTAACCCGTACGCTGACGCTAACCCGCGCCCTCACACGTACGCTCCCCCTAAAGCGTTGTCGTACCCTCACCTGGACCCTAAACCGTCCCCGTCCCCTAACCCTAACCCTAGCCCGAACCCTAACCCTAACCCTTCCCCGAAGCCTGACCCTCACCCGTCCCCTAATCCTAACCCGTACGCTGACACTAACCCGCGCCCTCACACGTACGCTCCCCCTAAAGCGTTGTCGTACCCTCACCTGGACCCTAAACCGTCCCCGTCCCCTAACCCTAACCCTAGCCCGAACCCTAACCCTAACCCTTCCCCGAAGCCTGACCCTCACCCGTCCCCTAATCCTAACCCGTACGCAGACGCTAACCCGCGCCCTCACACGTACGCTCCCCCTAAAGCGTTGTCGTACCCTCACCTGGACCCTAAACCGTCCCCGTCCCCTAACCCTACCCTAGCCCGCACCCTAACCCAAACCCTTCCCAGAAGCCTGACCCTCACCCGTCCCCTAATCCTAACCCGTACGCCTACACTAACCCGCGCCCTCACACGTACGCTCCCCCTAAAGCGTTGTCGTACCCTCACCTGGACCATAAACCGTCCCCGTCCCCTAACCCTAACCCTAGCCCGAACCCTAACCCTAACCCTTCCCCGAAGCCTGACCCTCACCCGTCCCCTAATCCTAACCCGTACGCTGACACTAACCCGCGCCCTCAAACGTACGCTCCCCCTAAAGCGTTGTCGTACCCTCACCTGGACCCTAAACCGTCCCCGTCCCCTAACCCTAACCCTAGCCCGAACCCTAACCCTAACCCTTCCCCGAAGCCTGAACCTCACCCGTCCCCTAATCCTAACACGTACGCTGACGCTAACCCGCGCCCTCACACGTACGCTCCCCCTAAAGCGTTGTCGTACCCTCACCTGGACCCTAAACCGTCCCCGTCCCCTAACCCTAACCCTAGCCCGAACCCTAACCCTAACCCTTCCCCGAAGCCTGACCCTCACCCGTCCCATAATCCTAACCCGTACGCTGACACTAACCCGCGCCCTCACACGTACGCTCCCCCTAAAGCGTTGTCGTACCCTCACCTGGACCCTAAACCGTCCCCGTCCCCTAACCCTAACCCTAGCCCGAACCCTAACCCTAACCCTTCCCCGAAGCCTGACCCTCACCCGTCCCCTAATCCTAACCCGTACGCTGACACTAACCCGCGCCCTCACACGTACGCTCCCCCTAAAGCGTTGTCGTACCCTCACCTGGACCCTAAACCGTCCCCGTCCCCTAACCCTAACCCTAGCCCGAACCCTAACCCTAACTCTTCCCCGAAGCCTGACCCTCACCCGTCCCCTAATCCTAACCCGTACGCTGACGCTAACCTGCGCCCTCACACGTACGCTCCCGCTAAAGCGTTGTCGTACCCTCACCTGGACCCTAAACCGTCCCCGTCCCCTAACCCTAACCCTAGCCCAAACCCTAACCCTAACCCTTCCCCGAAGCCTGACCCTCACCCGTCCCCTAATCCTAACCCGTACGCTGACCCTAACCCGCGCCCTCACACGTACGCTCCCCCTAAAGCGTTGTCGTACCCTCACCTGGACCCTAAACCGTCCCCGTCCCCTAACCCTAACCCTAGCCCGAACCCTAACCCTAACCCTTCCCCGAAGCCTGACCCTCACCCGTCCCCTAATCCTAACCCGTACGCTGACACTAACCCGCGCCCTCACACGTACGCTCCCCCTAAAGCGTTGTCGTACCCTCACCTGGACCCTAAACCGTCCCCGTCCCCTAACCCTAACCCTAGCCCGAACCCTAACCCTAACCCTTCCCCGAAGCCTGACCCTCACCCGTCCCCTAATCCTAACCCGTACGCTGACACTAACCCGCGCCCTCACACGTACGCTCCCCCTAAAGCGTTGTCGTACCCTCACCTGGACCCTAAACCGTCCCCGTCCCCTAACCCTAACCCTAGCCCGAACCCTAACCCTAAACCTTCCCCGAAGCCTGACCCTCACCCGTCCCCTAATCCTAACCCGTACGCTGACACTAACCCGCGCCCTCACACGTACGCTCCCCCTAAAGCGTTGTCGTACCCTCACCTGGACCCTAAACCGTCCCCGTCCCCTAACCCTAACCCTAGCCCGAACCCTAACCCTAACCCTTCCCCGAAGCCTGAGCCTCACCCGTCCCCTAATCCTAACACGTACGCTGACACTAAGCTGCGCCCTCACACGTACGCTCCCCCTAAAGCGTTGTCGTACCCTCACCTGGACCCTAAACCGTCCCCGTCCCCTAACCCTAACCCTAGCCCGAACCCTAACCCTAACCCTTCCCCGAAGCCTGACCCTCACCCGTCCCCTAATCCTAACCCGTACGCTGACGCTAACCCGCGCCCTCACACGTACGCTCCCTCTAAAGCGTTGTCGTACCCTCACCTGGACCCTAAACCGTCCCCGTCCCCTAACCCTAACCCTAGCCCGAACACTAACCCTAACCCTTCCCCGAAGCCTGACCCTCACCCGTCCCCTAATCCTAACCCGTACGCTGACGCTAACCCGCGCCCTCACACGTACGCTCCCCCTAAAGCGTTGTCGTACCCTCACCTGGACCCTAAACCGTCCCCGTCCCCTAACCCTAACCCTAGCCCGCACCCTAACCCAAACCCTTCCCAGAAGCCTGACCCTCACCCGTCCCCTAATCCTAACCCGTACGCCTACACTAACCCGCGCCCTCACACGTACGCTCCCCCTAAAGCGTTGTCGTACCCTCACCTGGACCATAAACCGTCCCCGTCCCCTAACCCTAACCCTAGCCCGAACCCTAACCCTAACCCTTCCCCGAAGCCTGACCCTCACCCGTCCCCTAATCCTAACCCGTACGCTGACACTAACCCGCGCCCTCAAACGTACGCTCCCCCTAAAGCGTTGTCGTACCCTCACCTGGACCCTAAACCGTCCCCGTCCCCTAACCCTAACCCTAGCCCGAACCCTAACCCTAACCCTTCCCCGAAGCCTGAACCTCACCCGTCCCCTAATCCTAACACGTACGCTGACGCTAACCCGCGCCCTCACACGTACGCTCCCCCTAAAGCGTTGTCGTACCCTCACCTGGACCCTAAACCGTCCCCGTCCCCTAACCCTAACCCTAGCCCGAACCCTAACCCTAACCCTTCCCCGAAGCCTGACCCTCACCCGTCCCATAATCCTAACCCGTACGCTGACACTAACCCGCGCCCTCACACGTACGCTCCCCCTAAAGCGTTGTCGTACCCTCACCTGGACCCTAAACCGTCCCCGTCCCCTAACCCTAACCCTAGCCCGAACCCTAACCCTAACCCTTCCCCGAAGCCTGACCCTCACCCGTCCCCTAATCCTAACCCGTACGCTGACACTAACCCGCGCCCTCACACGTACGCTCCCCCTAAAGCGTTGTCGTACCCTCACCTGGACCCTAAACCGTCCCCGTCCCCTAACCCTAACCCTAGCCCGAACCCTAACCCTAACTCTTCCCCGAAGCCTGACCCTCACCCGTCCCCTAATCCTAACCCGTACGCTGACGCTAACCTGCGCCCTCACACGTACGCTCCCGCTAAAGCGTTGTCGTACCCTCACCTGGACCCTAAACCGTCCCCGTCCCCTAACCCTAACCCTAGCCCAAACCCTAACCCTAACCCTTCCCCGAAGCCTGACCCTCACCCGTCCCCTAATCCTAACCCGTACGCTGACCCTAACCCGCGCCCTCACACGTACGCTCCCCCTAAAGCGTTGTCGTACCCTCACCTGGACCCTAAACCGTCCCCGTCCCCTAACCCTAACCCTAGCCCGAACCCTAACCCTAACCCTTCCCCGAAGCCTGACCCTCACCCGTCCCCTAATCCTAACCCGTACGCTGACACTAACCCGCGCCCTCACACGTACGCTCCCCCTAAAGCGTTGTCGTACCCTCACCTGGACCCTAAACCGTCCCCGTCCCCTAACCCTAACCCTAGCCCGAACCCTAACCCTAACCCTTCCCCGAAGCCTGACCCTCACCCGTCCCCTAATCCTAACCCGTACGCTGACACTAACCCGCGCCCTCACACGTACGCTCCCCCTAAAGCGTTGTCGTACCCTCACCTGGACCCTAAACCGTCCCCGTCCCCTAACCCTAACCCTAGCCCGAACCCTAACCCTAACTCTTCCCCGAAGCCTGACCCTCACCCGTCCCCTAATCCTAACCCGTACGCTGACGCTAACCTGCGCCCTCACACGTACGCTCCCGCTAAAGCGTTGTCGTATCCTCACCTGGACCCTAAACCGTCCCCGTCCCCTAACCCTAACCCTAGCCCAAACCCTAACCCTAACCCTTCCCCGAAGCCTGACCCTCACCCGTCCCCTAATCCTAACCCGTACGCTGACCCTAACCCGCGCCCTCACACGTACGCTCCCCCTAAAGCGTTGTCGTACCCTCACCTGGACCCTAAACCGTCCCCGTCCCCTAACCCTAACCCTAGCCCGAACCCTAACCCTAAACCTTCCCCGAAGCCTGACCCTCACCCGTCCCCTAATCCTAACCCGTACGCTGACACTAACCCGCGCCCTCACACGTACGCTCCCCCTAAAGCGTTGTCGTACCCTCACCTGGACCCTAAACCGTCCCCGTCCCCTAACCCTAACCCTAGCCCGAACCCTAACCCTAACCCTTCCCCGAAGCCTGAGCCTCACCCGTCCCCTAATCCTAACCCGTACGCTGACACTAAGCTGCGCCCTCACACGTACGCTCCCCCTAAAGCGTTGTCGTACCCTCACCTGGACCCTAAACCGTCCCCGTCCCCTAACCCTAACCCTAGCCCGAACCCTAACCCTAACCCTTCCCCGAAGCCTGACCCTCACCCGTCCCCTAATCCTAACCCGTACGCTGACGCTAACCCGCGCCCTCACACGTACGCTCCCTCTAAAGCGTTGTCGTACCCTCACCTGGACCCTAAACCGTCCCCGTCCCCTAACCCTAACCCTAGCCCGAACCCTAACCCTAACCCTTCCCCGAAGCCTGACCCTCACCCGTCCCCTAATCCTAACCCGTACGCTGACGCTAACCCGCGCCCTCACACGTACGCTCCCCCTAAAGCGTTGTCGTACCCTCACCTGGACCCTAAACCGTCCCCGTCCCCTAACCCTAACCCTAGCCCGAACCCTAACCCAAACCCTTCCCAGAAGCCTGACCCTCACCCGTCCCCTAATCCTAACCCGTACGCCTACACTAACCCGCGCCCTCACACGTACGCTCCCCCTAAAGCGTTGTCGTACCCTCACCTGGACCATAAACCGTCCCCGTCCCCTAACCCTAACCCTAGCCCGAACCCTAACCCTAACCCTTCCCCGAAGCCTGACCCTCACCCGTCCCCTAATCCTAACCCGTACGCTGACCCTAACCCGCGCCCTCAAACGTACGCTCCCCCTAAAGCGTTGTCGTACCCTCACCTGGACCCTAAACCGTCCCCGTCCCCTAACCCTAACCCTAGCCCGAACCCTAACCCTAACCCTTCCCCGAAGCCTGTACCTCACCCGTCCCCTAATCCTAACACGTACGCTGACGCTAACCCGCGCCCTCACACGTACGCTCCCCCTAAAGCGTTGTCGTACCCTCACCTGGACCCTAAACCGTCCCCGTCCCCTAACCCTAACCCTAGCCCGAACCCTAACCCTAACCCTTCCCCGAAGCCTGACCCTCACCCGTCCCATAATCCTAACCCGTACGCTGACACTAACCCGCGCCCTCACACGTACGCTCCCCCTAAAGCGTTGTCGTACCCTCACCTGGACCCTAAACCGTCCCCGTCCCCTAACCCTAACCCTAGCCCGAACCCTAACCCTAACCCTTCCCCGAAGCCTGACCCTCACCCGTCCCCTAATCCTAACCCGTACGCTGACACTAACCCGCGCCCTCACACGTACGCTCCCCCTAAAGCGTTGTCGTACCCTCACCTGGACCCTAAACCGTCCCCGTCCCCTAACCCTAACCCTAGCCCGAACCCTAACCCTAACTCTTCCCCGAAGCCTGACCCTCACCCGTCCCCTAATCCTAACCCGTACGCTGACGCTAACCCGCGCCCTCACACGTACGCTCCCGCTAAAGCGTTGTCGTACCCTCACCTGGACCCTAAACCGTCCCCGTCCCCTAACCCTAACCCTAGCCCAAACCCTAACCCTAACCCTTCCCCGAAGCCTGACCCTCACCCGTCCCCTAATCCTAACCCGTACGCTGACACTAACCCGCGCCCTCACACGTACGCTCCCCCTAAAGCGTTGTCGTACCCTCACCTGGACCCTAAACCGTCCCCGTCCCCTAACCCTAACCCTAGCCCGAACCCTAACCCTAAACCTTCCCCGAAGCCTGACCCTCACCCGTCCCCTAATCCTAACCCGTACGCTGACACTAACCCGCGCCCTCACACGTACGCTCCCCCTAAAGCGTTGTCGTACCCTCACCTGGACCCTAAACCGTCCCCGTCCCCTAACCCTAACCCTAGCCCGAACCCTAACCCTAACCCTTCCCCGAAGCCTGAGCCTCACCCGTCCCCTAATCCTAACCCGTACGCTGACACTAAGCTGCGCCCTCACACGTACGCTCCCCCTAAAGCGTTGTCGTACCCTCACCTGGACCCTAAACCGTCCCCGTCCCCTAACCCTAACCCTAGCCCGAACCCTAACCCTAACCCTTCCCCGAAGCCTGACCCTCACCCGTCCCCTAATCCTAACCCGTACGCTGACGCTAACCCGCGCCCTCACACGTACGCTCCCCCTAAAGCGTTGTCGTACCCTCACCTGGACCCTAAACCGTCCCCGTCCCCTAACCCTAACCCTAGCCCGAACCCTAACCCTAACCCTTCCCCGAAGCCTGACCCTCACCCGTCCCCTAATCCTAACCCGTACGCTGACGCTAACCCGCGCCCTCACACGTACGCTCCCCCTAAAGCGTTGTCGTACCCTCACCTGGACCCTAAACCGTCCCCGTCCCCTAACCCTAACCCTAGCCCGAACCCAAACCCAAACCCTTCCCCGAAGCCTGACCCTCACCCGTCCCCTAATCCTAACCCGTACGCTGACGCTAACCCGCGCCCTCACAGGTACGCTCCCCCTAAAGCGTTGTCGTACCCTCACCTGGACCCTAAACCGTCCCCGTCCCCTAACCCTAACCCTAGCCCGAACCCTAACCCTAACCCTTCCCCGAAGCCTGACCCTCACCCGTCCCCTAATCCTAACCCGTACGCTGACACTAAGCCGCGCCCTCACACGTACGCTCCCCCTAAAGCGTTGTCGTACCCTCACCTGGACCCTAAACCGTCCCCGTCCCCTAACCCTAACCCTAGCCCGAACCCTAACCCTAACCCTTCCCCGAAGCCTGACCCTCACCCGTCCCCTAATCCTAACCCGTACGCTGACGCTAACCCGCGCCCTCACACGTACGCTCCCCCTAAAGCGTTGTCGTACCCTCACCTGGACCCTAAACCGTCCCCGTCACCTAACCCTAACCCTAGCCCGAAGCCTAACCCTAACCCTTCCCCGAAGCCTGACCCTCACCCGTCCCCTAATCCTAACCTGTACGCTGACACTAACCCGCGCCCTCACACGTACGCTCCCCCTAAAGCGTTGTCGTACCCTCACCTGGACCCTAAACCGTCCCCGTCCCCTAACCCTAACCCTAGCCCGAACCCTAACCCTAACCCTTCCCCGAAGCCTGACCCTCACCCGTCCCCTAATCCTAACCCGTACGCTGACGCTAACCCGCGCCCTCACACGTACGCTCCCCCTAAAGCGTTGTCGTACCCTCACCTGGACCCTAAACCGTCCCCGTCCCCTAACCCTAACCCTAGCCCGAACCCTAACCCTAACCCTTCCCCGAAGCCTGACCCTCACCCGTCCCCTAATCCTAACCCGTACGCTGACGCTAACCCGCGCCCTCACACGTACGCTCCCCCTATAGCGTTGTCGTACCCTCACCTGGACCCTAAACCGTCCCCGTCCCCTAACCCTAACCCTAGCCCGAACCCTAACCCTAACCCTTCCCCGAAGCCTGACCCTCACCCGTCCCCTAATCCTAACCCGTACGCTGACGCTAACCCGCGCCCTCACACGTACGCTCCCCCTAAAGCGTTGTCGTACCCTCACCTGGACCCTAAACCGTCCCCGTCCCCTAACCCTAACCTTAGCCCGAACCCTAACCCTAACCCTTCCCCGAAGCCTGACCCTCACCCGTCCTCTAATCCTAACCCGTACGCTGACACTAAACCGCGCCCTCACACGTACGCTCCCCCTAAAGCGTTGTCGTACCCTCACCTGGACCCTAAACCGTCCCCGTCCCCTAACCCTAACCCTAGCCCGAACCCTAACCCTAACCCTTCCCCGAAGCCTGACCCTCACCCGTCCCCTAATCCTAACCCGTACGCTGACGCTAACCCGCGCCCTCACACGTACGCTCCCCCTAAAGCGTTGTCGTACCCTCACCTGGACCCTAAACCGTCCCCGTCCCCTAACCCTAACCCTAGCCCGAACCCTAACCCTAACCCTTCCCCGAAGCCTGACCCTCACCCGTCCCCTAATCCTAACCCGTACGCTGACACTAACCCGCGCCCTCACACGTACGCTCCCCCTAAAGCGTTGTCGTACCCTCACCTGGACCCTAAACCGTCCCCGTCCCCTAACCCTAACCCTAGCCCGAACCCTAACCCTAACCCTTCCCCGAAGCCTGACCCTCACCCGTCCCCTAATCCTAACCCGTACGCTGACGCTAACCCGCGCCCTCACACGTACGCTCCCCCTAAAGCGTTGTCGTACCCTCACCTGGACCCTAAACCGTCCCCGTCCCCTAACCCTAACCTTAGCCCGAACCCTAACCCTAACCCTTCCCCGAAGCCTGACCCTCACCCGTCCCCTAATCCTAACCCGTACGCTGACACTAACCCGCGCCCTCACACGTACGCTCCCCCTAAAGCGTTGTCGTACCCTCACCTGGACCCTAAACCGTCCCCGTCCCCTAACCCTAACCCTAGCCCGAACCCTAACCCTAACCCTTCCCCGAAGCCTGACCCTCACCCGTCCCCTAATCCTAACCCGTACGCTGACACTAACCCGCGCCCTCACACGTACGCTCCCCCTAAAGCGTTGTCGTACCCTCACCTGGACCCTAAACCGTCCCCGTCCCCTAACCCTAACCCTAGCCCGAACCCTAACCCTAACCCTTCCCCGAAGCCTGACCCTCACCCGTCCCCTAATCCTAACCCGTACGCCTACACTAACCCGCGCCCTCACACGTACGCTCCCCCTAAAGCGTTGTCGTACCCTCACCTGGACCATAAACCGTCCCCGTCCCCTAACCCTAACCCTAGCCCGAACCCTAACCCTAACCCTTCCCCGAAGCCTGACCCTCACCCGTCCCCTAATCCTAACCCGTACGCTGACCCTAACCCGCGCCCTCACACGTACGCTCCCCCTAAAGCGTTGTCGTACCCTCACCTGGACCCTAAACCGTCCCCGTCCCCTAACCCTAACCCTAGCCCGAACCCTAACCCTAACCCTTCCCCGAAGCCTGACCCTCACCCGTCCCCTAATCCTAACCCGTACGCTGACGCTAACCCGCGCCCTCACACGTACGCTCCCCCTAAAGCGTTGTCGTACCCTCACCTGGACCCTAAACCGTCCCCGTCCCCTAACCCTAACCCTAGCCGAACCATAACCCTAACCCTTACCCGAAGCCTGACCCTCACCCGTCCCCTAATCCTAACCCGTACGCTGACGCTAACCCGCGCCCTCACACGTACGCTCCCCCTAAAGCGTTGTCGTACCCTCACCTGGACCCTAAACCGTCCCCGTCCCCTAACCCTAACCCTAGCCCGAACCCTAACCCTAACCCTTCCCCGAAGCCTGACCCTCACCCGTCCCCTAATCCTAACCCGTACGCTGACGCTAACCCGCGCCCTCACACGTACGCTCCCCCTAAAGCGTTGTCGTACCCTCACCTGGACCCTAAACCGTCCCCGTCCCCTAACCCTAACCCTAGCCCGAACCCTAACCCTAACCCTTCCCCGAAGCCTGACCCTCACCCGTCCCCTAATCCTAACCCGTACGCCGACGCTAACCCGCGCCCTCACACGTACTCTCCCCCTAAAGCGTTGTCGTACCCTCACCTGGACCCTAAACCGTCCCCGTCCCCTAACCCTAACCCTAGCCCGAACCCTAACCCTAACCCTTCCCCGAAGCCTGACCCTCACCCGTCCCCTAATCCTAACCCGTACGCTGACACTAACCCGCGCCCTCACACGTACGCTCCCCCTAAAGCGTTGTCGTACCCTCCCCTGGACCCTAAACTGGCCCCGTCCCCTAACCCTAACCCTAGCCCGAACCCTAACCCTAACCCTTCCCCGAAGCCTGACCCTCACCCGTCCCCTAATCCTAACCCGTACGCTGACGCTAACCCGCGCCCTCACACGTACGCTCCCCCTAAAGCGTTGTCGTACCCTCACCTGGACCCTAAACCGTCCCCGTCCCCTAACCCTAACCCTAGCCCGAACCCTAACCCTAACCCTTCCCCGAAGCCTGACCCTCACCCGTCCCCTAATCCTAACCCGTACGCTGACGCTAACCCGCGCCCTCACACGTACGCTCCCCCTAAAGCGTTGTCGTACCCTCACCTGGACCCTAAACCGTCCCCGTCCCCTAACCCTAACCCTAGCCCGAACCCTAACCCTAACCCTTCCCCGAAGCCTGACCCTCACCCATCCCCTAATCCTAACCCGTACGCTGACGCTAACCCGCGCCCTCACACGTACGCTCCCCCTAAAGCGTTGTCGTACCCTCACCTGGACCCTAAACCGTCCCCGTCCCCTAACCCTAACCCTAGCCGAACCCTAACCCTAACCCTTACCCGAAGCCTGACCCTCACCCGTCCCCTAATCCTTACCCGTACGCTGACGCTAACCCGCGCCCTCACACGTACGCTCCCCCTAAAGCGTTGTCGTACCCTCACCTGGACCCTAAACCGTCCCCGTCCCCTAACCCTAACCCTAGCCCGAACCCTAACCCTAACCCGAACCCTAACCCTAACCCTTCCCCGAAGCCTGACCCTCACCCGTCCCCTAATCCTAACCCGTACGCTGACGCTAACCCGCGCCCTCACACGTACGCTCCCCCTAAAGCGTTGTCGTACCCTCACCTGGACCCTAAACCGTCCCCGTCCCCTAACCCTAACCCTAGCCCGAACCCTAACCCTAACCCTTCCCCGAAGCCTGACCCTCACCCGTCCCCTAATCCTAACCCGTACGCTGACGCTAACCCGCGCCCTCACACGTACGCTCCCCCTAAAGCGTTGTCGTACCCTCACCTGGACCCTAAACCGTCCCCGTCCCCTAACCCTAACCCTAGCCCGAACCCTAACCCTAACCCTTCCCCAAAGCCTGACCCTCACCCGTCCCCTAATCCTAACCCGTACGCTGACCCTAACCCGCGCCCTCACACGTACGCTCCCCCTAAAGCGTTGTAGTACCCTCACCTGGACCCTAAACCGTCCCCGTCCCCTAACCCTAACCCTAGCCCGAACCCTAACCCTAACCCTTCCCCGAAGCCTGACCCTCACCCGTCCCCTAATCCTAACCCGTACGCTGACGCTAACCCGCGCCCTCACACGTACGCTCCCCCTAAAGCGTTGACGTACCCTCACCTAGACCCTAAACCGTCCCCGTCCCCTAACCCTAACCCTAGACCGAACCCTAACCCTAACCCGAACCCTAACCCTAACCCTTCCCCGAAGCCTGACCCTCACCCGTCCCCTAATCCTAACCCGTACGCTGACGCTAACCCGCGCCCTCACACGTACGCTCCCCCTAAAGCGTTGTCGTACCCTCACCTGGACCCTAAACCGTCCCCGTCCCCTAACCCTAACCCTAGCCCGAACCCTAACCCTAACCCTTCCCCGAAGCCTGACCCTCACCCGTCCCCTAATCCTAACCCGTACGCTGACACTAAACCGCGCCCTCACACGTACGCTCCCCCTAAAGCGTTGTCGTACCCTCACCTGGACCCTAAACCGTCCCCGTCCCCTAACCCTAACCCTAGCCCGAACCCTAACCCTAACCCTTCCCCGAAGCCTGACCCTCACCCGTCCCCTAATCCTAACCCGTACGCTGACACTAACCCGCGCCCTCACACGTACGCTCCCCCTAAAGCGTTGTCGTACCCTCACCTGGACCCTAAACCGTCCCCGTCCCCTAACCCTAACCCTAGCCCGAACCCTAACCCTAACCCTTCCCCGAAGCCTGACCCTCACCCGTCCCCTAATCCTAACCCGTACGCTGACACTAACCCGCGCCCTCACACGTACGCTCCCCCAAAAGCGTTGTCGTACCCTCACCTGGACCCTAAACCGTCCCCGTCCCCTAACCCTAACCCTAGCCCGAATCCTAACCCTAACCCTGCCCCGAAGCCTGACCCTCACCCGTCCCCTAATCCTAACCCGTACGCTGACACTAACCCGCGCCCTCACACGTACGCTCCCCCTAAAGCGTTGTCGTACCCTCACCTGGACCCTAAACCGTCCCCGTCCCCTAACCCTAACCCTAGCCCGAACCCTAACCCTAACCCTTCCCCGAAGCCTGACCCTCACCCGTCCCCTAATCCTAACCCGTACGCTGACACTAACCCGCGCCCTCACACGTACGCTCCCCCTAAAGCGTTGTCGTACACTCACCTGGACCCTAAACCGTCCCCGTCCCCTAACCCTAACCCTAGCCCGAACCCTAACCCTAACCCTTCCCCGAAGCCTGACCCTCACCCGTCCCCTAATCCTAACCCGTACGCTGACACTAACCCGCGCCCTCACACGTACGCTCCCCCTAAAGCGTTGTCGTACCCTCACCTGGACCCTAAACTGTCCCCGTCCCCTAACCCTAACCCTAGCCCGAACCCTAACCCTATCCCTGCCCCGAAGCCTGACCCTCACCCGTCCCCTAATCCTAACCCGTACGCTGACACTAACCCGCGCCCTCACACGTACGCTCCCCCTAAAGCTTTGTCGTACCCTCACCTGGACCCTAAACCGTCCCAATCCCCTAACCCTAACCCTAGCCCGAACCCTAACCCTAACCCTTCCCCGAAGCCTGACCCTCACCCGTCCCCTTATCCTAACCCGTACGCTGACGCTAACCCGCGCCCTCACACGTACGCTCCCCCTAAAGCGTTGTCGTACCCTCACCTGGACCCTAAACCGTCCCCGTCCCCTAACCCTAACCCTAGCCCAAACCCTAACCCTAACCCTTCCCCGAAGCCTGACCCTCACCCGTCCCCTAATCCTAACCCGTACGCTGACGCTAACCCGCGCCCGCACACGTACGCTCCCCCTAAAGCGTTGTCGTACCCTCACCTGGACCCTAAACCGTCCCCGTCCCCTAACCCTAACCCTAGCCCGAACCCTAACCCTAACCCTTCCCCGAAGTCTGACCCTCACCCGTCCCCTAATCCTAACCCGTACGCTGACGCTAACCCGCGCCCTCACACGTACGCTCCCCCTAAAGCGTTGTCGTACCCTCACCTGGACCCTAAACCGTCCCCGTCCCCTAACCCTAACCCTAGCCCGAACCCTAACCCTAACCCTTCCCCGAAGCCTGAACCTCACCCGTCCCCTAATCCTAACCCGTACGCTGACACTAACCCGCGCCCTCACACGTACGCTCCCCCTAAAGCTTTGTCGTACCCTCACCTGGACCCTAAACCGTCCCCGTCCCCTAACCCTAACCCTAGCCCGAACCCTAACCCTAACCCTTCCCCGAAGCCTGACCCTCACCCGTCCCCTAATCCTAACCCGTACGCTGACACTAACCCGCGCCCTCACACGTACGCTCCCCCTAAAGCGTTGTCGTACCCTCACCTGGACCCTAAACCGTCCCCGTCCCCTAACCCTAACCCTAGCCCGAACCCTAACCCTAACCCTTCCCCGAAGCCTGACCCTCACCCGTCCCCTAACCCTAACCCGTACGCTGACACTAACCCGCGCCCTCACACGTACGCTCCCCCTAAAGCGTTGTCGTACCCTCACCTGGACCCTAAACCGTCCCCGTCCCCTAACCCTAACCCTAGCCCGAACCCTAACCCTAACCCTGCCCCGAAGCCTGACCCTCACCCGTCCCCTAATCCTAACCCTTCCCCGAAGCCTGACCCTCACCCGTCCCCTAATCCTAACCCGTACGCTGACACTAACCCGCGCCCTCACACGTACGCTCCCCCTAAAACGTTGTCGTACCCTCACCTGGACCCTAAACCGTCCCCGTCCCCTAACCCTAACCCTAGCCCGAACCCTAACCCTAACCCTGCCCCGAAGCCTGACCCTCACCCGTCCCCTAATCCTAACCCTTCCCCGAAGCCTGACCCTCACCCGTCCCCTAATCCTAACCCGTACGCTGACACTAACCCGCGCCCTCACACGTACGCTCCCCCTAAAGCGTTGTCGTACCCTCACCTGGACCCTAAACCGTCCCCGTCCCCTAACCCTAACCCTAGCCCGAACCCTAACCCTAACCCTTCCCCGAAGCCTGACCCTCACCCGTCCCCTAATCCTAACCCGTACGCTGACACTAACCCGCGCCCTCACACGTACGCTCCCCCTAAAGCGTTGTCGTACCCTCACCTGGACCCTAAACCGTCCCCGTCCCCTAACCCTAACCCTAGCCCGAGCCCTAACCCTAACCCTTCCCCGAAGCCTGACCCTCACCCGTCCCCTAATCCTAACCCGTACGCTGACACTAAGCCGCGCCCTCACACGTACGCTCCCCCTAAAGCGTTGTCGTACCCTCACCTGGACCCTAAACCGTCCCCGTCCCCTAACCCTAACCCTAGCCCGAACCCTAACCCTAACCCTTCCCCGAAGCCTGACCCTCACCCGTCCCCTAATCCTAACCCGTACGCTGACGCTAACCCGTGCCCTCACACGTACGCTCCCCCTAAAGCGTTGTCGTACCCTCACCTGGACCCTAAACCGTCCCCGACCCTAACCCTAACCCTAGCCGAACCCTAACCCTAACCCTGCCCCG
Organism: Globicephala melas; assembly: GCF_963455315.2. Taxonomy (NCBI): domain Eukaryota; kingdom Metazoa; phylum Chordata; class Mammalia; order Artiodactyla; family Delphinidae; genus Globicephala; species Globicephala melas. The sequence goes on along the minus strand of NW_027207495.1, from coordinate 181,989 downwards.
AAGCCTGACCCTCACCCGTCCCCTAATCCTAACCCGTACGCTGACACTAACCCGCGCCCTCACACGTACGCTCCCCCTAAAGCGTTGTCATACCCTCACCTGGACCCTAAACCGTCCCCGTCCCCTAACCCTAACCCTAGCCGAACCCTAACCCTAACCCTGCCCCGAAGCCTGACCCTCACCCGTCCCCTAATCCTAACCCGTATGCTGACACTAACCAGCGCCCTCACACGTACGCTCCCCCTAAAGCGTTGTCGTACCCTCACCTGGACCCTAAACCGTCCCCGTCCCCTAACCGTAACCCTAGCCCGAACCCTAACCCTAACCCTTCCCCGAAGCCTGACCCTCACCCGTCCCCTAATCCTAACCCGTACGCTGACGCTAACCCGCGCCCTCACACGTACGCTCCCCCTAAAGCGTTGTCGTACCCTCACCTGGACCCTAAACCGTCCCCGGCCCCTAACCCTAACCCTAGCCCGAACCCTAACCCTAACCCTAACCCTAATCCTAACCCGTACGCTGACACTAAGCCGCGCCCTCACACGTACGCTCCCCCTAAAGCGTTGTCGTACCCTCACCTGGACCCTAAACCGTCCCCGTCCCCTAACCCTAACCCTAGCCCGAACCCTAACCCTAAACCTTCCCCGAAGCCTGACCCTCACCCGTCCCCTAATCCTAACCCGTACGCTGACGCTAACCCGCGCCCTCACACGTACGCTCCCCCTAAAGCGTTGTCGTACCCTCACCTGGACCCTAAACCGTCCCCGACCCTAACCCTAACCCTAGCCGAACCCTAACCCTAACCCTGCCCCGAAGCCTGACCCTCACCCGTCCCCTAATCCTAACCCGTACGCTGACACTAACCCGCGCCCTCACACGTACGCTCCCCCTAAAGCGTTGTCATACCCTCACCTGGACCCTAAACCGTCCCCGTCCCCTAACCCTAACCCTAGCCGAACCCTAACCCTAACCCTGCCCCGAAGCCTGACCCTCACCCGTCCCCTAATCCTAACCCGTATGCTGACACTAACCAGCGCCCTCACACGTACGCTCCCCCTAAAGCGTTGTCGTACCCTCACCTGGACCCTAAACCGTCCCCGTCCCCTAACCCTAACCCTAGCCCGAACCCTAACGCTAACCCTTCCCCGAAGCCTGACCCTCACCCGTCCCCTAATCCTAACCCGTACGCTGACACTAACCCGCGCCCTCACACGTACGCTCCCCCTAAAGCGTTGTCGTACCCTCACCTGGACCCTAAACCGTCCCCGTCCCCTAACCCTAACCCTAGCCCGAACCCTAACCCTAACCCTTCCCCGAAGCCTGACCCTCACCCGTCCCCTAATCCTAACCCGTACGCAGACGCTAACCCGCGCCCTCACACGTACGCTCCCCCTAAAGCGTTGTCGTACCCTCACCTGGACCCTAAACCGTCCCCGTCCCCTAACCCTAACCCTAGCCCGAACCCTAACCCTAACTCTTCCCCGAAGCCTGACCCTCACCCGTCCCCTAATCCTAACCCGTACGCTGACGCTAACCCGCGCCCTCACACGTACGCTACCCCTAAAGCGTTGTCGTAACCTCACCTGGACCCTAAACCGTCCCCGTCCCCTAACCCTAACCCTAGCCCGAACCCTAACCCTAAACCTTCCCCGAAGCCTGACCCTCACCCGTCCCCTAATCCTAACCCGTACGCTGACACTAAGCCGCGCCCTCACACGTACGCTCCCCCTAAAGCGTTGTCGTACCCTCACCTGGACCCTAAACCGTCCCCGTCACCTAACCCTAACCCTAGCCCGAACCCTAACCCTAACCCTTCCCCGAAGCCTGACCCTCACCCGTCCCCTAATCCTAACCCGTACGCTGACACTAACCCGCGCCCTCACACGTACGCTCCCCCTAAAGCGTTGTCGTACCCTCACCTGGACCCTAAACCGTCCCCGTCCCCTAACCCTAACCCTAGCCCGAACCCTAACCCTAACCCTTCCCCGAAGCCTGACCCTCACCCGTCCCCTAATCCTAACCCGTACGCTGACGCTAACCCGCGCCCTCACACGTACGCTCCCCCTAAAGCGTTGTCGTACCCTCACCTGGACCCTAAACCGTCCCCGTCCCCTAAGCCTAACCCTAGCCCGAACCCTAACCCTAACCCTTCCCCGAAGCCTGACCCTCACCCGTCCCCTAATCCTAACCCGTACGCTGACGCTAACCCGCGCCCTCACACGTACGCTCCCCCTAAAGCGTTGTCGTACCCTCACCTGGACCCTAAACCGTCCCCGTCCCCTAACCCTAACCCTAGCCCGAACCCTAACCCTAACCCTTCCCCGAAGCCTGACCCTCACCCGTCCCCTAATCCTAACCCGTACGCTGACGCTAACCCGCGCCCTCACACGTACGCTCCCCCTAAAGCGTTGTCGTACCCTCACCTGGACCCTAAACCGTCCCCGTCCCCTAACCCTAACCTTAGCCCGAACCCTAACCCTAACCCTTCCCCGAAGCCTGACCCTCACCCGTCCCCTAATCCTAACCCATACGCTGACACTAACCCGCGCCCTCACACGTACGCTCCCCCTAAAGCGTTGTCGTACCCTCACCTGGACCCTAAACCGTCCCCGTCCCCTAACCCTAACCCTAGCCCGAACCCTAACCCTAACCCTTCCCCGAAGCCTGACCCTCACCCGTCCCCTAATCCTAACCCGTACGCTGACACTAACCCGCGCCCTCACACGTACGCTCCCCCTAAAGCGTTGTCGTACCCTCACCTGGACCCTAAACCGTCCCCGTCCCCTAACCCTAACCCTAGCCCGAACCCTAACCCTAACCCTTCCCCGAAGCCTGACCCTCACCCGTCCCCTAATCCTAACCCGTACGCCTACACTAACCCGCGCCCTCACACGTACGCTCCCCCTAAAGCGTTGTCGTACCCTCACCTGGACCATAAACCGTCCCCGTCCCCTAACCCTAACCCTAGCCCGAACCCTAACCCTAACCCTTCCCCGAAGCCTGACCCTCACCCGTCCCCTAATCCTAACCCGTACGCTGATACTAACCCGCGCCCTCAAACGTACGCTCCCCCTAAAGCGTTGTCGTACCCTCACCTGGACCCTAAACCGTCCCCGTCCCCTAACCCTAACCCTAGCCCGAACCCTAACCCTAACCCTTCCCCGAAGCCTGAACCTCACCCGTCCCCTAATCCTAACCCGTACGCTGACGCTAACCTGCGCCCTCACACGTACGCTCCCCCTAAAGCGTTGTCGTACCCTCACCTGGACCCTAAACCGTCCCCGTCCCCTAACCCTAACCCTAGCCCGAACCCTAACCCTAACCCTTCCCCGAAGCCTGACCCTCACCCGTCCCATAATCCTAACCCGTACGCTGACACTAACCCGCGCCCTCACACGTACGCTCCCCCTAAAGCGTTGTCGTACCCTCACCTGGACCCTAAACCGTCCCCGTCCCCTAACCCTAACCCTAGCCCGAACCCTAACCCTAACCCTTCCCCGAAGCCTGACCCTCACCCGTCCCATAATCCTAACCCGTACGCTGACGCTAACCCGCGCCCTCTCACGTACGCTCCCCCTAAAGCGTTGTCGTACCCTCACCTGGACCCTAAACCGTCCCCGTCCCCTAACCCTAACCCTAGCCCGAACCCTAACCCTTCCCCGAAGCCTGACCCTCACCCGTCCCCTAATCCTAACCCGTACGCTGACGCTAACCCGCGCCCTCACACGTACGCTCCCCCTAAAGCGTTGTCGTACCCTCACCTGGACCCTAAACCGTCCCCGTCCCCTAACCCTAACCCTAGCCCGAACCCTAACCCTAACCCTTCCCCGAAGCCTGACCCTCACCCGTCCCCTAATCCTAACCCGTACGCTGACACTAACCCGCGCCCTCACACGTACGCTCCCCCTAAAGCGTTGTCGTACCCTCACCTGGACCCTAAACCGTCCCCATCCCCTAACCCTAACCCTAGCCCGAACCCTAACCCTAACCCTTCCCAGAAGCCTGACCCTCACCCGTCCCCTTATCCTAACCCGTACGCTGACGCTAACCCGCGCCCTCACACGTACGCTCCCCCTAAAGCGTTGTCGTACCCTCACCTGGACCCTAAACCGTCCCCGTCCCCTAACCCTAACCCTAGCCCGAACCCTAACCCTAACCCTTCCCCGAAGCCTGACCCTCACCCGTCCCCTAATCCTAACCCGTACGCTGACGCTAACCCGCGCCCTCACACGTACGCTCCCCCTAAAGCGTTGTCGTACCCTCACCTGGACCCTAAACCGTCCCCGTCCCCTAACCCTAACCCTAGCCCGAACCCTAACCCTAACCCTTCCCCGAAGCCTGACCCTCACCCGTCCCCTAATCCTAAACCGTACGCTGACACTAAGCCGCGCCCTCACACGTACGCTCCCCCTAAAGCGTTGTCGTACCCTCACCTGGACCCTAAACCGTCCCCGTCCCCTAACCCTAACCCTAGCCCGAACCCTAACCCTAACCCTTCCCCGAAGCCTGACCCTCACCCGTCCCCTAATCCTAACCCGTACGCTGACACTAACCCGCGCCCTCACACGTACGCTCCCCCTAAAGCGTTGTCGTACCCTCACCTGGACCCTAAACCGTCCCCGTCCCCTAACCCTAACCCTAGCCCGAACCCTAACCCTAACCCTTCCCCAAAGCCTGACCCTCACCCGTCCCCTAATCCTAACCCGTACGCTGACCCTAACCCGCGCCCTCACACGTACGCTCCCCCTAAAGCGTTGTAGTACCCTCACCTGGACCCTAAACCGTCCCCGTCCCCTAACCCTAACCCTAGCCCGAACCCTAACCCTAACCCTTCCCCGAAGCCTGACCCTCACCCGTCCCCTAATCCTAACCCGTACGCTGACGCTAACCCGCGCCCTCACACGTACGCTCCCCCTAAAGCGTTGACGTACCCTCACCTAGACCCTAAACCGTCCCCGTCCCCTAACCCTAACCCTAGACCGAACCCTAACCCTAACCCGAACCCTAACCCTAACCCTTCCCCGAAGCCTGACCCTCACCCGTCCCCTAATCCTAACCCGTACGCTGACGCTAACCCGCGCCCTCACACGTACGCTCCCCCTAAAGCGTTGTCGTACCCTCACCTGGACCCTAAACCGTCCCCGTCCCCTAACCCTAACCCTAGCCCGAACCCTAACCCTAACCCTTCCCCGAAGCCTGACCCTCACCCGTCCCCTAATCCTAACCCGTACGCTGACACTAAACCGCGCCCTCACACGTACGCTCCCCCTAAAGCGTTGTCGTACCCTCACCTGGACCCTAAACCGTCCCCGTCCCCTAACCCTAACCCTAGCCCGAACCCTAACCCTAACCCTTCCCCGAAGCCTGACCCTCACCCGTCCCCTAATCCTAACCCGTACGCTGACACTAACCCGCGCCCTCACACGTACGCTCCCCCTAAAGCGTTGTCGTACCCTCACCTGGACCCTAAACCGTCCCCGTCCCCTAACCCTAACCCTAGCCCGAACCCTAACCCTAACCCTTCCCCGAAGCCTGACCCTCACCCGTCCCCTAATCCTAACCCGTACGCTGACACTAACCCGCGCCCTCACACGTACGCTCCCCCAAAAGCGTTGTCGTACCCTCACCTGGACCCTAAACCGTCCCCGTCCCCTAACCCTAACCCTAGCCCGAATCCTAACCCTAACCCTGCCCCGAAGCCTGACCCTCACCCGTCCCCTAATCCTAACCCGTACGCTGACACTAACCCGCGCCCTCACACGTACGCTCCCCCTAAAGCGTTGTCGTACCCTCACCTGGACCCTAAACCGTCCCCGTCCCCTAACCCTAACCCTAGCCCGAACCCTAACCCTAACCCTTCCCCGAAGCCTGACCCTCACCCGTCCCCTAATCCTAACCCGTACGCTGACACTAACCCGCGCCCTCACACGTACGCTCCCCCTAAAGCGTTGTCGTACACTCACCTGGACCCTAAACCGTCCCCGTCCCCTAACCCTAACCCTAGCCCGAACCCTAACCCTAACCCTTCCCCGAAGCCTGACCCTCACCCGTCCCCTAATCCTAACCCGTACGCTGACACTAACCCGCGCCCTCACACGTACGCTCCCCCTAAAGCGTTGTCGTACCCTCACCTGGACCCTAAACTGTCCCCGTCCCCTAACCCTAACCCTAGCCCGAACCCTAACCCTATCCCTGCCCCGAAGCCTGACCCTCACCCGTCCCCTAATCCTAACCCGTACGCTGACACTAACCCGCGCCCTCACACGTACGCTCCCCCTAAAGCTTTGTCGTACCCTCACCTGGACCCTAAACCGTCCCAATCCCCTAACCCTAACCCTAGCCCGAACCCTAACCCTAACCCTTCCCCGAAGCCTGACCCTCACCCGTCCCCTTATCCTAACCCGTACGCTGACGCTAACCCGCGCCCTCACACGTACGCTCCCCCTAAAGCGTTGTCGTACCCTCACCTGGACCCTAAACCGTCCCCGTCCCCTAACCCTAACCCTAGCCCAAACCCTAACCCTAACCCTTCCCCGAAGCCTGACCCTCACCCGTCCCCTAATCCTAACCCGTACGCTGACGCTAACCCGCGCCCGCACACGTACGCTCCCCCTAAAGCGTTGTCGTACCCTCACCTGGACCCTAAACCGTCCCCGTCCCCTAACCCTAACCCTAGCCCGAACCCTAACCCTAACCCTTCCCCGAAGTCTGACCCTCACCCGTCCCCTAATCCTAACCCGTACGCTGACGCTAACCCGCGCCCTCACACGTACGCTCCCCCTAAAGCGTTGTCGTACCCTCACCTGGACCCTAAACCGTCCCCGTCCCCTAACCCTAACCCTAGCCCGAACCCTAACCCTAACCCTTCCCCGAAGCCTGACCCTCACCCGTCCCCTAATCCTAACCCGTACGCTGACACTAAGCCGCGCCCTCACACGTACGCTCCCCCTAAAGCGTTGTCGTACCCTCACCTGGACCCTAAACCGTCCCCGTCCCCTAACCCTAACCCTAGCCCGAACCCTAACCCTAACCCTTCCCCGAAGCCTGAACCTCACCCGTCCCCTAATCCTAACCCGTACGCTGACACTAACCCGCGCCCTCACACGTACGCTCCCCCTAAAGCTTTGTCGTACCCTCACCTGGACCCTAAACCGTCCCCGTCCCCTAACCCTAACCCTAGCCCGAACCCTAACCCTAACCCTTCCCCGAAGCCTGACCCTCACCCGTCCCCTAATCCTAACCCGTACGCTGACACTAACCCGCGCCCTCACACGTACGCTCCCCCTAAAGCGTTGTCGTACCCTCACCTGGACCCTAAACCGTCCCCGTCCCCTAACCCTAACCCTAGCCCGAACCCTAACCCTAACCCTTCCCCGAAGCCTGACCCTCACCCGTCCCCTAACCCTAACCCGTACGCTGACACTAACCCGCGCCCTCACACGTACGCTCCCCCTAAAGCGTTGTCGTACCCTCACCTGGACCCTAAACCGTCCCCGTCCCCTAACCCTAACCCTAGCCCGAACCCTAACCCTAACCCTGCCCCGAAGCCTGACCCTCACCCGTCCCCTAATCCTAACCCTTCCCCGAAGCCTGACCCTCACCCGTCCCCTAATCCTAACCCGTACGCTGACACTAACCGGCGCCCTCACACGTACGCTCCCCCTAAAACGTTGTCGTACCCTCACCTGGACCCTAAACCGTCCCCGTCCCCTAACCCTAACCCTAGCCCGAACCCTAACCCTAACCCTGCCCCGAAGCCTGACCCTCACCCGTCCCCTAATCCTAACCCTTCCCCGAAGCCTGACCCTCACCCGTCCCCTAATCCTAACCCGTACGCTGACACTAACCCGCGCCCTCACACGTACGCTCCCCCTAAAGCGTTGTCGTACCCTCACCTGGACCCTAAACCGTCCCCGTCCCCTAACCCTAACCCTAGCCCGAACCCTAACCCTAACCCTTCCCCGAAGCCTGACCCTCACCCGTCCCCTAATCCTAACCCGTACGCTGACACTAACCCGCGCCCTCACACGTACGCTCCCCCTAAAGCGTTGTCGTACCCTCACCTGGACCCTAAACCGTCCCCGTCCCCTAACCCTAACCCTAGCCCGAACCCTAACCCTAACCCTTCCCCGAAGCCTGACCCTCACCCGTCCCCTAATCCTAACCCGTACGCTGACACTAAGCCGCGCCCTCACACGTACGCTCCCCCTAAAGCGTTGTCGTACCCTCACCTGGACCCTAAACCGTCCCCGTCCCCTAACCCTAACCCTAGCCCGAACCCTAACCCTAACCCTTCCCCGAAGCCTGACCCTCACCCGTCCCCTAATCCTAACCCGTACGCTGACGCTAACCCGTGCCCTCACACGTACGCTCCCCCTAAAGCGTTGTCGTACCCTCACCTGGACCCTAAACCGTCCCCGACCCTAACCCTAACCCTAGCCGAACCCTAACCCTAACCCTGCCCCGAAGCCTGACCCTCACCCGTCCCCTAATCCTAACCCGTACGCTGACACTAACCCGCGCCCTCACACGTACGCTCCCCCTAAAGCGTTGTCATACCCTCACCTGGACCCTAAACCGTCCCCGTCCCCTAACCCTAACCCTAGCCGAACCCTAACCCTAACCCTGCCCCGAAGCCTGACCCTCACCCGTCCCCTAATCCTAACCCGTATGCTGACACTAACCAGCGCCCTCACACGTACGCTCCCCCTAAAGCGTTGTCGTACCCTCACCTGGACCCTAAACCGTCCCCGTCCCCTAACCGTAACCCTAGCCCGAACCCTAACCCTAACCCTTCCCCGAAGCCTGACCCTCACCCGTCCCCTAATCCTAACCCGTACGCTGACGCTAACCCGCGCCCTCACACGTACGCTCCCCCTGAAGCGTTGTCGTACCCTCACCTGGACCCTAAACCGTCCCCGGCCCCTAACCCTAACCCTAGCCCGAACCCTAACCCTAACCCTAACCCTAATCCTAACCCGTACGCTGACACTAAGCCGCGCCCTCACACGTACGCTCCCCCTAAAGCGTTGTCGTACCCTCACCTGGACCCTAAACCGTCCCCGTCCCCTAACCCTAACCCTAGCCCGAACCCTAACCCTAAACCTTCCCCGAAGCCTGACCCTCACCCGTCCCCTAATCCTAACCCGTACGCTGACGCTAACCCGCGCCCTCACACGTACGCTCCCCCTAAAGCGTTGTCGTACCCTCACCTGGACCCTAAACCGTCCCCGACCCTAACCCTAACCCTAGCCGAACCCTAACCCTAACCCTGCCCCGAAGCCTGACCCTCACCCGTCCCCTAATCCTAACCCGTACGCTGACACTAACCCGCGCCCTCACACGTACGCTCCCCCTAAAGCGTTGTCATACCCTCACCTGGACCCTAAACCGTCCCCGTCCCCTAACCCTAACCCTAGCCGAACCCTAACCCTAACCCTGCCCCGAAGCCTGACCCTCACCCGTCCCCTAATCCTAACCCGTATGCTGACACTAACCAGCGCCCTCACACGTACGCTCCCCCTAAAGCGTTGTCGTACCCTCACCTGGACCCTAAACCGTCCCCGTCCCCTAACCCTAACCCTAGCCCGAACCCTAACGCTAACCCTTCCCCGAAGCCTGACCCTCACACGTCCCCTAATCCTAACCCGTACGCTGACACTAACCCGCGCCCTCACACGTACGCTCCCCCTAAAGCGTTGTCGTACCCTCACCTGGACCCTAAACCGTCCCCGTCCCCTAACCCTAACCCTAGCCCGAACCCTAACCCTAACCCTTCCCCGAAGCCTGACCCTCACCCGTCCCCTAATCCTAACCCGTACGCAGACGCTAACCCGCGCCCTCACACGTACGCTCCCCCTAAAGCGTTGTCGTACCCTCACCTGGACCCTAAACCGTCCCCGTCCCCTAACCCTAACCCTAGCCCGAACCCTAACCCTAACTCTTCCCCGAAGCCTGACCCTCACCCGTCCCCTAATCCTAACCCGTACGCTGACGCTAACCCGCGCCCTCACACGTACGCTACCCCTAAAGCGTTGTCGTAACCTCACCTGGACCCTAAACCGTCCCCGTCCCCTAACCCTAACCCTAGCCCGAACCCTAACCCTAAACCTTCCCCGAAGCCTGACCCTCACCCGTCCCCTAATCCTAACCCGTACGCTGACACTAAGCCGCGCCCTCACACGTACGCTCCCCCTAAAGCGTTGTCGTACCCTCACCTGGACCCTAAACCGTCCCCGTCACCTAACCCTAACCCTAGCCCGAACCCTAACCCTAACCCTTCCCCGAAGCCTGACCCTCACCCGTCCCCTAATCCTAACCCGTACGCTGACACTAACCCGCGCCCTCACACGTACGCTCCCCCTAAAGCGTTGTCGTACCCTCACCTGGACCCTAAACCGTCCCCGTCCCCTAACCCTAACCCTAGCCCGAACCCTAACCCTAACCCTTCCCCGAAGCCTGACCCTCACCCGTCCCCTAATCCTAACCCGTACGCTGACGCTAACCCGCGCCCTCACACGTACGCTCCCCCTAAAGCGTTGTCGTACCCTCACCTGGACCCTAAACCGTCCCCGTCCCCTAAGCCTAACCCTAGCCCGAACCCTAACCCTAACCCTTCCCCGAAGCCTGACCCTCACCCGTCCCCTAATCCTAACCCGTACGCTGACGCTAACCCGCGCCCTCACACGTACGCTCCCCCTAAAGCGTTGTCGTACCCTCACCTGGACCCTAAACCGTCCCCGTCCCCTAACCCTAACCCTAGCCCGAACCCTAACCCTAACCCTTCCCCGAAGCCTGACCCTCACCCGTCCCCTAATCCTAACCCGTACGCTGACGCTAACCCGCGCCCTCACACGTACGCTCCCCCTAAAGCGTTGTCGTACCCTCACCTGGACCCTAAACCGTCCCCGTCCCCTAACCCTAACCTTAGCCCGAACCCTAACCCTAACCCTTCCCCGAAGCCTGACCCTCACCCGTCCCCTAATCCTAACCCATACGCTGACACTAACCCGCGCCCTCACACGTACGCTCCCCCTAAAGCGTTGTCGTACCCTCACCTGGACCCTAAACCGTCCCCGTCCCCTAACCCTAACCCTAGCCCGAACCCTAACCCTAACCCTTCCCCGAAGCCTGACCCTCACCCGTCCCCTAATCCTAACCCGTACGCTGACACTAACCCGCGCCCTCACACGTACGCTCCCCCTAAAGCGTTGTCGTACCCTCACCTGGACCCTAAACCGTCCCCGTCCCCTAACCCTAACCCTAGCCCGAACCCTAACCCTAACCCTTCCCCGAAGCCTGACCCTCACCCGTCCCCTAATCCTAACCCGTACGCCTACACTAACCCGCGCCCTCACACGTACGCTCCCCCTAAAGCGTTGTCGTACCCTCACCTGGACCATAAACCGTCCCCGTCCCCTAACCCTAACCCTAGCCCGAACCCTAACCCTAACCCTTCCCCGAAGCCTGACCCTCACCCGTCCCCTAATCCTAACCCGTACGCTGATACTAACCCGCGCCCTCAAACGTACGCTCCCCCTAAAGCGTTGTCGTACCCTCACCTGGACCCTAAACCGTCCCCGTCCCCTAACCCTAACCCTAGCCCGAACCCTAACCCTAACCCTTCCCCGAAGCCTGAACCTCACCCGTCCCCTAATCCTAACCCGTACGCTGACGCTAACCTGCGCCCTCACACGTACGCTCCCCCTAAAGCGTTGTCGTACCCTCACCTGGACCCTAAACCGTCCCCGTCCCCTAACCCTAACCCTAGCCCGAACCCTAACCCTAACCCTTCCCCGAAGCCTGACCCTCACCCGTCCCATAATCCTAACCCGTACGCTGACACTAACCCGCGCCCTCACACGTACGCTCCCCCTAAAGCGTTGTCGTACCCTCACCTGGACCCTAAACCGTCCCCGTCCCCTAACCCTAACCCTAGCCCGAACCCTAACCCTAACCCTTCCCCGAAGCCTGACCCTCACCCGTCCCATAATCCTAACCCGTACGCTGACGCTAACCCGCGCCCTCTCACGTACGCTCCCCCTAAAGCGTTGTCGTACCCTCACCTGGACCCTAAACCGTCCCCGTCCCCTAACCCTAACCCTAGCCCGAACCCTAACCCTTCCCCGAAGCCTGACCCTCACCCGTCCCCTAATCCTAACCCGTACGCTGACGCTAACCCGCGCCCTCACACGTACGCTCCCCCTAAAGCGTTGTCGTACCCTCACCTGGACCCTAAACCGTCCCCGTCCCCTAACCCTAACCCTAGCCCGAACCCTAACCCTAACCCTTCCCCGAAGCCTGACCCTCACCCGTCCCCTAATCCTAACCCGTACGCTGACACTAACCCGCGCCCTCACACGTACGCTCCCCCTAAAGCGTTGTCGTACCCTCACCTGGACCCTAAACCGTCCCCATCCCCTAACCCTAACCCTAGCCCGAACCCTAACCCTAACCCTTCCCAGAAGCCTGACCCTCACCCGTCCCCTTATCCTAACCCGTACGCTGACGCTAACCCGCGCCCTCACACGTACGCTCCCCCTAAAGCGTTGTCGTACCCTCACCTGGACCCTAAACCGTCCCCGTCCCCTAACCCTAACCCTAGCCCGAACCCTAACCCTAACCCTTCCCCGAAGCCTGACCCTCACCCGTCCCCTAATCCTAACCCGTACGCTGACGCTAACCCGCGCCCTCACACGTACGCTCCCCCTAAAGCGTTGTCGTACCCTCACCTGGACCCTAAACCGTCCCCGTCCCCTAACCCTAACCCTAGCCCGAACCCTAACCCTAACCCTTCCCCGAAGCCTGACCCTCACCCGTCCCCTAATCCTAAACCGTACGCTGACACTAAGCCGCGCCCTCACACGTACGCTCCCCCTAAAGCGTTGTCGTACCCTCACCTGGACCCTAAACCGTCCCCGTCCCCTAACCCTAACCCTAGCCCGAACCCTAACCCTAACCCTTCCCCGAAGCCTGACCCTCACCCGTCCCCTAATCCTAACCCGTACGCTGACACTAACCCGCGCCCTCACACGTACGCTCCCCCTAAAGCGTTGTCGTACCCTCACCTGGACCCTAAACCGTCCCTGTCCCCTAACCCTAACCCTAGCCCGAACCCTAACCCTAACCCTTCCCCGAAGCCTGACCCTCACCCGTCCCCTAATCCTAACCCGTACGCTGACACTAACCCGCGCCCTCACACGTACGCTCCCCCTAAAGCGTTGTCGTACCCTCACCTGGACCCTAAACCGTCCCCGTCCCCTAACCCTAACCCTAGCCCGAACCCTAACCCTAACCCTTCCCCGAAGCCTGACCCTCACCCGTCCCCTAATCCTAACCCGTACGCTGACACTAACCCGCGCCCTCACACGTACGCTCCCCCTAAAGCGTTGTCGTACCCTCACCTGGACCCTAAACCGTCCCCGTCCACTAACCCTAACCCTAGCCCGAACCCTAACCCTAACCCTGCCCCGAAGCCTGACCCTCACCCGTCCCCTAATCCTAACCCTTCCCCGAAGCCTGACCCTCACCCGTCCCCTAATCCTAACCCGTACGCTGACACTAACCCGCGCCCTCACACGTACGCTCCCCCTAAAACGTTGTCGTACCCTCACCTGGACCCTAAACCGTCCCCGTCCCCTAACCCTAACCCTAGCCCGAATCCTAACCCTAACCCTTCCCCGAAGCCTGACCCTCACCCGTCCCCTAATCCTAACCCGTACGCTGACACTAACCCGCGCCCTCACACGTACGCTCCCCCTAAAGCGTTGTCGTACCCTCACCTGGACCCTAAACCGTCCCCGTCCCCTAACCCTAACCCTAGCCCGAACCCTAACCCTAACCCTTCCCCGAAGCCTGACCCTCACCCGTCCCCTAATCCTAACCCGTACGCTGACACTAACCCGCGCCCTCACACGTACGCTCCCCCTAAAGCGTTGTCGTACCCTCACCTGGACCCTAAACCGTCCCCGTCCCCTAACCCTAACCCTAGCCCGAACCCTAACCCTAACCCTTCCCCGAAGCCTGACCCTCACCCGTCCCCTAATCCTAACCCGTACGCTGACACTAACCCGCGCCCTCACACGTACGCTCCCCCTAAAGCGTTGTCGTACCCTCACCTGGACCCTAAACCGTCCCCGTCCCCTAACCCTAACCCTAGCCCGAACCCTAACCCTAACCCTTCCCCGAAGCCTGACCCTCACCCGTCCCCTAATCCTAACCCGTACGCTGACACTAAGCCGCGCCCTCACACGTACGCTCCCCCTAAAGCGTTGTCGTACCCTCACCTGGACCCTAAACCGTCCCCGTCCCCTAACCCTAACCCTAGCCCGAACCCTAACCCTAACCCTTCCCCGAAGCCTGACCCTCACCCGTCCCCTAATCCTAACCCGTACGCTGACGCTAACCCGTGCCCTCACACGTACGCTCCCCCTAAAGCGTTGTCGTACCCTCACCTGGACCCTAAACCGTCCCCGACCCTAACCCTAACCCTAGCCGAACCCTAACCCTAACCCTGCCCCGAAGCCTGACCCTCACCCGTCCCCTAATCCTAACCCGTACGCTGACACTAACCCGCGCCCTCACACGTACGCTCCCCCTAAAGCGTTGTCATACCCTCACCTGGACCCTAAACCGTCCCCGTCCCCTAACCCTAACCCTAGCCGAACCCTAACCCTAACCCTGCCCCGAAGCCTGACCCTCACCCGTCCCCTAATCCTAACCCGTATGCTGACACTAACCAGCGCCCTCACACGTACGCTCCCCCTAAAGCGTTGTCGTACCCTCACCTGGACCCTAAACCGTCCCCGTCCCCTAACCGTAACCCTAGCCCGAACCCTAACCCTAACCCTTCCCCGAAGCCTGACCCTCACCCGTCCCCTAATCCTAACCCGTACGCTGACGCTAACCCGCGCCCTCACACGTACGCTCCCCCTAAAGCGTTGTCGTACCCTCACCTGGACCCTAAACCGTCCCCGTCCCCTAACCCTAACCCTAGCCCGAACCCTAACCCTAACCCTTCCCCGAAGCCTGACCCTCACCCGTCCCATAATCCTAACCCGTACGCTGACACTAACCCGCGCCCTCACACGTACGCTCCCCCTAAAGCGTTGTCGTACCCTCACCTGGACCCTAAACCGTCCCCGTCCCCTAACCCTAACCCTAGCCCGAACCCTAACCCTAACCCTTCCCCGAAGCCTGACCCTCACCCGTCCCATAATCCTAACCCGTACGCTGACGCTAACCCGCGCCCTCTCACGTACGCTCCCCCTAAAGCGTTGTCGTACCCTCACCTGGACCCTAAACCGTCCCCGTCCCCTAACCCTAACCCTAGCCCGAACCCTAACCCTTCCCCGAAGCCTGACCCTCACCCGTCCCCTAATCCTAACCCGTACGCTGACGCTAACCCGCGCCCTCACACGTACGCTCCCCCTAAAGCGTTGTCGTACCGTCACCTGGACCCTAAACCGTCCCCGTCCCCTAACCCTAACCCTAGCCCGAACCCTAACCCTAACCCTTCCCCGAAGCCTGACCCTCACCCGTCCCCTAATCCTAACCCGTACGCTGACACTAACCCGCGCCCTCACACGTACGCTCCCCCTAAAGCGTTGTCGTACCCTCACCTGGACCCTAAACCGTCCCCATCCCCTAACCCTAACCCTAGCCCGAACCCTAACCCTAACCCTTCCCAGAAGCCTGACCCTCACCCGTCCCCTTATCCTAACCCGTACGCTGACGCTAACCCGCGCCCTCACACGTACGCTCCCCCTAAAGCGTTGTCGTACCCTCACCTGGACCCTAAACCGTCCCCGTCCCCTAACCCTAACCCTAGCCCGAACCCTAACCCTAACCCTTCCCCGAAGCCTGACCCTCACCCGTCCCCTAATCCTAACCCGTACGCTGACGCTAACCCGCGCCCGCACATGTACGCTCCCCCTAAAGCGTTGTCGTACCCTCACCTGGACCCTAAACCGTCCCCGTCCCCTAACCCTAAACCTAGCCCGAACCCTAACCCTAACCCTTCCCCGAAGCCTGACCCTCACCCGTCCCCTAATCCTAACCCGTACGCTGACGCTAACCCGCGCCCTCACACGTACGCTCCCCCTAAAGCGTTGTCGTACCCTCACCTGGACCCTAAACCGTCCCCGTCCCCTAACACTAACCCTAGCCCGAACCCTAACCCTAACCCTTCCCCGAAGCCTGACCCTCACCCGTCCCCTAATCCTAAACCGTACGCTGACACTAAGCCGCGCCCTCACACGTACGCTCCCCCTAAAGCGTTGTCGTACCCTCACCTGGACCCTAAACCGTCCCCGTCCCCTAACCCTAACCCTAGCCCGAACCCTAACCCTAACCCTTCCCCGAAGCCTGACCCTCACCCGTCCCCTAATCCTAACCCGTACGCTGACACTAACCCGCGCCCTCACACGTACGCTCCCCCTAAAGCGTTGTCGTACCCTCACCTGGACCCTAAACCGTCCCCGTCCCCTAACCCTAACCCTAGCCCGAACCCTAACCCTAACCCTTCCCCGAAGCCTGACCCTCACCCGTCCCCTAATCCTAACCCGTACGCTGACACTAACCCGCGCCCTCACACGTACGCTCCCCCTAAAGCGTTGTCGTACCCTCACCTGGACCCTAAACCGTCCCCGTCCCCTAACCCTAACCCTAGCCCGAACCCTAACCCTAACCCTTCCCCGAAGCCTGACCCTCACCCGTCCCATAATCCTAACCCGTACGCTGACGCTAACCCGCGCCCTCTCACGTACGCTCCCCCTAAAGCGTTGTCGTACCCTCACCTGGACCCTAAACCGTCCCCGTCCCCTAACCCTAACCCTAGCCCGAACCCTAACCCTTCCCCGAAGCCTGACCCTCACCCGTCCCCTAATCCTAACCCGTACGCTGACGCTAACCCGCGCCCTCACACGTACGCTCCCCCTAAAGCGTTGTCGTACCCTCACCTGGACCCTAAACCGTCCCCGTCCCCTAACCCTAACCCTAGCCCGAACCCTAACCCTAACCCTTCCCCGAAGCCTGACCCTCACCCGTCCCCTAATCCTAACCCGTACGCTGACACTAACCCGCGCCCTCACACGTACGCTCCCCCTAAAGCGTTGTCGTACCCTCACCTGGACCCTAAACCGTCCCCATCCCCTAACCCTAACCCTAGCCCGAACCCTAACCCTAACCCTTCCCAGAAGCCTGACCCTCACCCGTCCCCTTATCCTAACCCGTACGCTGACGCTAACCCGCGCCCTCACACGTACGCTCCCCCTAAAGCGTTGTCGTACCCTCACCTGGACCCTAAACCGTCCCCGTCCCCTAACCCTAACCCTAGCCCGAACCCTAACCCTAACCCTTCCCCGAAGCCTGACCCTCACCCGTCCCCTAATCCTAACCCGTACGCTGACGCTAACCCGCGCCCTCACACGTACGCTCCCCCTAAAGCGTTGTCGTACCCTCACCTGGACCCTAAACCGTCCCCGTCCCCTAACCCTAACCCTAGCCCGAACCCTAACCCTAACCCTTCCCCGAAGCCTGACCCTCACCCGTCCCCTAATCCTAAACCGTACGCTGACACTAAGCCGCGCCCTCACACGTACGCTCCCCCTAAAGCGTTGTCGTACCCTCACCTGGACCCTAAACCGTCCCCGTCCCCTAACCCTAACCCTAGCCCGAACCCTAACCCTAACCCTTCCCCGAAGCCTGACCCTCACCCGTCCCCTAATCCTAACCCGTACGCTGACACTAACCCGCGCCCTCACACGTACGCTCCCCCTAAAGCGTTGTCGTACCCTCACCTGGACCCTAAACCGTCCCTGTCCCCTAACCCTAACCCTAGCCCGAACCCTAACCCTAACCCTTCCCCGAAGCCTGACCCTCACCCGTCCCCTAATCCTAACCCGTACGCTGACACTAACCCGCGCCCTCACACGTACGCTCCCCCTAAAGCGTTGTCGTACCCTCACCTGGACCCTAAACCGTCCCCGTCCCCTAACCCTAACCCTAGCCCGAACCCTAACCCTAACCCTTCCCCGAAGCCTGACCCTCACCCGTCCCCTAATCCTAACCCGTACGCTGACACTAACCCGCGCCCTCACACGTACGCTCCCCCTAAAGCGTTGTCGTACCCTCACCTGGACCCTAAACCGTCCCCGTCCACTAACCCTAACCCTAGCCCGAACCCTAACCCTAACCCTGCCCCGAAGCCTGACCCTCACCCGTCCCCTAATCCTAACCCTTCCCCGAAGCCTGACCCTCACCCGTCCCCTAATCCTAACCCGTACGCTGACACTAACCCGCGCCCTCACACGTACGCTCCCCCTAAAACGTTGTCGTACCCTCACCTGGACCCTAAACCGTCCCCGTCCCCTAACCCTAACCCTAGCCCGAATCCTAACCCTAACCCTTCCCCGAAGCCTGACCCTCACCCGTCCCCTAATCCTAACCCGTACGCTGACACTAACCCGCGCCCTCACACGTACGCTCCCCCTAAAGCGTTGTCGTACCCTCACCTGGACCCTAAACCGTCCCCGTCCCCTAACCCTAACCCTAGCCCGAACCCTAACCCTAACCCTTCCCCGAAGCCTGACCCTCACCCGTCCCCTAATCCTAACCCGTACGCTGACACTAACCCGCGCCCTCACACGTACGCTCCCCCTAAAGCGTTGTCGTACCCTCACCTGGACCCTAAACCGTCCCCGTCCCCTAACCCTAACCCTAGCCCGAACCCTAACCCTAACCCTTCCCCGAAGCCTGACCCTCACCCGTCCCCTAATCCTAACCCGTACGCTGACACTAACCCGCGCCCTCACACGTACGCTCCCCCTAAAGCGTTGTCGTACCCTCACCTGGACCCTAAACCGTCCCCGTCCCCTAACCCTAACCCTAGCCCGAACCCTAACCCTAACCCTTCCCCGAAGCCTGACCCTCACCCGTCCCCTAATCCTAACCCGTACGCTGACACTAAGCCGCGCCCTCACACGTACGCTCCCCCTAAAGCGTTGTCGTACCCTCACCTGGACCCTAAACCGTCCCCGTCCCCTAACCCTAACCCTAGCCCGAACCCTAACCCTAACCCTTCCCCGAAGCCTGACCCTCACCCGTCCCCTAATCCTAACCCGTACGCTGACGCTAACCCGTGCCCTCACACGTACGCTCCCCCTAAAGCGTTGTCGTACCCTCACCTGGACCCTAAACCGTCCCCGACCCTAACCCTAACCCTAGCCGAACCCTAACCCTAACCCTGCCCCGAAGCCTGACCCTCACCCGTCCCCTAATCCTAACCCGTACGCTGACACTAACCCGCGCCCTCACACGTACGCTCCCCCTAAAGCGTTGTCATACCCTCACCTGGACCCTAAACCGTCCCCGTCCCCTAACCCTAACCCTAGCCGAACCCTAACCCTAACCCTGCCCCGAAGCCTGACCCTCACCCGTCCCCTAATCCTAACCCGTATGCTGACACTAACCAGCGCCCTCACACGTACGCTCCCCCTAAAGCGTTGTCGTACCCTCACCTGGACCCTAAACCGTCCCCGTCCCCTAACCGTAACCCTAGCCCGAACCCTAACCCTAACCCTTCCCCGAAGCCTGACCCTCACCCGTCCCCTAATCCTAACCCGTACGCTGACGCTAACCCGCGCCCTCACACGTACGCTCCCCCTAAAGCGTTGTCGTACCCTCACCTGGACCCTAAACCGTCCCCGTCCCCTAACCCTAACCCTAGCCCGAACCCTAACCCTAACCCTTCCCCGAAGCCTGACCCTCACCCGTCCCATAATCCTAACCCGTACGCTGACACTAACCCGCGCCCTCACACGTACGCTCCCCCTAAAGCGTTGTCGTACCCTCACCTGGACCCTAAACCGTCCCCGTCCCCTAACCCTAACCCTAGCCCGAACCCTAACCCTAACCCTTCCCCGAAGCCTGACCCTCACCCGTCCCATAATCCTAACCCGTACGCTGACGCTAACCCGCGCCCTCTCACGTACGCTCCCCCTAAAGCGTTGTCGTACCCTCACCTGGACCCTAAACCGTCCCCGTCCCCTAACCCTAACCCTAGCCCGAACCCTAACCCTTCCCCGAAGCCTGACCCTCACCCGTCCCCTAATCCTAACCCGTACGCTGACGCTAACCCGCGCCCTCACACGTACGCTCCCCCTAAAGCGTTGTCGTACCGTCACCTGGACCCTAAACCGTCCCCGTCCCCTAACCCTAACCCTAGCCCGAACCCTAACCCTAACCCTTCCCCGAAGCCTGACCCTCACCCGTCCCCTAATCCTAACCCGTACGCTGACACTAACCCGCGCCCTCACACGTACGCTCCCCCTAAAGCGTTGTCGTACCCTCACCTGGACCCTAAACCGTCCCCATCCCCTAACCCTAACCCTAGCCCGAACCCTAACCCTAACCCTTCCCAGAAGCCTGACCCTCACCCGTCCCCTTATCCTAACCCGTACGCTGACGCTAACCCGCGCCCTCACACGTACGCTCCCCCTAAAGCGTTGTCGTACCCTCACCTGGACCCTAAACCGTCCCCGTCCCCTAACCCTAACCCTAGCCCGAACCCTAACCCTAACCCTTCCCCGAAGCCTGACCCTCACCCGTCCCCTAATCCTAACCCGTACGCTGACGCTAACCCGCGCCCGCACATGTACGCTCCCCCTAAAGCGTTGTCGTACCCTCACCTGGACCCTAAACCGTCCCCGTCCCCTAACCCTAAACCTAGCCCGAACCCTAACCCTAACCCTTCCCCGAAGCCTGACCCTCACCCGTCCCCTAATCCTAACCCGTACGCTGACGCTAACCCGCGCCCTCACACGTACGCTCCCCCTAAAGCGTTGTCGTACCCTCACCTGGACCCTAAACCGTCCCCGTCCCCTAACACTAACCCTAGCCCGAACCCTAACCCTAACCCTTCCCCGAAGCCTGACCCTCACCCGTCCCCTAATCCTAAACCGTACGCTGACACTAAGCCGCGCCCTCACACGTACGCTCCCCCTAAAGCGTTGTCGTACCCTCACCTGGACCCTAAACCGTCCCCGTCCCCTAACCCTAACCCTAGCCCGAACCCTAACCCTAACCCTTCCCCGAAGCCTGACCCTCACCCGTCCCCTAATCCTAACCCGTACGCTGACACTAACCCGCGCCCTCACACGTACGCTCCCCCTAAAGCGTTGTCGTACCCTCACCTGGACCCTAAACCGTCCCTGTCCCCTAACCCTAACCCTAGCCCGAACCCTAACCCTAACCCTTCCCCGAAGCCTGACCCTCACCCGTCCCCTAATCCTAACCCGTACGCTGACACTAACCCGCGCCCTCACACGTACGCTCCCCCTAAAGCGTTGTCGTACCCTCACCTGGACCCTAAACCGTCCCCGTCCCCTAACCCTAACCCTAGCCCGAACCCTAACCCTAACCCTTCCCCGAAGCCTGACCCTCACCCGTCCCCTAATCCTAACCCGTACGCTGACACTAACCCGCGCCCTCACACGTACGCTCCCCCTAAAGCGTTGTCGTACCCTCACCTGGACCCTAAACCGTCCCCGTCCACTAACCCTAACCCTAGCCCGAACCCTAACCCTAACCCTGCCCCGAAGCCTGACCCTCACCCGTCCCCTAATCCTAACCCTTCCCCGAAGCCTGACCCTCACCCGTCCCCTAATCCTAACCCGTACGCTGACACTAACCCGCGCCCTCACACGTACGCTCCCCCTAAAACGTTGTCGTACCCTCACCTGGACCCTAAACCGTCCCCGTCCCCTAACCCTAACCCTAGCCCGAATCCTAACCCTAACCCTTCCCCGAAGCCTGACCCTCACCCGTCCCCTAATCCTAACCCGTACGCTGACGCTAACCCGCGCCCTCACACGTACGCTCCCCCTAAAGCGTTGTCGTACCCTCACCTGGACCCTAAACCGTCCCCGTCCCCTAACCCTAACCTTAGCCCGAACCCTAACCCTAACCCTTCCCCGAAGCCTGACCCTCACCCGTCCCCTAATCCTAACCCATACGCTGACACTAACCCGCGCCCTCACACGTACGCTCCCCCTAAAGCGTTGTCGTACCCTCACCTGGACCCTAAACCGTCCCCGTCCCCTAACCCTAACCCTAGCCCGAACCCTAACCCTAACCCTTCCCCGAAGCCTGACCCTCACCCGTCCCCTAATCCTAACCCGTACGCTGACACTAACCCGCGCCCTCACACGTACGCTCCCCCTAAAGCGTTGTCGTACCCTCACCTGGACCCTAAACCGTCCCCGTCCCCTAACCCTAACCCTAGCCCGAACCCTAACCCTAACCCTTCCCCGAAGCCTGACCCTCACCCGTCCCCTAATCCTAACCCGTACGCCTACACTAACCCGCGCCCTCACACGTACGCTCCCCCTAAAGCGTTGTCGTACCCTCACCTGGACCATAAACCGTCCCCGTCCCCTAACCCTAACCCTAGCCCGAACCCTAACCCTAACCCTTCCCCGAAGCCTGACCCTCACCCGTCCCCTAATCCTAACCCGTACGCTGATACTAACCCGCGCCCTCAAACGTACGCTCCCCCTAAAGCGTTGTCGTACCCTCACCTGGACCCTAAACCGTCCCCGTCCCCTAACCCTAACCCTAGCCCGAACCCTAACCCTAACCCTTCCCCGAAGCCTGAACCTCACCCGTCCCCTAATCCTAACCCGTACGCTGACGCTAACCTGCGCCCTCACACGTACGCTCCCCCTAAAGCGTTGTCGTACCCTCACCTGGACCCTAAACCGTCCCCGTCCCCTAACCCTAACCCTAGCCCGAACCCTAACCCTAACCCTTCCCCGAAGCCTGACCCTCACCCGTCCCATAATCCTAACCCGTACGCTGACACTAACCCGCGCCCTCACACGTACGCTCCCCCTAAAGCGTTGTCGTACCCTCACCTGGACCCTAAACCGTCCCCGTCCCCTAACCCTAACCCTAGCCCGAACCCTAACCCTAACCCTTCCCCGAAGCCTGACCCTCACCCGTCCCATAATCCTAACCCGTACGCTGACGCTAACCCGCGCCCTCTCACGTACGCTCCCCCTAAAGCGTTGTCGTACCCTCACCTGGACCCTAAACCGTCCCCGTCCCCTAACCCTAACCCTAGCCCGAACCCTAACCCTTCCCCGAAGCCTGACCCTCACCCGTCCCCTAATCCTAACCCGTACGCTGACGCTAACCCGCGCCCTCACACGTACGCTCCCCCTAAAGCGTTGTCGTACCCTCACCTGGACCCTAAACCGTCCCCGTCCCCTAACCCTAACCCTAGCCCGAACCCTAACCCTAACCCTTCCCCGAAGCCTGACCCTCACCCGTCCCCTAATCCTAACCCGTACGCTGACACTAACCCGCGCCCTCACACGTACGCTCCCCCTAAAGCGTTGTCGTACCCTCACCTGGACCCTAAACCGTCCCCATCCCCTAACCCTAACCCTAGCCCGAACCCTAACCCTAACCCTTCCCAGAAGCCTGACCCTCACCCGTCCCCTTATCCTAACCCGTACGCTGACGCTAACCCGCGCCCTCACACGTACGCTCCCCCTAAAGCGTTGTCGTACCCTCACCTGGACCCTAAACCGTCCCCGTCCCCTAACCCTAACCCTAGCCCGAACCCTAACCCTAACCCTTCCCCGAAGCCTGACCCTCACCCGTCCCCTAATCCTAACCCGTACGCTGACGCTAACCCGCGCCCTCACACGTACGCTCCCCCTAAAGCGTTGTCGTACCCTCACCTGGACCCTAAACCGTCCCCGTCCCCTAACCCTAACCCTAGCCCGAACCCTAACCCTAACCCTTCCCCGAAGCCTGACCCTCACCCGTCCCCTAATCCTAAACCGTACGCTGACACTAAGCCGCGCCCTCACACGTACGCTCCCCCTAAAGCGTTGTCGTACCCTCACCTGGACCCTAAACCGTCCCCGTCCCCTAACCCTAACCCTAGCCCGAACCCTAACCCTAACCCTTCCCCGAAGCCTGACCCTCACCCGTCCCCTAATCCTAACCCGTACGCTGACACTAACCCGCGCCCTCACACGTACGCTCCCCCTAAAGCGTTGTCGTACCCTCACCTGGACCCTAAACCGTCCCTGTCCCCTAACCCTAACCCTAGCCCGAACCCTAACCCTAACCCTTCCCCGAAGCCTGACCCTCACCCGTCCCCTAATCCTAACCCGTACGCTGACACTAACCCGCGCCCTCACACGTACGCTCCCCCTAAAGCGTTGTCGTACCCTCACCTGGACCCTAAACCGTCCCCGTCCCCTAACCCTAACCCTAGCCCGAACCCTAACCCTAACCCTTCCCCGAAGCCTGACCCTCACCCGTCCCCTAATCCTAACCCGTACGCTGACACTAACCCGCGCCCTCACACGTACGCTCCCCCTAAAGCGTTGTCGTACCCTCACCTGGACCCTAAACCGTCCCCGTCCACTAACCCTAACCCTAGCCCGAACCCTAACCCTAACCCTGCCCCGAAGCCTGACCCTCACCCGTCCCCTAATCCTAACCCTTCCCCGAAGCCTGACCCTCACCCGTCCCCTAATCCTAACCCGTACGCTGACACTAACCCGCGCCCTCACACGTACGCTCCCCCTAAAACGTTGTCGTACCCTCACCTGGACCCTAAACCGTCCCCGTCCCCTAACCCTAACCCTAGCCCGAATCCTAACCCTAACCCTTCCCCGAAGCCTGACCCTCACCCGTCCCCTAATCCTAACCCGTACGCTGACACTAACCCGCGCCCTCACACGTACGCTCCCCCTAAAGCGTTGTCGTACCCTCACCTGGACCCTAAACCGTCCCCGTCCCCTAACCCTAACCCTAGCCCGAACCCTAACCCTAACCCTTCCCCGAAGCCTGACCCTCACCCGTCCCCTAATCCTAACCCGTACGCTGACACTAACCCGCGCCCTCACACGTACGCTCCCCCTAAAGCGTTGTCGTACCCTCACCTGGACCCTAAACCGTCCCCGTCCCCTAACCCTAACCCTAGCCCGAACCCTAACCCTAACCCTTCCCCGAAGCCTGACCCTCACCCGTCCCCTAATCCTAACCCGTACGCTGACACTAACCCGCGCCCTCACACGTACGCTCCCCCTAAAGCGTTGTCGTACCCTCACCTGGACCCTAAACCGTCCCCGTCCCCTAACCCTAACCCTAGCCCGAACCCTAACCCTAACCCTTCCCCGAAGCCTGACCCTCACCCGTCCCCTAATCCTAACCCGTACGCTGACGCTAACCCGCGCCCTCACACGTACGCTCCCCCTAAAGCGTTGTCGTACCCTCACCTGGACCCTAAACCGTCCCCGACCCTAACCCTAACCCTAGCCGAACCCTAACCCTAACCCTGCCCCGAAGCCTGACCCTCACCCGTCCCCTAATCCTAACCCGTACGCTGACACTAACCCGCGCCCTCACACGTACGCTCCCCCTAAAGCGTTGTCATACCCTCACCTGGACCCTAAACCGTCCCCGTCCCCTAACCCTAACCCTAGCCGAACCCTAACCCTAACCCTGCCCCGAAGCCTGACCCTCACCCGTCCCCTAATCCTAACCCGTATGCTGACGCTAACCAGCGCCCTCAAACGTACGCTCCCCCTAAAGCGTTGTCGTACCCTCACCTGGACCCTAAACCGTCCCCGTCCCCTAACCCTAACCCTAGCCCGAACCCTAACCCTAACCCTTCCCCGAAGCCTGACCCTCACCCGTCCCCTAATCCTAACCCGTACGCTGACACTAACCCGCGCCCTCACACGTACGCTCCCCCTAAAGCGTTGTCGTACCCTCACCTGGACCCTAAACCGTCCCCGTCCCCTAACCCTAACCCTAGCCCGAACCCTAACCCTAACCCTTCCCCGAAGCCTGACCCTCACCCGTCCCCTAATCCTAACCCGTACGCAGACGCTAACCCGCGCCCTCACACGTACGCTCCCCCTAAAGCGTTGTCGTACCCTCACCTGGACCCTAAACCGTCCCCGTCCCCTAACCCTAACCCTAGCCCGAACCCTAACCCTAACTCTTCCCCGAAGCCTGACCCTCACCCGTCCCCTAATCCTAACCCGTACGCTGACGCTAACCCGCGCCCTCACACGTACGCTACCCCTAAAGCGTTGTCGTAACCTCACCTGGACCCTAAACCGTCCCCGTCCCCTAACCCTAACCCTAGCCCGAACCCTAACCCTAAACCTTCCCCGAAGCCTGACCCTCACCCGTCCCCTAATCCTAACCCGTACGCTGACACTAAGCCGCGCCCTCACACGTACGCTCCCCCTAAAGCGTTGTCGTACCCTCACCTGGACCCTAAACCGTCCCCGTCACCTAACCCTAACCCTAGCCCGAACCCTAACCCTAACCCTTCCCCGAAGCCTGACCCTCACCCGTCCCCTAATCCTAACCCGTACGCTGACACTAACCCGCGCCCTCACACGTACGCTCCCCCTAAAGCGTTGTCGTACCCTCACCTGGACCCTAAACCGTCCCCGTCCCCTAACCCTAACCCTAGCCCGAACCCTAACCCTAACCCTTCCCCGAAGCCTGACCCTCACCCGTCCCCTAATCCTAACCCGTACGCTGACGCTAACCCGCGCCCTCACACGTACGCTCCCCCTAAAGCGTTGTCGTACCCTCACCTGGACCCTAAACCGTCCCCGTCCCCTAAGCCTAACCCTAGCCCGAACCCTAACCCTAACCCTTCCCCGAAGCCTGACCCTCACCCGTCCCCTAATCCTAACCCGTACGCTGACGCTAACCCGCGCCCTCACACGTACGCTCCCCCTAAAGCGTTTTCGTACCCTCACCTGGACCCTAAACCGTCCCCGTCCCCTAACCCTAACCCTAGCCCGAACCCTAACCCTAACCCTTCCCCGAAGCCTGACCCTCACCCCTCCCCTAATCCTAACCCGTACGCTGACGCTAACCCGCGCCCTCACACGTACGCTCCCCCTAAAGCGTTGTCGTACCCTCACCTGGACCCTAAACCGTCCCCGTCCCCTAACCCTAACCTTAGCCCGAACCCTAACCCTAACCCTTCCCCGAAGCCTGACCCTCACCCGTCCCCTAATCCTAACCCATACGCTGACACTAACCCGCGCCCTCACACGTACGCTCCCCCTAAAGCGTTGTCGTACCCTCACCTGGACCCTAAACCGTCCCCGTCCCCTAACCCTAACCCTAGCCCGAACCCTAACCCTAACCCTTCCCCGAAGCCTGACCCTCACCCGTCCCCTAATCCTAACCCGTACGCTGACACTAACCCGCGCCCTCACACGTACGCTCCCCCTAAAGCGTTGTCGTACCCTCACCTGGACCCTAAACCGTCCCCGTCCCCTAACCCTAACCTTAGCCCGAACCCTAACCCTAACCCTTCCCCGAAGCCTGACCCTCACCCGTCCCCTAATCCTAACCCATACGCTGACACTAACCCGCGCCCTCACACGTACGCTCCCCCTAAAGCGTTGTCGTACCCTCACCTGGACCCTAAACCGTCCCCGTCCCCTAACCCTAACCCTAGCCCGAACCCTAACCCTAACCCTTCCCCGAAGCCTGACCCTCACCCGTCCCCTAATCCTAACCCGTACGCTGACACTAACCCGCGCCCTCACACGTACGCTCCCCCTAAAGCGTTGTCGTACCCTCACCTGGACCCTAAACCGTCCCCGTCCCCTAACCCTAACCCTAGCCCGAACCCTAACCCTAACCCTTCCCCGAAGCCTGACCCTCACCCGTCCCATAATCCTAACCCGTACGCTGACACTAACCCGCGCCCTCACACGTACGCTCCCCCTAAAGCGTTGTCGTACCCTCACCTGGACCCTAAACCGTCCCCGTCCCCTAACCCTAACCCTAGCCCGAACCCTAACCCTAACCCTTCCCCGAAGCCTGACCCTCACCCGTCCCATAATCCTAACCCGTACGCTGACGCTAACCCGCGCCCTCTCACGTACGCTCCCCCTAAAGCGTTGTCGTACCCTCACCTGGACCCTAAACCGTCCCCGTCCCCTAACCCTAACCCTAGCCCGAACCCTAACCCTTCCCCGAAGCCTGACCCTCACCCGTCCCCTAATCCTAACCCGTACGCTGACGCTAACCCGCGCCCTCACACGTACGCTCCCCCTAAAGCGTTGTCGTACCGTCACCTGGACCCTAAACCGTCCCCGTCCCCTAACCCTAACCCTAGCCCGAACCCTAACCCTAACCCTTCCCCGAAGCCTGACCCTCACCCGTCCCCTAATCCTAACCCGTACGCTGACACTAACCCGCGCCCTCACACGTACGCTCCCCCTAAAGCGTTGTCGTACCCTCACCTGGACCCTAAACCGTCCCCATCCCCTAACCCTAACCCTAGCCCGAACCCTAACCCTAACCCTTCCCAGAAGCCTGACCCTCACCCGTCCCCTTATCCTAACCCGTACGCTGACGCTAACCCGCGCCCTCACACGTACGCTCCCCCTAAAGCGTTGTCGTACCCTCACCTGGACCCTAAACCGTCCCCGTCCCCTAACCCTAACCCTAGCCCGAACCCTAACCCTAACCCTTCCCCGAAGCCTGACCCTCACCCGTCCCCTAATCCTAACCCGTACGCTGACGCTAACCCGCGCCCGCACATGTACGCTCCCCCTAAAGCGTTGTCGTACCCTCACCTGGACCCTAAACCGTCCCCGTCCCCTAACCCTAAACCTAGCCCGAACCCTAACCCTAACCCTTCCCCGAAGCCTGACCCTCACCCGTCCCCTAATCCTAACCCGTACGCTGACGCTAACCCGCGCCCACACACGTACGCTCCCCCTAAAGCGTTGTCGTACCCTCACCTGGACCCTAAACCGTCCCCGTCCCCTAACACTAACCCTAGCCCGAACCCTAACCCTAACCCTTCCCCGAAGCCTGACCCTCACCCGTCCCCTAATCCTAAACCGTACGCTGACACTAAGCCGCGCCCTCACACGTACGCTCCCCCTAAAGCGTTGTCGTACCCTCACCTGGACCCTAAACCGTCCCCGTCCCCTAACCCTAACCCTAGCCCGAACCCTAACCCTAACCCTTCCCCGAAGCCTGACCCTCACCCGTCCCCTAATCCTAACCCGTACGCTGACACTAACCCGCGCCCTCACACGTACGCTCCCCCTAAAGCGTTGTCGTACCCTCACCTGGACCCTAAACCGTCCCTGTCCCCTAACCCTAACCCTAGCCCGAACCCTAACCCTAACCCTTCCCCGAAGCCTGACCCTCACCCGTCCCCTAATCCTAACCCGTACGCTGACACTAACCCGCGCCCTCACACGTACGCTCCCCCTAAAGCGTTGTCGTACCCTCACCTGGACCCTAAACCGTCCCCGTCCCCTAACCCTAACCCTAGCCCGAACCCTAACCCTAACCCTTCCCCGAAGCCTGACCCTCACCCGTCCCCTAATCCTAACCCGTACGCTGACACTAACCCGCGCCCTCACACGTACGCTCCCCCTAAAGCGTTGTCGTACCCTCACCTGGACCCTAAACCGTCCCCGTCCACTAACCCTAACCCTAGCCCGAACCCTAACCCTAACCCTGCCCCGAAGCCTGACCCTCACCCGTCCCCTAATCCTAACCCTTCCCCGAAGCCTGACCCTCACCCGTCCCCTAATCCTAACCCGTACGCTGACACTAACCCGCGCCCTCACACGTACGCTCCCCCTAAAACGTTGTCGTACCCTCACCTGGACCCTAAACCGTCCCCGTCCCCTAACCCTAACCCTAGCCCGAATCCTAACCCTAACCCTTCCCCGAAGCCTGACCCTCACCCGTCCCCTAATCCTAACCCGTACGCTGACACTAACCCGCGCCCTCACACGTACGCTCCCCCTAAAGCGTTGTCGTACCCTCACCTGGACCCTAAACCGTCCCCGTCCCCTAACCCTAACCCTAGCCCGAACCCTAACCCTAACCCTTCCCCGAAGCCTGACCCTCACCCGTCCCCTAATCCTAACCCGTACGCTGACACTAACCCGCGCCCTCACACGTACGCTCCCCCTAAAGCGTTGTCGTACCCTCACCTGGACCCTAAACCGTCCCCGTCCCCTAACCCTAACCCTAGCCCGAACCCTAACCCTAACCCTTCCCCGAAGCCTGACCCTCACCCGTCCCATAATCCTAACCCGTACGCTGACACTAAGCCGCGCCCTCACACGTACGCTCCCCCTAAAGCGTTGTCGTACCCTCACCTGGACCCTAAACCGTCCCCGTCCCCTAACCCTAACCCTAGCCCGAACCCTAACCCTAACCCTTCCCCGAAGCCTGACCCTCACCCGTCCCCTAATCCTAACCCGTACGCTGACGCTAACCCGCGCCCTCACACGTACGCTCCCCCTAAAGCGTTGTCGTACCCTCACCTGGACCCTAAACCGTCCCCGACCCTAACCCTAACCCTAGCCGAACCCTAACCCTAACCCTGCCCCGAAGCCTGACCCTCACCCGTCCCCTAATCCTAACCCGTACGCTGACACTAACCCGCGCCCTCACACGTACGCTCCCCCTAAAGCGTTGTCATACCCTCACCTGGACCCTAAACCGTCCCCGTCCCCTAACCCTAACCCTAGCCGAACCCTAACCCTAACCCTGCCCCGAAGCCTGACCCTCACCCGTCCCCTAATCCTAACCCGTATGCTGACACTAACCAGCGCCCTCACACGTACGCTCCCCCTAAAGCGTTGTCGTACCCTCACCTGGACCCTAAACCGTCCCCATCCCCTAACCCTAACCCTAGCCCGAACCCTAACCCTAACCCTTCCCCGAAGCCTGACCCTCACCCGTCCCCTAATCCTAACCCGTACGCTGACACTAACCCGCGCCCTCACACGTACGCTCCCCCTAAAGCGTTGTCGTACCCTCACCTGGACCCTAAACCGTCCCCGTCCCCTAACCCTAACCCTAGCCCGAACCCTAACCCTAACCCTTCCCCGAAGCCTGACCCTCACCCGTCCCCTAATCCTAACCCGTACGCAGACGCTAACCCGCGCCCTCACACGTACGCTCCCCCTAAAGCGTTGTCGTACCCTCACCTGGACCCTAAACCGTCCCCGTCCCCTAACCCTAACCCTAGCCCGAACCCTAACCCTAACTCTTCCCCGAAGCCTGACCCTCACCCGTCCCCTAATCCTAAACCGTACGCTGACGCTAACCCGCGCCCTCACACGTACACTACCCCTAAAGCGTTGTCGTAACCTCACCTGGACCCTAAACCGTCCCCGTCCCCTAACCCTAACCCTAGCCCGAACCCTAACCCTAAACCTTCCCCGAAGCCTGACCCTCACCCGTCCCCTAATCCTAACCCGTACGCTGACACTAAGCCGCGCCCTCACACGTACGCTCCCCCTAAAGCGTTGTCGTACCCTCACCTGGACCCTAAACCGTCCCCGTCACCTAACCCTAACCCTAGCCCGAACCCTAACCCTAACCCTTCCCCGAAGCCTGACCCTCACCCGTCCCCTAATCCTAACCCGTACGCTGACGCTAACCCGCGCCCTCACACGTACGCTCCCCCTAAAGCGTTGTCGTACCCTCACCTGGACCCTAAACCGTCCCCGTCCCCTAACCCTAACCCTAGCCCGAACCCTAACCCTAACCCTTCCCCGAAGCCTGACCCTCACCCGTCCCCTAATCCTAACCCGTACGCTGACGCTAACCCGCGCCCTCACACGTACGCTCCCCCTAAAGCGTTGTCGTACCCTCACCTGGACCCTAAACCGTCCCCGTCCCCTAAGCCTAACCCTAGCCCGAACCCTAACCCTAACCCTTCCCCGAAGCCTGACCCTCACCCGTCCCCTAATCCTAACCCGTACGCTGACGCTAACCCGCGCCCTCACACGTACGCTCCCCCTAAAGCGTTGTCGTACCCTCACCTGGACCCTAAACCGTCCCCGTCCCCTAACCCTAACCCTAGCCCGAACCCTAACCCTAACCCTTCCCCGAAGCCTGACCCTCACCCGTCCCCTAATCCTAACCCGTACGCAGACGCTAACCCGCGCCCTCACACGTACGCTCCCCCTAAAGCGTTGTCGTACCCTCACCTGGACCCTAAACCGTCCCCGTCCCCTAACCCTAACCCTAGCCCGAACCCTAACCCTAACTCTTCCCCGAAGCCTGACCCTCACCCGTCCCCTAATCCTAAACCGTACGCTGACGCTAACCCGCGCCCTCACACGTACACTACCCCTAAAGCGTTGTCGTAACCTCACCTGGACCCTAAACCGTCCCCGTCCCCTAACCCTAACCCTAGCCCGAACCCTAACCCTAAACCTTCCCCGAAGCCTGACCCTCACCCGTCCCCTAATCCTAACCCGTACGCTGACACTAAGCCGCGCCCTCACACGTACGCTCCCCCTAAAGCGTTGTCGTACCCTCACCTGGACCCTAAACCGTCCCCGTCACCTAACCCTAACCCTAGCCCGAACCCTAACCCTAACCCTTCCCCGAAGCCTGACCCTCACCCGTCCCCTAATCCTAACCCGTACGCTGACGCTAACCCGCGCCCTCACACGTACGCTCCCCCTAAAGCGTTGTCGTACCCTCACCTGGACCCTAAACCGTCCCCGTCCCCTAACCCTAACCCTAGCCCGAACCCTAACCCTAACCCTTCCCCGAAGCCTGACCCTCACCCGTCCCCTAATCCTAACCCGTACGCTGACGCTAACCCGCGCCCTCACACGTACGCTCCCCCTAAAGCGTTGTCGTACCCTCACCTGGACCCTAAACCGTCCCCGTCCCCTAAGCCTAACCCTAGCCCGAACCCTAACCCTAACCCTTCCCCGAAGCCTGACCCTCACCCGTCCCCTAATCCTAACCCGTACGCTGACGCTAACCCGCGCCCTCACACGTACGCTCCCCCTAAAGCGTTGTCGTACCCTCACCTGGACCCTAAACCGTCCCCGTCCCCTAACCCTAACCCTAGCCCGAACCCTAACCCTAACCCTTCCCCGAAGCCTGACCCTCACCCGTCCCCTAATCCTAACCCGTACGCTGACGCTAACCCGCGCCCTCACACGTACGCTCCCCCTAAAGCGTTGTCGTACCCTCACCTGGACCCTAAACCGTCCCCGTCCCCTAACCCTAACCTTAGCCCGAACCCTAACCCTAACCCTTCCCCGAAGCCTGACCCTCACCCGTCCCCTAATCCTAACCCATACGCTGACACTAACCCGCGCCCTCACACGTACGCTCCCCCTAAAGCGTTGTCGTACCCTCACCTGGACCCTAAACCGTCCCCGTCCCCTAACCCTAACCCTAGCCCGAACCCTAACCCTAACCCTTCCCCGAAGCCTGACCCTCACCCGTCCCCTAATCCTAACCCGTACGCTGACACTAACCCGCGCCCTCACACGTACGCTCCCCCTAAAGCGTTGTCGTACCCTCACCTGGACCCTAAACCGTCCCCGTCCCCTAACCCTAACCCTAGCCCGAACCCTAACCCTAACCCTTCCCCGAAGCCTGACCCTCACCCGTCCCCTAATCCTAACCCGTACGCCTACACTAACCCGCGCCCTCACACGTACGCTGCCCCTAAAGCGTTGTCGTACCCTCACCTGGACCATAAACCGTCCCCGTCCCCTAACCCTAACCCTAGCCCGAACCCTAACCCTAACCCTTCCCCGAAGCCTGACCCTCACCCGTCCCCTAATCCTAACCCGTACGCTGATACTAACCCGCGCCCTCAAACGTACGCTCCCCCTAAAGCGTTGTCGTACCCTCACCTGGACCCTAAACCGTCCCCGTCCCCTAACCCTAACCCTAGCCCGAACCCTAACCCTAACCCTTCCCCGAAGCCTGAACCTCACCCGTCCCCTAATCCTAACCCGTACGCTGACGCTAACCTGCGCCCTCACACGTACGCTCCCCCTAAAGCGTTGTCGTACCCTCACCTGGACCCTAAACCGTCCCCGTCCCCTAACCCTAACCCTAGCCCGAACCCTAACCCTAACCCTTCCCCGAAGCCTGACCCTCACCCGTCCCATAATCCTAACCCGTACGCTGACACTAACCCGCGCCCTCACACGTACGCTCCCCCTAAAGCGTTGTCGTACCCTCACCTGGACCCTAAACCGTCCCCGTCCCCTAACCCTAACCCTAGCCCGAACCCTAACCCTAACCCTTCCCCGAAGCCTGACCCTCACCCGTCCCCTAATCCTAACCCGTACGCTGACACTAACCCGCGCCCTCACACGTACGCTCCCCCTAAAGCGTTGTCGTACCCTCACCTGGACCCTAAACCGTCCCCGTGCCCTAACCCTAACCCTAGCCCGAACCCTAACCCTAACTCTTCCCCGAAGCCTGACCCTCACCCGTCCCCTAATCCTAACCCGTACGCTGACGCTAACCTGCGCCCTCACACGTACGCTCCCGCGAAAGCGTTGTCGTACCCTCACCTGGACCCTAAACCGTCCCCGTCCCCTAACCCTAACCCTAGCCCAAACCCTAACCCTAACCCTTCCCCGAAGCCTGACCCTCACCCGTCCCCTAATCCTAACCCGTACGCTGACACTAACCCGCGCCATCACACGTACGCTCCCCCTAAAGCGTTGTCGTACCCTCACCTGGACCCTAAACCGTCCCCGTCCCCTAACCCTAACCCTAGCCCGAACCCTAACCCTAAACCTTCCCCGAAGCCTGACCCTCACCCGTCCCCTAATCCTAACCCGTACGCTGACACTAACCCGCGCCCTCACACGTACGCTCCCCCTAAAGCGTTGTCATACCCTCACCTGGACCCTAAACCGTCCCCGTCCCCTAACCCTAACCCTAGCCCGAACCCTAACCCTAACCCTTCCCCGAAGCCTGACCCTCACCCGTCCCCTAATCCTAACCCGTACGCTTACACTAACCCGCGCCCTCACACGTACGCTCCCCCTAAAGCGTTGTCGTACCCTCACCTGGACCATAAACCGTCCCCGTCCCCTAACCCTAACCCTAGCCCGAACCCTAACCCTAACCCTTCCCCGAAGCCTGACCCTCACCCGTCCCCTAATCCTAACCCGTACGCTGACACTAACCCGCGCCCTCAAACGTACGCTCCCCCTAAAGCGTTGTCGTACCCTCACCTGGACCCTAAACCGTCCCCGTCCCCTAACCCTAACCCTAGCCCGAACCCTAACCCTAACCCTTCCCCGAAGCCTGAACCTCACCCGTCCCCTAATCCTAACCCGTACGCTGACGCTAACCCGCGCCCTCACACGTACGCTCCCCCTAAAGCGTTGTCGTACCCTCACCTGGACCCTAAACCGTCCCCGTCCCCTAACCCTAACCCTAGCCCGAACCCTAACCCTAACCCTTCCCCGAAGCCTGACCCTCACCCGTCC
Source organism: Globicephala melas (assembly GCF_963455315.2). NCBI lineage: Eukaryota > Metazoa > Chordata > Mammalia > Artiodactyla > Delphinidae > Globicephala > Globicephala melas. The sequence goes on along the minus strand of NW_027207495.1, from coordinate 146,656 downwards.
CATAATCCTAACCCGTACGCTGACACTAACCCGCGCCCTCACACGTACGCTCCCCCTAAAGCGTTGTCGTACCCTCACCTGGACCCTAAACCGTCCCCGTCCCCTAACCCTAACCCTAGCCCGAACCCTAAACCTAACCCTTCCCCGAAGCCTGACCCTCACCCGTCCCCTAATCCTAACCCGTACGCTGACACTAACCCGCGCCCTCACACGTACGCTCCCCCTAAAGCGTTGTCGTACCCTCACCTGGACCCTAAACCGTCCCCGTCCCCTAACCCTAACCCTAGCCCGAACCCTAACCCTAACTCTTCCCCGAAGCCTGACCCTCACCCGTCCCCTAATCCTAACCCGTACGCTGACGCTAACCTGCGCCCTCACACGTACGCTCCCGCTAAAGCGTTGTCGTACCCTCACCTGGACCCTAAACCGTCCCCGTCCCCTAACCCTAACCCTAGCCCAAACCCTAACCCTAACCCTTCCCCGAAGCCTGACCCTCACCCGTCCCCTAATCCTAACCCGTACGCTGACCCTAACCCGCGCCCTCACACGTACGCTCCCCCTAAAGCGTTGTCGTACCCTCACCTGGACCCTAAACCGTCCCCGTCCCCTAACCCTAACCCTAGCCCGAACCCTAACCCTAACCCTGCCCCGAAGCCTGACCCTCACCCGTCCCCTAATCCTAACCCTTCCCCGAAGCCTGACCCTCACCCGTCCCCTAATCCTAACCCGTACGCTGACACTAACCCGCGCCCTCACACATACGCTCCCCCTAAAACGTTGTCGTACCCTCACCTGGACCCTAAACCGTCCCCGTCCCCTAACCCTAACCCTAGCCCGAACCCTAACCCTAACCCTTCCCCGAAGCCTGACCCTCACCCGTCCCCTAATCCTAACCCGTACGCTGACACTAACCCGCGCCCTCACACGTACGCTCCCCCTAAAGCGTTGTCGTACCCTCACCTGGACCCTAAACCGTCCCCGTCCCCTAACCCTAACCCTAGCCCGAACCCTAACCCTAACCCTTCCCCGAAGCCTGACCCTCACCCGTCCCCTAATCCTAACCCGTACGCTGACACTAACCCGCGCCCTCACACGTACGCTCCCCCTAAAGCGTTGTCGTACCCTCACCTGGACCCTAAACCGTCCCCGTCCCCTAACCCTAACCCTAGCCCGAACCCTAACCCTAACCCTTCCCCGAAGCCTGACCCTCACCCGTCCCCTAATCCTAACCCGTACGCTGACACTAAGCCGCGCCCTCACACGTACGCTCCCCCTAAAGCGTTGTCGTACCCTCACCTGGACCCTAAACCGTCCCCGTCCCCTAACCCTAACCCTAGCCCGAACCCTAACCCTAACCCTTCCCCGAAGCCTGACCCTCACCCGTCCCCTAATCCTAACCCGTACGCTGACGCTAACCCGCGCCCTCACACGTACGCTCCCCCTAAAGCGTTGTCGTACCCTCACCTGGACCCTAAACCGTCCCCGACCCTAACCCTAACCCTAGCCGAACCCTAACCCTAACCCTGCCCCGAAGCCTGACCCTCACCCGTCCCCTAATCCTAACCCGTACAATGACACTAACCCGCGCCCTCACACGTACGCTCCCCCTAAAGCGTTGTCATACCCTCACCTGGACCCTAAACCGTCCCCGTCCCCTAACCCTAACCCTAGCCGAACCCTAACCCTAACCCTGCCCCGAAGCCTGACCCTCACCCGTCCCCTAATCCTAACCCGTACGCTGACGCTAACCCGCGCCCTCACACGTACGCTCCCCCTAAAGCGTTGTCGTACCCTCACCTGGACCCTAAACCGTCCCCGTCCCCTAACCCTAACCCTAGCCCGAACCCTAACCCTAACCCTTCCCCGAAGCCTGACCCTCACCCGTCCCCTAATCCTAACCCGTACGCTGACACTAACCCGCGCCCTCACACGTACGCTCCCCCTAAAGCGTTGTCGTACCCTCACCTGGACCCTAAACCGTCCCCGGCCCCTAACCCTAACCCTAGCCCGAACCCTAACCCTAACCCTTCCCCGAAGCCTGACCCTCACCCGTCCCCTAATCCTAACCCGTACGCTGACGCTAACCCGCGCCCTCACACGTACGCTCCCCCTAAAGCGTTGTCGTACCCTCACCTGGACCCTAAACCGTCCCCGTCCCCTAACCCTAACCCTAGCCCGAACCCTAACCCTAACCCTTCCCCGAAGCCTGACCCTCACCCGTCCCCTAATCCTAACCCGTACGCTGACACTAACCCGCGCCCTCACACGTACGCTCCCCCTAAAGCGTTGTCGTACCCTCACCTGGACCCTAAACCGTCCCCGTCCCCTAACCCTAACCCTAGCCCGAACCCTAACCCTAACCCTTCCCCGAAGCCTGACCCTCACCCGTCCCCTAATCCTAACCCGAACGCTGACACTAACCCGCGCCCTCACACGTACGCTCCCCCTAAAGCGTTGTCGTACCCTCACCTGGACCCTAAACTGTCCCCGTCCCCTAACCCTAACCCTAGCCCGAACCCTAACCCTTCCCCGAAGCCTGACCCTCACCCGTCCCCTAATCCTAACCCGTACGCTGACGCTAACCCGCGCCCTCACACGTACGCTCCCCCTAAAGCGTTGTCGTACCCTCACCTGGACCCTAAACCGTCCCCGTCCCCTAACCCTAACCCTAGCCCGAACCCTAACCCTAACCCTTCCCCGAAGCCTGACCCTCACCCGTCCCCTAATCCTAACCCGTACGCTGACACTAACCCGCGCCCTCACACGTACGCTCCCCCTAAAGCGTTGTCGTACCCTCACCTGGACCCTAAACCGTCCCCGTCCCCTAACCCTAACCCTAGCCCGAACCCTAACCCTAACCCTTCCCCGAAGCCTGACCCTCACCCGTCCACTAATCCTAACCCGTACGCTGACGCTAACCCGCGCCCTCACACGTACGCTCCCCCTAAAGCGTTGTCGTACCCTCACCTGGATCCTAAACCGTCCCCGTCCCCTAACCCTAACCCTAGCCCGAACCCTAACCCTAACCCTTCCCCGAAGCCTGACCCTCACCCGTCCCCTAATCCTAACCCGTACGCTGACGCTAACCCGCGCCCTCTCACGTACGCTCCCCATAAAGCGTTGTCGTACCCTCACCTGGACCCTAAACCGTCCCCGTCCCCTAACCCTAACCCTAGCCCGAACCCTAACCCTTCCCCGAAGCCTGACCCTCACCCGTCCCCTAATCCTAACCCGTACGCTGACGCTAACCCGCGCCCTCACACGTACACTCCCCCTAAAGCGTTGTCGTACCGTCACCTGGACCCTAAACCGTCCCCGTCCCCTAACCCTAACCCTAGCCCGAACCCTAACCCTAACCCTTCCCCGAAGCCTGACCCTCACCCGTCCCCTAATCCTAACCCGTGCGCTGACACTAACCCGCGCCCTCACACGTACGCTCCCCCTAAAGCGTTGTCGTACCCTCACCTGGACCCTAAACCGTCCCCATCCCCTAACCCTAACCCTAGCCCGAACCCTAACCCTAACCCTTCCCCGAAGCCTGACCCTCACCCGTCCCCTTATCCTAACCCGTACGCTGACGCTAACCCGCGCCCTCACACGTACGCTCCCCCTAAAGCGTTGTCGTACCCTCACCTGGACCCTAAACCGTCCCCGTCCCCTAACCCTAACCCTAGCCCGAACCCTAACCCTAACCCTTCCCCGAAGCCTGACCCTCACCCGTCCCCTAATCCTAACCCGTACGCTGACGCTAACCCGCGCCCGCACACGTACGCTCCCCCTAAAGCGTTGTCGTACCCTCACCTGGACCCTAAACCGTCCCCGTCCCCTAACCCTAACCCTAGCCCGAACCCTAACCCTAACCCTTCCTCGAAGCCTGACCCTCACCCGTCCCCTAATCCTAACCCGTACGCTGACGCTAACCCGCGCCCTCACACGTACGCTCCCCCTAAAGCGTTGTCGTACCCTCACCTGGACCCTAAACCGTCCCATTCCCCTAACCCTAACCCTAGCCCGAACCCTAACCCTAACCCTTCCCCGAAGCCTGACCCTCACCCGTCCCCTAATCCTAACCCGTACGCTGACGCTAAGCCGCGCCCTCACACGTACGCTCCCCCTAAAGCGTTGTCGTACCCTCACCTGGACCCTAAACCGTCCCCGTCCCCTAACCCTAACCCTAGCCCGAACCCTAACCCTAACCCTTCCCCGAAGCCTGACCCTCACCCGTCCCCTAATCCTAACCCGTACGCTGACACTAACCCGCGCCCTCACACGTACGCTCCCCCTAAAGCGTTGTCGTACCCTCACCTGGACCCTAAACCGTCCCCGTCCCCTAACCCTAACCCTAGCCCGAACCCTAACCCTAACCCTTCCCCGAAGCCTGACCCTCACCCGTCCCCTAATCCTAACCCGTACGCTGACACTAACCCGCGCCCTCACACGTACGCTCCCCCTAAAGCGTTGTCGTACCCTCACCTGGACCCTAAACCGTCCCCGTCCCCTAACCCTAACCCTAGCCCGAACCCTAACCCTAACCCTTCCCCGAAGCCTGACCCTCACCCGTCCCCTAATCCTAACCCGTACGCTGACACTAACCCGCGCCCTCACACGTACGCTCCCCCTAAAGCGTTGTCGTACCCTCACCTGGACCCTAAACCGTCCCCGTCCCCTAACCCTAACCCTAGCCCGAACCCTAACCCTAACCCTGCCCCGAAGCCTGACCCTCACCCGTCCCCTAATCCTAACCCTTCCCCGAAGCCTGACCCTCACCCGTCCCCTAATCCTAACCCGTACGCTGACACTAACCCGCGCCCTCACACGTACGCTCCCCCTAAAACGTTGTCGTACCCTCACCTGGACCCTAAACCGTCCCCGTCCCCTAACCCTAACCCTAGCCCGAACCCTAACCCTAACTCTTCCCCGAAGCCTGACCCTCACCCGTCCCCTAATCCTAACCCGTACGCTGACACTAACCCGCGCCCTCACACGTACGCTCCCCCTAAAGCGTTGTCGTACCCTCACCTGGACCCTAAACCGTCCCCGTCCCCTAACCCTAACCCTAGCCCGAACCCTAACCCTAACCCTTCCCCGAAGCCTGACCCTCACCCGTCCCCTAATCCTAACCCGTACGCTGACACTAACCCGCGCCCTCACACGTACGCTCCCCCTAAAGCGTTGTCGTACCCTCACCTGGACCCTAAACCGTCCCCGTCCCCTAACCCTAACCCTAGCCCGAACCCTAACCCTAACCCTTCCCCGAAGCCTGACCCTCACCCGTCCCCTAATCCTAACCCGTACGCTGACACTAAGCCGCGCCCTCACACGTACGCTCCCCCTAAAGCGTTGTCGTACCCTCACCTGGACCCTAAACCGTCCCCGTCCCCTAACCCTAACCCTAGCCCGAACCCTAACCCTAACCCTTCCCCGAAGCCTGACCCTCACCCGTCCCCTAATCCTAACCCGTACGCTGACACTAACCCGCGCCCTCACACGTACGCTCCCCCTAAAGCGTTGTCATACCCTCACCTGGACCCTAAACCGTCCCCGTCCCCTAACCCTAACCCTAGCCGAACCCTAACCCTAACCCTGCCCCGAAGCCTGACCCTCACCCGTCCCCTAATCCTAACCCGTATGCTGACACTAACCAGCGCCCTCACACGTACGCTCCCCCTAAAGCGTTGTCGTACCCTCACCTGGACCCTAAACCGTCCCCGTCCCCTAACCCTAACCCTAGCCCGAACCCTAACCCTAACCCTTCCCCGAAGCCTGACCCTCACCCGTCCCCTAATCCTAACCCGTACGCTGACACTAACCCGCGCCCTCACACGTACGCTCCCCCTAAAGCGTTGTCGTACCCTCACCTGGACCCTAAACCGTCCCCGTCCCCTAACCCTAACCCTAGCCCGAACCCTAACCCTAACCCTTCCCCGAAGCCTGACCCTCACCCGTCCCCTAATCCTAACCCGTACGCAGACGCTAACCCGCGCCCTCACACGTACGCTCCCCCTAAAGCGTTGTCGTACCCTCACCTGGACCCTAAACCGTCCCCGTCCCCTAACCCTAACCCTAGCCCGAACCCTAACCCTAACCCTTCCCCGAAGCCTGACCCTCACCCGTCCCCTAATCCTAACCCGTACGCTGACGCTAACCCGCGCCCTCACACGTACGCTACCCCTAAAGCGTTGTCGTACCCTCACCTGGACCCTAAACCGTCCCCGTCCCCTAACCCTAACCCTAGCCCGAACCCTAACCCTAAACCTTCCCCGAAGCCTGACCCTCACCCGTCCCCTAATCCTAACCCGTACGCTGACACTAAGCCGCGCCCTCACACGTACGCTCCCCCTAAAGCGTTGTCGTACCCTCACCTGGACCCTAAACCGTCCCCGTCACCTAACCCTAACCCTAGCCCGAACCCTAACCCTAACCCTTCCCCGAAGCCTGACCCTCACCCGTCCCCTAATCCTAACCCGTACGCTGACGCTAAACCGCGCCCTCACACGTACGCTCCCCCTAAAGCGTTGTCGTACCCTCACCTGGACCCTAAACCGTCCCCGTCCCCTAACCCTAACCCTAGCCCGAACCCTAACCCTAACCCTTCCCCGAAGCCTGACCCTCACCCGTCCCCTAATCCTAACCCGTACGCTGACGCTAACCCGCGCCCTCACACGTACGCTCCCCCTAAAGCGTTGTCGTACCCTCACCTGGACCCTAAACCGTCCCCGTCCCCTAACCCTAACCCTAGCCCGAACCCTAACCCTAACCCTTCCCCGAAGCCTGACCCTCACCCGTCCCCTAATCCTAACCCGTACGCTGACGCTAACCCGCGCCCTCACACGTACGCTCCCCCTAAAGCGTTGTCGTACCCTCACCTGGACCCTAAACCGTCCCCGTCCCCTAACCCTAACCCTAGCCCGAACCCTAACCCTAACCCTTCCCCGAAGCCTGACCCTCACCCGTCCCCTAATCCTAACCCGTACGCTGACGCTAACCCGCGCCCTCACACGTACGCTCCCCCTAAAGCGTTGTCGTACCCTCACCTGGACCCTAAACCGTCCCCGTCCCCTAACCCTAACCTTAGCCCGAACCCTAACCCTAACCCTTCCCCGAAGCCTGACACTCACCCGTCCCCTAATCCTAACCCATACGCTGACACTAACCCGCGCCCTCACACGTACGCTCCCCCTAAAGCGTTGTCGTACCCTCACCTGGACCCTAAACCGTCCCCGTCCCCTAACCCTAACCCTAGCCCGAACCCTAACCCTAACCCTTCCCCGAAGCCTGACCCTCACCTGTCCCCTAATCCTAACCCGTACGCTGACACTAACCCGCGCCCTCACAAGTACGCTCCCCCTAAAGCGTTGTCGTACCATCACCTGGACCCTAAACCGTCCCCGTCCCCTAACCCTAACCCTAGCCCGAACCCTAACCCTAACCCTTCCCCGAAGCCTGACCCTCACCCGTCCCCTAATCCTAACCCGTACGCCTACACTAACCCGCGCCCTCACACGTACGCTCCCCCTAAAGCGTTGTCGTACCCTCACCTGGACCATAAACCGTCCCCGTCCCCTAACCCTAACCCTAGCCCGAACCCTAACCCTAACCCTTCCCCGAAGCCTGACCCTCACCCGTCCCCTAATCCTAACCCGTACGCTGATACTAACCCGCGCCCTCAAACGTACGCTCCCCCTAAAGCGTTGTCGTACCCTCACCTGGACCCTAAACCGTCCCCGTCCCCTAACCCTAACCCTAGCCCGAACCCTAACCCTAACCCTTCCCCGAAGCCTGAACCTCACCCGTCCCCTAATCCTAACCCGTACGCTGACGCTAACCCGCGCCCTCACACGTACGCTCCCCCTAAAGCGTTGTCGTACCCTCACCTGGACCCTAAACCGTCCCCGTCCCCTAACCCTAACCCTAGCCCGAACCCTAACCCTAACCCTTCCCCGAAGCCTGACCCTCACCCGTCCCATAATCCTAACCCGTACGCTGACACTAACCCGCGCCCTCACACGTACGCTCCCCCTAAAGCGTTGTCGTACCCTCACCTGGACCCTAAACCGTCCCCGTCCCCTAACCCTAACCCTAGCCCGAACCCTAACCCTAACCCTTCCCCGAAGCCTGACCCTCACCCGTCCCCTAATCCTAACCCGTACGCTGACACTAACCCGCGCCCTCACACGTACGCTCCCCCTAAAGCGTTGTCGTACCCTCACCTGGACCCTAAACCGTCCCCGTCCCCTAACCCTAACCCTAGCCCGAACCCTAACCCTAACTCTTCCCCGAAGCCTGACCCTCACCCGTCCCCTAATCCTAACCCGTACGCTGACGCTAACCTGCGCCCTCACACGTACGCTCCCGCGAAAGCGTTGTCGTACCCTCACCTGGACCCTAAACCGTCCCCGTCCCCTAACCCTAACCCTAGCCCAAACCCTAACCCTAACCCTTCCCCGAAGCCTGACCCTCACCCGTCCCCTAATCCTAACCCGTACGCTGACAATAACCCGCGCCATCACACGTACGCTCCCCCTAAAGCGTTGTCGTACCCTCACCTGGACCCTAAACCGTCCCCGTCCCCTAACCCTAACCCTAGCCCGAACCCTAACCCTAAACCTTCCCCGAAGCCTGACCCTCACCCGTCCCCTAATCCTAACCCGTACGCTGACACTAACCCGCGCCCTCACACGTACGCTCCCCCTAAAGCGTTGTCATACCCTCACCTGGACCCTAAACCGTCCCCGTCCCCTAACCCTAACCCTAGCCCGAACCCTAACCCTAACCCTTCCCCGAAGCCTGACCCTCACCCGTCCCCTAATCCTAACCCGTACGCTTACACTAACCCGCGCCCTCACACGTACGCTCCCCCTAAAGCGTTGTCGTACCCTCACCTGGACCATAAACCGTCCCCGTCCACTAACCCTAACCCTAGCCCGAACCCTAACCCTAACCCTTCCCCGAAGCCTGACCCTCACCCGTCCCCTAATCCTAACCCGTACGCTGACACTAACCCGCGCCCTCAAACGTACGCTCCCCCTAAAGCGTTGTCGTACCCTCACCTGGACCCTAAACCGTCCCCGTCCCCTAACCCTAACCCTAGCCCGAACCCTAACCCTAACCCTTCCCCGAAGCCTGAACCTCACCCGTCCCCTAATCCTAACCCGTACGCTGACGCTAACCCGCGCCCTCACACGTACGCTCCCCCTAAAGCGTTGTCGTACCCTCACCTGGACCCTAAACCGTCCCCGTCCCCTAACCCTAACCCTAGCCCGAACCCTAACCCTAACCCTTCCCCGAAGCCTGACCCTCACCCGTCCCATAATCCTAACCCGTACGCTGACACTAACCCGCGCCCTCACACTTACGCTCCCCCTAAAGCGTTGTCGTACCCTCACCTGGACCCTAAACCGTCCCCGTCCCCTAACCCTAACCCTAGCCCGAACCCTAACCCTAACCCTTCCCCGAAGCCTGACCCTCACCCGTCCCCTAATCCTAACCCGTACGCTGACACTAACCCGCGCCCTCACACGTACGCTCCCCCTAAAGCGTTGTCGTACCCTCACCTGGACCCTAAACCGTCCCCATCCCCTAACCCTAACCCTAGCCCGAACCCTAACCCTAACTCTTCCCCGAAGCCTGACCCTCACCCGTCCCCTAATCCTAACCCGTACGCTGACGCTAACCTGCGCCCTCACACGTACGCTCCCGCTAAAGCGTTGTCGTACCCTCACCTGGACCCTAAACCGTCCCCGTCCCCTAACCCTAACCCTAGCCCAAACCCTAACCCTAACCCTTCCCCGAAGCCTGACCCTCACCCGTCCCCTAATCCTAACCCGTACGCTGACCCTAACCCGCGCCCTCACACGTACGCTCCCCCTAAAGCGTTGTCGTACCCTCACCTGGACCCTAAACCGTCCCCGTCCCCTAACCCTAACCCTAGCCCGAACCCTAACCCTAAACCTTCCCCGAAGCCTGACCCTCACCCGTCCCCTAATCCTAACCCGTACGCTGACACTAACCCGCGCCCTCACACGTACGCTCCCCCTAAAGCGTTGTCGTACCCTCACCTGGACCCTAAACCGTCCCCGTCCCCTAACCCTAACCCTAGCCCGAACCCTAACCCTAACCCTTCCCAGAAGCCTGAGCCTCACCCGTCCCCTAATCCTAACCCGTACGCTGACACTAAGAGGCGCCCTCACACGTACGCTCCCCCTAAAGCGTTGTCGTACCCTCACCTGGACCCTAAACCGTCCCCGTCCCCTAACCCTAACCCTAGCCCGAACCCTAACCCTAACCCTTCCCCGAAGCCTGACCCTCACCCGTCCCCTAATCCTAACCCGTACGCTGACGCTAACCCGCGCCCTCACACGTACGCTCCCTCTAAAGCGTTGTCGTACCATCACCTGGACCCTAAACCATCCCCGTCCCCTAACCCTAACCCTAGCCCGAACCCTAACCCTAACCCTTCCCCGAAGCCTGACCCTCACCCGTCCCCTAATCCTAACCCGTACGCTGACGCTAACCCGCGCCCTCACACGTACGCTCCCCCTAAAGCGTTGTCGTACCCTCACCTGGACCCTAAACCGTCCCCGTCCCCTAACCCTAACCCTAGCCCGAACCCTAACCCAAACCCTTCCCAGAAGCCTGACCCTCACCCGTCCCCTAATCCTAACCCGTACGCCTACACTAACCCGCGCCCTCACACGTACGCTCCCCCTAAAGCGTTGTCGTACCCTCACCTGGACCATAAACCGTCCCCGTCCCCTAACCCTAACCCTAGCCCGAACCCTAACCCTAACCCTTCCCCGAAGCCTGACCCTCACCCGTCCCCTAATCCTAACCCGTACGCTGACACTAACCCGCGCCCTCAAACGTACGCTCCCCCTAAAGCGTTGTCGTACCCTCACCTGGACCCTAAACCGTCCCCGTCCCCTAACCCTAACCCTAGCCCGAACCCTAACCCTAACCCTTCCCCGAAGCCTGAACCTCACCCGTCCCCTAATCCTAACACGTACGCTGACGCTAACCCGCGCCCTCACACGTACGCTCCCCCTAAAGCGTTGTCGTACCCTCACCTGGACCCTAAACCGTCCCCGTCCCCTAACCCTAACCCTAGCCCGAACCCTAACCCTAACCCTTCCCCGAAGCCTGACCCTCACCCGTCCCATAATCCTAACCCGTACGCTGACACTAACCCGCGCCCTCACACGTACGCTCCCCCTAAAGCGTTGTCGTACCCTCACCTGGACCCTAAACCGTCCCCGTCCCCTAACCCTAACCCTAGCCCGAACCCTAACCCTAACCCTTCCCCGAAGCCTGACCCTCACCCGTCCCCTAATCCTAACCCGTACGCTGACACTAACCCGCGCCCTCACACGTACGCTCCCCCTAAAGCGTTGTCGTACCCTCACCTGGACCCTAAACCGTCCCCGTCCCCTAACCCTAACCCTAGCCCGAACCCTAACCCTAACCCTTCCCCGAAGCCTGACCCTCACCCGTCCCCTAATCCTAACCCGTACGCTGACGCTAACCCGCGCCCTCACACGTACGCTCCCCCTAAAGCGTTGTCGTACCCTCACCTGGACCCTAAACCGTCCCCGTCCCCTAACCCTAACCCTAGCCCGAACCCTAACCCAAACCATTCCCCGAAGCCTGACCCTCACCCGTCCCCTAATCCTAACCCGTACGCTGACGCTAACACGCGCCCTCACAGGTACGCTCCCCCTAAAGCGTTGTCGTACCCTCACCTGGACCCTAAACCGTCCCCGTCCCCTAACCCTAACCCTAGCCCGAACCCTAACCCTAACCCTTCCCCGAAGCCTGACCCTCACCCGTCCCCTAATCCTAACCCGTACGCTGACGCTAAGCCGCGCCCTCACACGTACGCTCCCCCTAAAGCGTTGTCGTACCCTCACCTGGACCCTAAACCGTCCCCGTCCCCTAACCCTAACCCTAGCCCGAACCCTAACCCTAACCCTTCCCCGAAGCCTGACCCTCACCCGTCCCCTAATCCTAACCCGTACGCTGACGCTAACCCGCGCCCTCACACGTACGCTCCCCCTAAAGCGTTGTCGTACCCTCACCTGGACCCTAAACCGTCCCCGTCACCTAACCCTAACCCTAGCCCGAAGCCTAACCCTAACCCTTCCCCGAAGCCTGACCCTCACCCGTCCCCTAATCCTAACCTGTACGCTGACGCTAACCCGCGCCCTCACACGTACGCTCCCCCTAAAGCGTTGTCGTACCCTCACCTGGACCCTAAACCGTCCCCGTCCCCTAACCCTAACCCTAGCCCGAACCCTAACCCTAACCCTTCCCCGAAGCCTGACCCTCACCCGTCCCCTAATCCTAACCCGTACGCTGACGCTAACCCGCGCCCTCACACGTACGCTCCCCCTAAAGCGTTGTCGTACCCTCACCTGGACCCTAAACCGTCCCCGTCCCCTAACCCTAACCCTAGCCCGAACCCTAACCCTAACCCTTCCCCGAAGCCTGACCCTCACCCGTCCCCTAATCCTAACCCGTACGCTGACGCTAACCCGCGCCCTCACACGTACGCTCCCCCTAAAGCGTTGTCGTACCCTCACCTGGACCCTAAACCGTCCCCGTCCCCTAACCCTAACCCTAGCCCGAACCCTAACCCTAACCCTTCCCCGAAGCCTGACCCTCACCCGTCCCCTAATCCTAACCCGTACGCTGACGCTAACCCGCGCCCTCACACGTACGCTCCCCCTAAAGCGTTGTCGTACCCTCACCTGGACCCTAAACCGTCCCCGTCCCCTAACCCTAACCTTAGCCCGAACCCTAACCCTAACCCTTCCCCGAAGCCTGACCCTCACCCGTCCCCTAATCCTAACCCGTACGCTGACACTAAGCCGCGCCCTCACACGTACGCTCCCCCTAAAGCGTTGTCGTACCCTCACCTGGACCCTAAACCGTCCCCGTCCCCTAACCCTAACCCTAGCCCGAACCCTAACCCTAACACTTCCCCGAAGCCTGACCCTCACCCGTCCCCTAATCCTAACCCGTACGCTGACGCTAACCCGCGCCCTCACACGTACGCTCCCCCTAAAGCGTTGTCGTACCCTCACCTGGACCCTAAACCGTCCCCGTCCCCTAACCCTAACCTTAGCCCGAACCCTAACCCTAACCCTTCCCCGAAGCCTGACCCTCACCCGTCCCCTAATCCTAACCCGTACGCTGACACTAAGCCGCGCCCTCACACGTACGCTCCCCCTAAAGCGTTGTCGTACCCTCACCTGGACCCTAAACCGTCCCCGTCCCCTAACCCTAACCCTAGCCCGAACCCTAACCCTAACCCTTCCCCGAAGCCTGACCCTCACCCGTCCCCTAATCCTAACCCGTACGCTGACACTAAGCCGCGCCCTCACACGTACGCTCCCCCTAAAGCGTTGTCGTACCCTCACCTGGACCCTAAACCGTCCCCGTCCCCTAACCCTAACCCTAGCCCGAACCCTAACCCTAACCCTTCCCCGAAGCCTGACCCTCACCCGTCCCCTAATCCTAACCCGTACGCTGACGCTAACCCGCGCCCTCACACGTACGCTCCCCCTAAAGCGTTGTCGTACCCTCACCTGGACCCTAAACCGTCCCCGTCCCCTAACCCTAACCTTAGCCCGAACCCTAACCCTAACCCTTCCCCGAAGCCTGACCCTCACCCGTCCCCTAATCCTAACCCGTACGCTGACACTAACCCGCGCCCTCACATGTACGCTCCCCCTAAAGCGTTGTCGTACCCTCACCTGGACCCTAAACCGTCCCCGTCCCCTAACCCTAACCCTAGCCCGAACCCTAACCCTAACCCTTCCCCGAAGCCTGACCCTCACCCGTCCCCTAATCCTAACCCGTACGCTGACATTAACCCGCGCCCTCACACGTACGCTCCCCCTAAAGCGTTGTCGTACCCTCACCTGGACCCTAAACCGTCCCCGTCCCCTAACCCTAACCCTAGCCCGAACCCTAACCCTAACCCTTTCCCGAAGCCTGACCCTAACCCGTCCCCTAATCCTAACCCGTACGCCTACACTAACCCGCGCCCTCACACGTACGCTCCCCCTAAAGCGTTGTCGTACCCTCACCTGGACCATAAACCGTCCCCGTCCCCTAACCCTAACCCTAGCCCGAACCCTAACCCTAACCCTTCCCCGAAGCCTGACCCTCACCTGTCCCCTAATCCTAACCCGTACGCTGACGCTAACCCGCGCCCTCACACGTACGCTCCCCCTAAAGCGTTGTCGTACCCTCACCTGGACCCTAAACCGTCCCCGTCCCCTAACCCTAACCCTAGCCCGAACCCTAACCCTAACCCTTCCCCGAAGCCTGACCCTCACCCGTCCCCTAATCCTAACCCGTACGCTGACGCTAACCCGCGCCCTCACACGTACGCTCCCCCTAAAGCGTTGTCGTACCCTCACCTGGACCCTAAACCGTCCCCGTCCCCTAACCCTAACCCTAGCCGAACCCTAACCCTAACCCTTACCCGAAGCCTGACCCTCACCCGTCCCCTAATCCTAACCCGTACGCTGACGCTAACCCGCGCCCTCACACGTACGCTCCCCCTAAAGCGTTGTCGTACCCTCACCTGGACCCTAAACCGTCCCCGTCCCCTAACCCTAACCCTAGCCCGAACCCTAACCCTAACCCTTCCCCGAAGCCTGACCCTCACCCGTCCCCTAATCCTAACCCGTACGCTGACGCTAACCCGCGCCCTCACACGTACGCTCCCCCTAAAGCGTTGTCGTACCCTCACCTGGACCCTAAACCGTCCCCGTCCCCTAACCCTAACCCTAGCCCGAACCCTAACCCTAACCCTTCCCCGAAGCCTGACCCTCACCCGTCCCCTAATCCTAACCCGTACGCTGACGCTAACCCGCGCCCTCACACGTACGCTCCCCCTAAAGCGTTGTCGTACCCTCACCTGGACCCTAAACCGTCCCCGTCCCCTAACCCTAACCCTAACCCGAACCCTAACCCTAACCCTTCCCCGAAGCCTGACCCTCACCCGTCCCCTAATCCTAACCCGTACGCTGACGCTAACCCGCGCCCTCACACGTACGCTCCCCCTAAAGCGTTGTCGTACGCTCACCTGGACCCTAAACCGTCCCCGTCCCCTATCCCTAACCCTAGCCCGAACCCTAACCCTAACCCTTCCCCGAAGCCTGACCCTCACCCGTCCCCTAATCCTAACCCGTACGCTGACGCTAACCCGCGCCCTCACACGTACGCTCCCCCTAAAGCGTTGTCGTACCCTCACCTGGACCCTAAACCGTCCCCGTCCCCTAACCCTAACCCTAGCCCGAACCCTAACCCTAACCCTTCCCCGAAGCCTGACCCTCACCCGTCCCCTAATCCTAACCCGTACGCTGACGCTAACCCGCGCCCTCACACGTACGCTCCCCCTAAAGCGTTGTCGTACCCTCACCTGGACCCTAAACCGTCCCCGTCCCCTAACCCTAACCCTAGCCCGAACCCTAACCCTAACCCTTCCCCGAAGCCTGACCCTCACCCGTCCCCTAATCCTAACCCGTACGCTGACACTAACCCGCGCCCTCACACGTACGCTCCCCCTAAAGCGTTGTCGTACCCTCAACTGGACCCTAAACCGTCTCCGTCCCCTAACCCTAACCCTAGCCCGAACCCTAAACCTAACACTTCCCCGAAGCCTGACCCTCACCCGTCCCCTAATCCTAACCCGTACGCTGACACTAACCCGCGCCCTCACACGTACGCTCCCCCTAAAGCGTTGTCGTACCCTCACCTGGACCCTAAACCGTCCCCGTCCCCTAACCCTAACCCTAGCCCGAACCCTAACCCTAACCCTTCCCCGAAGCCTGACCCTCACCCGTCCCCTAATCCTAACCCGTACGCCTACACTAACCCGCGCCCTCACACGTACGCTCCCCCTAAAGCGTTGTCGTACCCTCACCTGGACCCTAAACCGTCCCCGTCCCCTAACCCTAACCCTAGCCCGAACCCTAACCCTAACCCTTCCCCGAAGCCTGACCCTCACCCGTCCCCTAATCCTAACCCGTACGCTGACACTAACCCGCGCCCTCACACGTACGCTCCCCCTAAAGCGTTGTCGTACCCTCCCCTGGACCCTAAACTGGCCCCGTCCCCTAACCCTAACCCTAGCCCGAACCCTAACCCTAACCCTTCCCCGAAGCCTGACCCTCACCCGTCCCCTAATCCTAACCCGTACGCTGACGCTAACCCGCGCCCTCACACGTACGCTCCCCCTAAAGCGTTGTCGTACCCTCACCTGGACCCTAAACCGTCCCCGTCCCCTAACCCTAACCCTAGCCCGAACCCTAACCCTAACCCTTCCCCGAAGCCTGACCCTCACCCGTCCCCTAATCCTAACCCGTACGCTGACGCTAACCCGCGCCCTCACACGTACGCTCCCCCTAAAGCGTTGTCGTACCCTCACCTGGACCCTAAACCGTCCCCGTCCCCTAACCCTAACCCTAGCCCGAACCCTAACCCTAACCCTTCCCCGAAGCCTGACCCTCACCCATCCCCTAATCCTAACCCGTACGCTGACGCTAACCCGCGCCCTCACACGTACGCTCCCCCTAAAGCGTTGTCGTACCCTCACCTGGACCCTAAACCGTCCCCGTCCCCTAACCCTAACCCTAGCCGAACCCTAACCCTAACCCTTACCCGAAGCCTGACCCTCACCCGTCCCCTAATCCTAACCCGTACGCTGACGCTAACCCGCGCCCTCACACGTACGCTCCCCCTAAAGCGTTGTCGTACCCTCACCTGGACCCTAAACCGTCCCCGTCCCCTAACCCTAACCCTAGCCCGAACCCTAACCCTAACCCTTCCCCGAAGCCTGACCCTCACCCGTCCCCTAATCCTAACCCGTACGCTGACGCTAACCCGCGCCCTCACACGTACGCTCCCCCTAAAGCGTTGTCGTACCCTCACCTGGACCCTAAACCGTCCCCGTCCCCTAACCCTAACCCTAGCCCGAACCCTAACCCTAACCCGAACCCTAACCCTAACCCTTCCCCGAAGCCTGACCCTCACCCGTCCCCTAATCCTAACCCGTACGCTGACGCTAACCCGCGCCCTCACACGTACGCTCCCCCTAAAGCGTTGTCGTACCCTCACCTGGACCCTAAACCGTCCCCGTCCCCTAACCCTAACCCTAGCCCGAACCCTAACCCTAACTCTTCCCCGAAGCCTGACCCTCACCCGTCCCCTAATCCTAACCCGTACGCTGACGCTAACCCGCGCCCTCACACGTACGCTCCCCTTAAAGCGTTGTCGTACCCTCACCTGGACCCTAAACCGTCCCCGTCCCCTAACCCTAACCCTAGCCCGAACCCTAACCCTAACCCTTCCCCGAAGCCTGACCCTCACCCGTCCCCTAATCCTAACCCGTACGCTGACCCTAACCCGCGCCCTCACACGTACGCTCCCCCTAAAGCGTTGTCGTACCCTCACCTGGACCCTAAACCGTCCCCGTCCCCTAACCCTAACCCTAGCCCGAACCCTAACCCTAACCCTTCCCCGAAGCCTGACCCTCACCCGTCCCCTAATCCTAACCCGTACGCTGACGCTAACCCGCGCCCTCACACGTACGCTCCCCCTAAAGCGTTGACGTACCCTCACCTGGACCCTAAACCGTCCCCGTCCCCTAACCCTAACCCTAGACCGAACCCTAACCCTAACCCGAACCCTAACCCTAACCCTTCCCCGAAGCCTGACCCTCACCCGTCCCCTAATCCTAACCCGTACGCTGACGCTAACCCGCGCCCTCACACGTACGCTCCCCCTAAAGCGTTGTCGTACCCTCACTTGGACCCTAAACCGTCCCCGTCCCCTAACCCTAACCCTAGCCCGAACCCTAACCCTAACCCTTCCCCGAAGCCTGACACTCACCCGTCCCCTAATCCTAACCCGTACGCTGACACTAAACCGCGCCCTCACACGTACGCTCCCCCTAAAGCGTTGTCGTACCCTCACCTGGACCCTAAACCGTCCCCGTCCCCTAACCCTAACCCTAGCCCGAACCCTAACCCTAACCCTTCCCCGAAGCCTGACCCTCACCCGTCCCCTAATCCTAACCCGTACGCTGACACTAACCCGCGCCCTCACACGTACGCTCCCCCTAAAGCGTTGTCGTACCCTCACCTGGACCCTAAACCGTCCCCGTCCCCTAACCCTAACCCTAGCCCGAATCCTAACCCTAACCCTGCCCCGAAGCCTGACCCTCACCCGTCCACTAATCCTAACCCGTACGCTGACACTAACCCGCGCCCTCACACGTACGCTCCCCCTAAAGCGTTGTCGTACCCTCACCTGGACCCTAAACCGTCCCCGTCCCCTAACCCTAACCCTAGCCCGAACCCTAACCCTAACCCTTCCCCGAAGCCTGACCCTCACCCGTCCCCTAATCCTAACCCGTACGCTGACACTAACCCGCGCCCTCACACGTACGCTCCCCCTAAAGCGTTGTCGTACACTCACCTGGACCCTAAACCGTCCCCGTCCCCTAACCCTAACCCTAGCCCGAACCCTAACCCTAACCCTTCCCCGAAGCCTGACCCTCACCCGTCCCCTAATCCTAACCCGTACGCTGACGCTAACCCGCGCCCTCACACGTACGCTCCCCCTAAAGCGTTGTCGTACCCTCACCTGGACCCTAAACCGTCCCCGTCCCCTAACCCTAACCCTAGCCCGAACCCAAACCCTAACCCTTCCCCGAAGCCTGACCCTCACCCGTCCCCTAATCCTAACCCGTACGCTGACGCTAACATGCGCCTGCTCACGTACGCTCCCCCTAAAGCGTTGTCGTACCCTCACCTGGACCCTAAACCGTCCCCGTCCCCTAACCCTAACCCTAGCCCGAACCCTAAGCCTTCCCGGAAGCCTGACCCTCACCCGTCCCCTAATCCTAACCCGTACGCTGACGCTAACCCGCGCCCTCACACGTACGCTCCCCCTAAAGCGTTGTCGTACCCTCACCTGGACCCTAAACCGTCCCCGTCCCCTAACCCTAACCCTAGCCCGAACCCTAACCCTAACCCTTCCCCGAAGCCTGACCCTCACCCGTCCCCTAATCCTAACCCGTACGCTGACGCTAACCCGCGCCCTCACACGTACGCTCCCCCTAAAGCGTTGTCGTACCCTCACCTGGACCCTAAACCGTCCCCGTCCCCTAACCCTAACCCTAGCCCGAACCCTAACCCTAACCCTTCCCCGAAGCCTGACCCTCACCCGTCCCCTAATCCTAACCCGTACGCTGACGCTAACCCGCGCCCTCACACGTACGCTCCCCCTAAAGCGTTGTCGTACCCTCACCTGGACCCTAAACCGTCCCCGTCCCCTAACCCTAACCCTAGCCGAACCCTAACCCTAACCCTTCCCCGAAGCCTGACCCTCACCCGTCCCCTAATCCTAACCCGTACGCTGACGCTAACCCGCGCCCTCACACGTACGCTCCCCCTAAAGCGTTGTCGTACCCTCACCTGGACCCTAAACCGTCCCCGTCCCCTAACCCTAACCCTAGCCCGAACCCTAACCCTAACCCTTCCCCGAAGCCTGACCCTCACCCGTCCCCTAATCCTAACCCGTACGCTGACGCTAACCCGCGCCCTCACACGTACGCTCCCCCTAAAGCGTTGTCGTACCCTCACCTGGACCCTAAACCGTCCCCGTCCCCTAACCCTAACCCTAGCCCGAACCCTAACCCTAACCCTTCCCCGAAGCCTGACCCTCACCCGTCCCCTAATCCTAACCCGTACGCTGACGCTAACATGCGCCTGCTCACGTACGCTCCCCCTAAAGCGTTGTCGTACCCTCACCTGGACCCTAAACCGTCCCCGTCCCCTAACCCTAACCCTAGCCCGAACCCTAAGCCTTCCCGGAAGCCTGACCCTCACCCGTCCCCTAATCCTAACCCGTACGCTGACGCTAACCCGCGCCCTCACACGTACGCTCCCCCTAAAGCGTTGTCGTACCCTCACCTGGACCCTAAACCGTCCCCGTCCCCTAACCCTAACCCTAGCCCGAACCCTAACCCTAACCCTTCCCCGAAGCCTGACCCTCACCCGTCCCCTAATCCTAACCCGTACGCTGACGCTAACCCGTGCCCTCACACGTACGCTCCCCCTAAAGCGTTGTCGTACCCTCACCTGGACCCTAAACCGTCCCCGTCCCCTAACCCTAACCCTAGCCCGAACCCTAACCCTAACCCTTCCCCGAAGCCTGACCCTCACCCGTCCCCTAATCCTAACCCGTACGCTGACGCTAACCCGCGCCCTCACACGTACGCTCCCCCTAAAGCGTTGTCGTACCCTCACCTGGACCCTAAACCGTCCCCGTCCCCGAACCCTAACCCTAGCCGAACCCTAACACTAACCCTTACCCGAAGCCTGACCCTCACCCGTCCCCTAATCCTAACCCGTACGCTGACGCTAACCCGCGCCCTCACACGTACGCTCCCCCTAAAGCGTTGTCGTACCCTCACCTGGACCCTAAACCGTCCCCATCCCCTAACCCTAACCCTAGCCCGAACCCTAACCCTAACCCTTCCCCGAAGCCTGACCCTCACCCGTCCCCTAATCCTAACCCGTACGCTGACTCTAACCCGCGCCCTCACACGTACGCTCCCCCTAAAGCGTTGTCGTACCCTCACCTGGACCCTAAACCGTCCCCGTCCCCTAACCCTAACCCTAGCCCGAACCCTAACCCTAAACCTTCCCCGAAGCCTGACCCTCACCCGTCCCCTAATCCTAACCCGTACGCTGACGCTAACCCGCGCCCTCACACGTACGCTCCCCCTAAAGCGTTGTCGTACCCTCACCTGGACCCTAAACCGTCCCCGTCCCCTAACCCTATCCCTAGCCCGAACCCTAACCCTAACCCTTCCCCGAAGCCTGACCCTCACCCGTCCCCTAATCCTAACCCGTACGCTGACGCTAACCCGCGCCCTCACACGTACACTCCCCCTAAAGCGTTGTCGTACCCTCACCTGGACCCTAAACCGTCCCCGTCCCCTAACCCTAACCCTAGCCCGAACCCTAACCCTAACCCTTCCCCGAAGCCTGACCCTCACCCGTCCCCTAATCCTAACCCGTACGCTGACGCTAACCCGCGCCCTCACACGTACGCTCCCCCTAAAGCGTTGTCGTACCCTCACCTGGACCCTAAACCGTCCCCGTCCCCTAACCCTAACCCTAGCCCGAACCCTAACCCTAACCCTTCCCCGAAGCCTGACCCTCACCCGTCCCCTAATCCTAACCCGTACGCTGACGCTCACCCGCGCCCTCACACGTACGCTCCCCCTAAAGCGTTGTCGTACCCTCACCTGGACCCTAAACCGTCCCCGTCCCCTAACCCTAACCCTAGCCCGAACCCTAAACCTAACCCTTCCCCGAAGCCTGACCCTCACCCGTCCCCTAATCCTAACCCGTACGCTGACACTAACCCGCGCCCTCACACGTACGCTCCCCCTAAAGCGTTGTCGTACCCTCACCTGGACCCTAAACCGTCCCCGTCCCCTAACCCTAACCCTAGCCCGAACCCTAACCCTAACCCTTCCCCGAAGCCTGACACTCACCCGTCCCCTAATCCTAACCCGTACGCCTACACTAACCCGCGCCCTCACACGTACGCTCCCCCTAAAGCGTTGTCGTACCCTCACCTGGACCCTAAACCGTCCCCGTCCCCTAACCCTAACCCTAGCCCGAACCCTAACCCTAACCCTTCCCCGAAGCCTGACCCTCACCCGTCCCCTAATCCTAACCCGTACGCTGACACTAACCCGCGCCCTCACACGTACGCTCCCCTTAAAGCGTTGTCGTACCCTCACCTGGACCCTAAACCGTCCCCGTCACCTAACCCTAACCCTAGCCCGAACCCTAACCCTAACCCTTCCCCGAAGCCTGACCCTCACCCGTCCCCTAATCCTAACCCGTACGCTGACACTAACCCGCGCCCTCAAACGTACGCTCCCCCTAAAGCGTTGTCGTACCCTCACCTGGACCCTAAACCGTCCCCGTCCCCTAACCCTAACCCTAGCCCGAACCCTAACCCTAACCCTTCCCCGAAGCCTGACCCTCACCCGTCCCCTAATCCTAACCCGTACGATGACACTAACCCGCGCCCTCACACGTACGCTCCCCCTAAAGCGTTGTCGTACCCTCAACTGGACCCTAAACCGTCTCCGTCCCCTAACCCTAACCCTAGCCCGAACCCTAAACCTAACCCTTCCCCGAAGCCTGACCCTCACCCGTCCCCTAATCCTAACCCGTACGCTGACACTAACCCGCGCCCTCACACGTACGCTCCCCCTAAAGCGTTGTCGTACCCTCACCTGGACCCTAAACCGTCCCCGTCCCCTAACCCTAACCCTAGCCCGAACCCTAACCCTAACCCTTCCCCGAAGCCTGACCCTCACCCGTCCCCTAATCCTAACCCGTACGCCTACACTAACCCGCGCCCTCACACGTACGCTCCCCCTAAAGCGTTGTCGTACCCTCACCTGGACCCTAAACCGTCCCCGTCCCCTAACCCTAACCCTAGCCCGAACCCTAACCCTAACCCTTCCCCGAAGCCTGACCCTCACCCGTCCCCTAATCCTAACCCGTACGCTGACACTAACCCGCGCCCTCACACGTACGCTCCCCCTAAAGCGTTGTCGTACCCTCCCCTGGACCCTAAACTGGCCCCGTCCCCTAACCCTAACCCTAGCCCGAACCCTAACCCTAACCCTTCCCCGAAGCCTGACCCTCACCCGTCCCCTAATCCTAACCCGTACGCTGACGCTAACCCGCACCCTCACACGTACGCTCCCCCTAATGCGTTGTCGTACCCTCACCTGGACCCTAAACCGTCCCCGTCCCCTAACCCTAACCCTAGCCCGAACCCTAAGCCTTCCCGGAAGCCTGACCCTCACCCGTCCCCTAATCCTAACCCGTACGCTGACGCTAACCCGCGCCCTCACACGTACGCTCCCCCTAAAGCGTTGTCGTACCCTCACCTGGACCCTAAACCGTCCCCGTCCCCTAACCCTAACCCTAGCCCGAACCCTAACCCTAACCCTTCCCCGAAGCCTGACCCTCACCCGTCCCCTAATCCTAACCCGTACGCTGACGCTAACCCGCGCCCTCACACGTACGCTCCCCCTAAAGCGTTGTCGTACCCTCACCTGGACCCTAAACCGTCCCCGTCCCCTAACCCTAACCCTAGCCCGAACCCTAACCCTAACCCTTCCCCGAAGCCTGACCCTCACCCGTCCCCTAATCCTAACCCGTACGCTGACGCTAACCCGCGCCCTCACACGTACGCTCCCCCTAAAGCGTTGTCGTACCCTCACCTGGACCCTAAACCGTCCCCGTCCCCTAACCCTAACCCTAGCCCGAACCCTAACCCTAACCCGAACCCTAACCCTAACCCTTCCCCGAAGCCTGACCCTCACCCGTCCCCTAATCCTAACCCGTACGCTGACGCTAACCCGCGCCCTCACACGTACGCTCCCCCTAAAGCGTTGTCGTACCCTCACCTGGACCCTAAACCGTCCCCGTCCCCTAACCCTAACCCTAGCCCGAACCCTAACCCTAACTCTTCCCCGAAGCCTGACCCTCACCCGTCCCCTAATCCTAACCCGTACGCTGACGCTAACCCGCGCCCTCACACGTACGCTCCCCTTAAAGCGTTGTCGTACCCTCACCTGGACCCTAAACCGTCCCCGTCCCCTAACCCTAACCCTAGCCCGAACCCTAACCCTAACCCTTCCCCGAAGCCTGACCCTCACCCGTCCCCTAATCCTAACCCGTACGCTGACCCTAACCCGCGCCCTCACACGTACGCTCCCCCTAAAGCGTTGTCGTACCCTCACCTGGACCCTAAACCGTCCCCGTCCCCTAACCCTAACCCTAGCCCGAACCCTAACCCTAACCCTTCCCCGAAGCCTGACCCTCACCCGTCCCCTAATCCTAACCCGTACGCTGACGCTAACCCGCGCCCTCACACGTACGCTCCCCCTAAAGCGTTGACGTACCCTCACCTGGACCCTAAACCGTCCCCGTCCCCTAACCCTAACCCTAGACCGAACCCTAACCCTAACCCGAACCCTAACCCTAACCCTTCCCCGAAGCCTGACCCTCACCCGTCCCCTAATCCTAACCCGTACGCTGACGCTAACCCGCGCCCTCACACGTACGCTCCCCCTAAAGCGTTGTCGTACCCTCACCTGGACCCTAAACCGTCCCCGTCCCCTAACCCTAACCCTAGCCCGAACCCTAACCCTAACCCTTCCCCGAAGCCTGACCCTCACCCGTCCCCTAATCCTAACCCGTACGCTGACACTAAACCGCGCCCTCACACGTACGCTCCCCCTAAAGCGTTGTCGTACCCTCACCTGGACCCTAAACCGTCCCCGTCCCCTAACCCTAACCCTAGCCCGAACCCTAACCCTAACCCTTCCCCGAAGCCTGACCCTCACCCGTCCCCTAATCCTAACCCGTACGCTGACACTAACCCGCGCCCTCACACGTACGCTCCCCCTAAAGCGTTGTCGTACCCTCACCTGGACCCTAAACCGTCCCCGTCCCCTAACCCTAACCCTAGCCCGAATCCTAACCCTAACCCTGCCCCGAAGCCTGACCCTCACCCGTCCACTAATCCTAACCCGTACGCTGACACTAACCCGCGCCCTCACACGTACGCTCCCCCTAAAGCGTTGTCGTACCCTCACCTGGACCCTAAACCGTCCCCGTCCCCTAACCCTAACCCTAGCCCGAACCCTAACCCTAACCCTTCCCCGAAGCCTGACCCTCACCCGTCCCCTAATCCTAACCCGTACGCTGACACTAACCCGCGCCCTCACACGTACGCTCCCCCTAAAGCGTTGTCGTACACTCACCTGGACCCTAAACCGTCCCCGTCCCCTAACCCTAACCCTAGCCCGAACCCTAACCCTAACCCTTCCCCGAAGCCTGACCCTCACCCGTCCCCTAATCCTAACCCGTACGCTGACGCTAACCCGCGCCCTCACACGTACGCTCCCCCTAAAGCGTTGTCGTACCCTCACCTGGACCCTAAACCGTCCCCGTCCCCTAACCCTAACCCTAGCCCGAACCCAAACCCTAACCCTTCCCCGAAGCCTGACCCTCACCCGTCCCCTAATCCTAACCCGTACGCTGACGCTAACATGCGCCTGCTCACGTACGCTCCCCCTAAAGCGTTGTCGTACCCTCACCTGGACCCTAAACCGTCCCCGTCCCCTAACCCTAACCCTAGCCCGAACCCTAAGCCTTCCCGGAAGCCTGACCCTCACCCGTCCCCTAATCCTAACCCGTACGCTGACGCTAACCCGCGCCCTCACACGTACGCTCCCCCTAAAGCGTTGTCGTACCCTCACCTGGACCCTAAACCGTCCCCGTCCCCTAACCCTAACCCTAGCCCGAACCCTAACCCTAACCCTTCCCCGAAGCCTGACCCTCACCCGTCCCCTAATCCTAACCCGTACGCTGACGCTAACCCGCGCCCTCACACGTACGCTCCCCCTAAAGCGTTGTCGTACCCTCACCTGGACCCTAAACCGTCCCCGTCCCCTAACCCTAACCCTAGCCCGAACCCTAACCCTAACCCTTCCCCGAAGCCTGACCCTCACCCGTCCCCTAATCCTAACCCGTACGCTGACGCTAACCCGCGCCCTCACACGTACGCTCCCCCTAAAGCGTTGTCGTACCCTCACCTGGACCCTAAACCGTCCCCGTCCCCTAACCCTAACCCTAGCCGAACCCTAACCCTAACCCTTCCCCGAAGCCTGACCCTCACCCGTCCCCTAATCCTAACCCGTACGCTGACGCTAACCCGCGCCCTCACACGTACGCTCCCCCTAAAGCGTTGTCGTACCCTCACCTGGACCCTAAACCGTCCCCGTCCCCTAACCCTAACCCTAGCCCGAAGCCTAACCCTAACCCTTCCCCGAAGCCTGACCCTCACCCGTCCCCTAATCCTAACCCGTACGCTGACGCTAACCCGCGCCCTCACACGTACGCTCCCCCTAAAGCGTTGTCGTACCCTCACCTGGACCCTAAACCGTCCCCGTCCCCTAACCCTAACCCTAGCCCGAACCCTAACCCTAACCCTTCCCCGAAGCCTGACCCTCACCCGTCCCCTAATCCTAACCCGTACGCTGACGCTAACATGCGCCTGCTCACGTACGCTCCCCCTAAAGCGTTGTCGTACCCTCACCTGGACCCTAAACCGTCCCCGTCCCCTAACCCTAACCCTAGCCCGAACCCTAAGCCTTCCCGGAAGCCTGACCCTCACCCGTCCCCTAATCCTAACCCGTACGCTGACGCTAACCCGCGCCCTCACACGTACGCTCCCCCTAAAGCGTTGTCGTACCCTCACCTGGACCCTAAACCGTCCCCGTCCCCTAACCCTAACCCTAGCCCGAACCCTAACCCTAACCCTTCCCCGAAGCCTGACCCTCACCCGTCCCCTAATCCTAACCCGTACGCTGACGCTAACCCGTGCCCTCACACGTACGCTCCCCCTAAAGCGTTGTCGTACCCTCACCTGGACCCTAAACCGTCCCCGTCCCCTAACCCTAACCCTAGCCCGAACCCTAACCCTAACCCTTCCCCGAAGCCTGACCCTCACCCGTCCCCTAATCCTAACCCGTACGCTGACGCTAACCCGCGCCCTCACACGTACGCTCCCCCTAAAGCGTTGTCGTACCCTCACCTGGACCCTAAACCGTCCCCGTCCCCTAACCCTAACCCTAGCCGAACCCTAACACTAACCCTTACCCGAAGCCTGACCCTCACCCGTCCCCTAATCCTAACCCGTACGCTGACGCTAACCCGCGCCCTCACACGTACGCTCCCCCTAAAGCGTTGTCGTACCCTCACCTGGACCCTAAACCGTCCCCATCCCCTAACCCTAACCCTAGCCCGAACCCTAACCCTAACCCTTCCCCGAAGCCTGACCCTCACCCGTCCCCTAATCCTAACCCGTACGCTGACTCTAACCCGCGCCCTCACACGTACGCTCCCCCTAAAGCGTTGTCGTACCCTCACCTGGACCCTAAACCGTCCCCGTCCCCTAACCCTAACCCTAGCCCGAACCCTAACCCTAACCCTTCCCCGAAGCCTGACCCTCACCCGTCCCCTAATCCTAACCCGTACGCTGACGCTAACCCGCGCCCTCACACGTACGCTCCCCCTAAAGCGTTGTCGTACCCTCACCTGGACCCTAAACCGTCCCCGTCCCCTAACCCTATCCCTAGCCCGAACCCTAACCCTAACCCTTCCCCGAAGCCTGACCCTCACCCGTCCCCTAATCCTAACCCGTACGCTGACGCTAACCCGCGCCCTCACACGTACACTCCCCCTAAAGCGTTGTCGTACCCTCACCTGGACCCTAAACCGTCCCCGTCCCCTAACCCTAACCCTAGCCCGAACCCTAACCCTAACCCTTCCCCGAAGCCTGACCCTCACCCGTCCCCTAATCCTAACCCGTACGCTGACGCTAACCCGCGCCCTCACACGTACGCTCCCCCTAAAGCGTTGTCGTACCCTCACCTGGACCCTAAACCGTCCCCGTCCCCTAACCCTAACCCTAGCCCGAACCCTAACCCTAACCCTTCCCCGAAGCCTGACCCTCACCCGTCCCCTAATCCTAACCCGTACGCTGACGCTCACCCGCGCCCTCACACGTACGCTCCCCCTAAAGCGTTGTCGTACCCTCACCTGGACCCTAAACCGTCCCCGTCCCCTAACCCTAACCCTAGCCCGAACCCTAACCCTAACCCTTCCCCGAAGCCTGACCCTCACCCGTCCCCTAATCCTAACCCGTACGCTGACACTAACCCGCGCCCTCACACGTACGCTCCCCCTAAAGCGTTGTCGTACCCTCACCTGGACCCTAAACCGTCCCCGTCCCCTAACCCTAACCCTAGCCCGAACCCTAAACCTAACCCTTCCCCGAAGCCTGACCCTCACCCGTCCCCTAATCCTAACCCGTACGCTGACACTAACCCGCGCCCTCACACGTACGCTCCCCCTAAAGCGTTGTCGTACCCTCACCTGGACCCTAAACCGTCCCCGTCCCCTAACCCTAACCCTAGCCCGAACCCTAACCCTAACCCTTCCCCGAAGCCTGACCCTCACCCGTCCCCTAATCCTAACCCGTACGCCTACACTAACCCGCGCCCTCACACGTACGCTCCCCCTAAAGCGTTGTCGTACCCTCACCTGGACCCTAAACCGTCCCCGTCCCCTAACCCTAACCCTAGCCCGAACCCTAACCCTAACCCTTCCCCGAAGCCTGACCCTCACCCGTCCCCTAATCCTAACCCGTACGCTGACACTAACCCGCGCCCTCACACGTACGCTCCCCTTAAAGCGTTGTCGTACCCTCACCTGGACCCTAAACCGTCCCCGTCACCTAACCCTAACCCTAGCCCGAACCCTAACCCTAACCCTTCCCCGAAGCCTGACCCTCACCCGTCCCCTAATCCTAACCCGTACGCTGACACTAACCCGCGCCCTCAAACGTACGCTCCCCCTAAAGCGTTGTCGTACCCTCACCTGGACCCTAAACCGTCCCCGTCCCCTAACCCTAACCCTAGCCCGAACCCTAACCCTAACCCTTCCCCGAAGCCTGACCCTCACCCGTCCCCTAATCCTAACCCGTACGCTGACACTAACCCGCGCCCTCACACGTACGCTCCCCCTAAAGCGTTGTCGTACCCTCAACTGGACCCTAAACCGTCTCCGTCCCCTAACCCTAACCCTAGCCCGAACCCTAAACCTAACCCTTCCCCGAAGCCTGACCCTCACCCGTCCCCTAATCCTAACCCGTACGCTGACACTAACCCGCGCCCTCACACGTACGCTCCCCCTAAAGCGTTGTCGTACCCTCACCTGGACCCTAAACCGTCCCCGTCCCCTAACCCTAACCCTAGCCCGAACCCTAACCCTAACCCTTCCCCGAAGCCTGACCCTCACCCGTCCCCTAATCCTAACCCGTACGCCTACACTAACCCGCGCCCTCACACGTACGCTCCCCCTAAAGCGTTGTCGTACCCTCACCTGGACCCTAAACCGTCCCCGTCCCCTAACCCTAACCCTAGCCCGAACCCTAACCCTAACCCTTCCCCGAAGCCTGACCCTCACCCGTCCCCTAATCCTAACCCGTACGCTGACACTAACCCGCGCCCTCACACGTACGCTCCCCCTAAAGCGTTGTCGTACCCTCCCCTGGACCCTAAACTGGCCCCGTCCCCTAACCCTAACCCTAGCCCGAACCCTAACCCTAACCCTTCCCCGAAGCCTGACCCTCACCCGTCCCCTAATCCTAACCCGTACGCTGACGCTAACCCGCACCCTCACACGTACGCTCCCCCTAATGCGTTGTCGTACCCTCACCTGGACCCTAAACCGTCCCCGTCCCCTAACCCTAACCCTAGCCCGAACCCTAAGCCTTCCCGGAAGCCTGACCCTCACCCGTCCCCTAATCCTAACCCGTACGCTGACGCTAACCCGCGCCCTCACACGTACGCTCCCCCTAAAGCGTTGTCGTACCCTCACCTGGACCCTAAACCGTCCCCGTCCCCTAACCCTAACCCTAGCCCGAACCCTAACCCTAACCCTTCCCCGAAGCCTGACCCTCACCCGTCCCCTAATCCTAACCCGTACGCTGACGCTAACCCGCGCCCTCACACGTACGCTCCCCCTAAAGCGTTGTCGTACCCTCACCTGGACCCTAAACCGTCCCCGTCCCCTAACCCTAACCCTAGCCCGAACCCTAACCCTAACCCTTCCCCGAAGCCTGACCCTCACCCGTCCCCTAATCCTAACCCGTACGCTGACGCTACCCCGCGCCCTCACACGTACGCTCCCCCTAAAGCGTTGTCGTACCCTCACCTGGACCCTAAACCGTCCCCGTCCCCTAACCCTAACCCTAGCCGAACCCTAACCCTAACCCTTACCCGAAGCCTGACCCTCACCCGTCCCCTAATCCTAACCCGTACGCTGACGCTAACCCGCGCCCTCACACGTACGCTCCCCCTAAAGCGTTGTCGTACCCTCACCTGGACCCTAAACCGTCCCCGTCCCCTAACCCTAACCCTAGCCCGAACCCTAACCCTAACCCTTCCCCGAAGCCTGACCCTCACCCGTCCCCTAATCCTAACCCGTACGCTGACGCTAACCCGCGCCCTCACACGTACGCTCCCCCTAAAGCGTTGTCGTACCCTCACCTGGACCCTAAACCGTCCCCGTCCCCTAACCCTAACCCTAGCCCGAACCCTAACCCTAACCCTTCCCCGAAGCCTGACCCTCACCCGTCCCCTAATCCTAACCCGTACGCTGACGCTAACATGCGCCTGCTCACGTACGCTCCCCCTAAAGCGTTGTCGTACCCTCACCTGGACCCTAAACCGTCCCCGTCCCCTAACCCTAACCCTAGCCCGAACCCTAACCCTAACCCTTCCCCGAAGCCTGACCCTCACCCGTCCCCTAATCCTAACCCGTACGCTGACGCTAACCCGCGCCCTCACACGTACGCTCCCCCTAAAGCGTTGTCGTACCCTCACCTGGACCCTAAACCGTCCCCGTCCCCTAACCCTAACCCTAGCCCGAACCCTAACCCTAACCCTTCCCCGAAGCCTGACCCTCACCCGTCCCCTAATCCTAACCCGTACGCTGACGCTAACCCGTGCCCTCACACGTACGCTCCCACTAAAGCGTTGTCGTACCCTCACCTGGACCCTAAACCGTCCCCGTCCCCTAACCCTAACCCTAGCCCGAACCCTAACCCTAACCCTTCCCCGAAGCCTGACCCTCACCCGTCCCCTAATCCTAACCCGTACGCTGACGCTAACCCGCGCCCTCACACGTACGCTCCCCCTAAAGCGTTGTCGTACCCTCACCTGGACCCTAAACCGTCCCCGTCCCCTAACCCTAACCCTAGCCGAACCCTAACCCTAACCCTTACCCGAAGCCTGACCCTCACCCGTCCCCTAATCCTAACCCGTACGCTGACGCTAACCCGCGCCCTCACACGTACGCTCCCCCTAAAGCGTTGTCGTACCCTCACCGGGACCCTAAACCGTCCCCATCCCCTAACCCTAACCCTAGCCCGAACCCTAACCCTAACCCTTCCCCGAAGCCTGACCCTCACCCGTCCCCTAATCCTAACCCGTACGCTGACTCTAACCCGCGCCCTCACACTTACGCTCCCCCTAAAGCGTTGTCGTACCCTCACCTGGACCCTAAACTGTCCCCGTCCCCTAACCCTAACCCTAGCCCGAACCCTAACCCTAACCCTTCCCCGAAGCCTGACCCTCACCCGTCCCCTAATCCTAACCCGTACGCTGACGCTAACCCGCGCCCTCACACGTACGCTCCCCCTAAAGCGTTGTCGTACCCTCACCTGGACCCTAAACCGTCCCCGTCCCCTAACCCTATCCCTAGCCCGAACCCTAACCCTAACCCTTCCCCGAAGCCTGACCCTCACCCGTCCCCTAATCCTAACCCGTACGCTGACGCTAACCCGCGCCCTCACACGTACACTCCCCCTAAAGCGTTGTCGTACCCTCACCTGGACCCTAAACCGTCCCCGTCCCCTAACCCTAACCCTAGCCCGAACCCTAACCCTAACCCTTCCCCGAAGCCTGACCCTCACCCGTCCCCTAATCCTAACCCGTACGCTGACGCTAACCCGCGCCCTCACACGTACGCTCCCCCTAAAGCGTTGTCGTACCCTCACCTGGACCCTAAACCGTCCCCGTCCCCTAACCCTAACCCTAGCCCGAACCCTAACCCTAACCCTTCCCCGAAGCCTGACCCTCACCCGTCCCCTAATCCTAACCCGTACGCTGACGCTCACCCGCGCCCTCACACGTACGCTCCCCCTAAAGCGTTGTCGTACCCTCACCTGGACCCTAAACCGTCCCCGTCCCCTAACCCTAACCCTAGCCTGAACCCTAACCCTAACCCTTCCCCGAAGCCTGACCCTCACCCGTCCCCTAATCCTAACCCGTACGCTGACACTAACCCGCGCCCTCACACGTACGCTCCCCCTAAAGCGTTGTCGTACCCTCACCTGGACCCTAAACCGTCCCCGTCCCCTAACCCTAACCCTAGCCCGAACCCTAAACCTAACCCTTCCCCGAAGCCTGACCCTCACCCGTCCCCTAATCCTAACCCGTACGCTGACACTAACCCGCGCCCTCACACGTACGCTCCCCCTAAAGCGTTGTCGTACCCTCACCTGGACCCTAAACCGTCCCCGTCCCCTAACCCTAACCCTAGCCCGAACCCTAACCCTAACCCTTCCCCGAAGCCTGACCCTCACCCGTCCCCTAATCCTAACCCGTACGCCTACACTAACCCGCGCCCTCACACGTACGCTCCCCCTAAAGCGTTGTCGTACCCTCACCTGGACCCTAAACCGTCCCCGTCCCCTAACCCTAACCCTAGCCCGAACCCTAACCCTAACCCTTCCCCGAAGCCTGACCCTCACCCGTCCCCTAATCCTAACCCGTACGCTGACACTAACCCGCGCCCTCACACGTACGCTCCCCTTAAAGCGTTGTCGTACGCTCACCTGGACCCTAAACCGTCCCCGTCACCTAACCCTAACCCTAGCCCGAACCCTAACCCTAACCCTTCCCCGAAGCCTGACCCTCACCCGTCCCCTAATCCTAACCCGTACGCTGACACTAACCCGCGCCCTCAAACGTACGCTCCCCCTAAAGCGTTGTCGTACCCTCACCTGGACCCTAAACCGTCCCCGTCCCCTAACCCTAACCCTAGCCCGAACCCTAACCCTAACACTTCCCCGAAGCCTGACCCTCACCCGTCCCCTAATCCTAACCCGTACGCTGACACTAACCCGCGCCCTCACACGTACGCTCCCCCTAAAGCGTTGTCGTACCCTCAACTGGACCCTAAACCGTCTCCGTCCCCTAACCCTAACCCTAGCCCGAACCCTAAACCTAACCCTTCCCCGAAGCCTGACCCTCACCCGTCCCCTAATCCTAACCCGTACGCTGACACTAACCCGCGCCCTCACACGTACGCTCCCCCTAAAGCGTTGTCGTACCCTCACCTGGACCCTAAACCGTCCCCGTCCCCTAACCCTAACCCTAGCCCGAACCCTAACCCTAACCCTTCCCCGAAGCCTGACCCTCACCCGTCCCCTAATCCTAACCCGTACGCCTACACTAACCCGCGCCCTCACACGTACGCTCCCCCTAAAGCGTTGTCGTACCCTCACCTGGACCCTAAACCGTCCCCGTCCCCTAACCCTAACCCTAGCCCGAACCCTAACCCTAACCCTTCCCCGAAGCCTGACCCTCACCCGTCCCCTAATCCTAACCCGTACGCTGACACTAACCCGCGCCCTCACACGTACGCTCCCCCTAAAGCGTTGTCGTACCCTCCCCTGGACCCTAAACTGGCCCCGTCCCCTAACCCTAACCCTAGCCCGAACCCTAACCCTAACCCTTCCCCGAAGCCTGACCCTCACCCGTCCCCTAATCCTAACCCGTACGCTGACGCTAACCCGCACCCTCACACGTACGCTCCCCCTAATGCGTTGTCGTACCCTCACCTGGACCCTAAACCGTCCCCGTCCCCTAACCCTAACCCTAGCCCGAACCCTAACCCTAACCCTTCCCCGAAGCCTGACCCTCACCCGTCCCCTAATCCTAACCCGTACGCTGACGCTGACCCGCGCCCTCACACGTACGCTCCCCCTAAAGCGTTGTCGTACCCTCACCTGGACCCTAAACCGTCCCCGTCCCCTAACCCTAACCCTAGCCCGAACCCTAACCCTAACCCTTCCCCGAAGCCTGACCCTCACCCATCCCCTAATCCTAACCCGTACGCTGACGCTAACCCGCGCCCTCACACGTACGCTCCCCCTAAAGCGTTGTCGTACCCTCACCTGGACCCTAAACCGTCCCCGTCCCCTAACCCTAACCCTAGCCGAACCCTAACCCTAACCCTTACCCGAAGCCTGACCCTCACCCGTCCCCTAATCCTAACCCGTACGCTGACGCTAACCCGCGCCCTCACACGTACGCTCCCCCTAAAGCGTTGTCGTACCCTCACCTGGACCCTAAACCGTCCCCGTCCCCTAACCCTAACCCTAGCCCGAACCCTAACCCTAACCCGAACCCTAACCCTAACCCTTCCCCGAAGCCTGACCCTCACCCGTCCCCTAATCCTAACCCGTACGCTGACGCTAACCCGCGCCCTCACACGTACGCTCCCCCTAAAGCGTTGTCGTACCCTCACCTGGACCCTAAACCGTCCCCGTCCCCTAACCCTAACCCTAGCCCGAACCCTAACCCTAACCCTTCCCCGAAGCCTGACCCTCACCCGTCCCCTAATCCTAACCCGTACGCTGACGCTAACCCGCGCCCTCACACGTACGCTCCCCCTAAAGCGTTGTCGTACCCTCACCTGGACCCTAAACCGTCGCCGTCCCCTAACCCTAACCCTAGCCCGAACCCTAACCCTAACCCTTCCCCGAAGCCTGACCCTCACCCGTCCCCTAATCCTAACCCGTACGCTGACCCTAACCCGCGCCCTCACACGTACGCTCCCCCTAAAGCGTTGTCGTACCCTCACCTGGACCCTAAACCGTCCCCGTCCCCTAACCCTAACCCTAGCCCGAACCCTAACCCTAACCCTTCCCCGAAGCCTGACCCTCACCCGTCCCCTAATCCTAACCCGTACGCTGACGCTAACCCGCGCCCTCACACGTACGCTCCCCCTAAAGCGTTGACGTACCCTCACCTGGAACCTAAACCGTCCCCGTCCCCTAACCCTAACCCTAGACCGAACCCTAACCCTAACCCGAACCCTAACCCTAACCCTTCCCCGAAGCCTGACCCTCACCCGTCCCCTAATCCTAACCCGTACGCTGACGCTAACCCGCGCCCTCACACGTACGCTCCCCCTAAAGCGTTGTCGTACCCTCACCTGGACCCTAAACCGTCGCCGTCCCCTAACCCTAACCCTAGCCCGAACCCTAACCCTAACCCTTCCCCGAAGCCTGACCCTCACCCGTCCCCTAATCCTAACCCGTACGCTGACCCTAACCCGCGCCCTCACACGTACGCTCCCCCTAAAGCGTTGTCGTACCCTCACCTGGACCCTAAACCGTCCCCGTCCCCTAACCCTAACCCTAGCCCGAACCCTAACCCTAACCCTTCCCCGAAGCCTGACCCTCACCCGTCCCCTAATCCTAACCCGTACGCTGACGCTAACCCGCGCCCTCACACGTACGCTCCCCCTAAAGCGTTGACGTACCCTCACCTGGACCCTAAACCGTCCCCGTCCCCTAACCCTAACCCTAGACCGAACCCTAACCCTAACCCGAACCCTAACCCTAACCCTTCCCCGAAGCCTGACCCTCACCCGTCCCCTAATCCTAACCCGTACGCTGACGCTAACCCGCGCCCTCACACGTACGCTCCCCCTAAAGCGTTGACGTACCCTCACCTGGACCCTAAACCGTCCCCGTCCCCTAACCCTAACCCTAGACCGAACCCTAACCCTAACCCGAACCCTAACCCTAACCCTTCCCCGAAGCCTGACCCTCACCCATCCCCTAATCCTAACCCGTACGCTGACGCTAACCCGCGCCCTCACACGTACGCTCCCCCTAAAGCGTTGTCGTACCCTCACCTGGACCCTAAACCGTCCCCGTCCCCTAACCCTAACCCTAGCCGAACCCTAACCCTAACCCTTACCCGAAGCCTGACCCTCACCCGTCCCCTAATCCTAACCCGTACGCTGACGCTAACCCGCGCCCTCACACGTACGCTCCCCCTAAAGCGTTGTCGTACCCTCACCTGGACCCTAAACCGTCCCCGTCCCCTAAGCCTAACCCTAGCCCGAACCCTAACCCTAACCCTTCCCCGAAGCCTGACCCTCACCCGTCCCCTAATCCTAACCCGTACGCTGACGCTAACCCGCGCCCTCACACGTACGCTCCCCCTAAAGCGTTGTCGTACCCTCACCTGGACCCTAAACCGTCCCCGTCCCCTAACCCTAACCCTAGCCCGAACCCTAACCCTAACCCGAACCCTAACCCTAACCCTTCCCCGAAGCCTGACCCTCACCCGTCCCCTAATCCTAACCCGTACGCTGACGCTAACCCGCGCCCTCACACGTACGCTCCCCCTAAAGCGTTGTCGTACCCTCACCTGGACCCTAAACCGTCCCCGTCCCCTAACCCTAACCCTAGCCCGAACCCTAACCCTAACCCTTCCCCGAAGCCTGACCCTCACCCGTCCCCTAATCCTAACCCGTACGCTGACGCTAACCCGCGCCCTCACACGTACGCTCCCCCTAAAGCGTTGTCGTACCCTCACCTGGACCCTAAACCGTCGCCGTCCCCTAACCCTAACCCTAGCCCGAACCCTAACCCTAACCCTTCCCCGAAGCCTGACCCTCACCCGTCCCCTAATCCTAACCCGTACGCTGACCCTAACCCGCGCCCTCACACGTACGCTCCCCCTAAAGCGTTGTCGTACCCTCACCTGGACCCTAAACCGTCCCCGTCCCCTAACCCTAACCCTAGCCCGAACCCTAAACCTAACCCTTCCCCGAAGCCTGACCCTCACCCGTCCCCTAATCCTAACCCGTACGCTGACGCTAACCCGCGCCCTCACACGTACGCTCCCCCTAAAGCGTTGACGTACCCTCACCTGGACCCTAAACCGTCCCCGTCCCCTAACCCTAACCCTAGACCGAACCCTAACCCTAACCCGAACCCTAACCCTAACCCTTCCCCGAAGCCTGACCCTCACCCGTCCCCTAATCCTAACCCGTACGCTGACGCTAACCCGCGCCCTCACACGTACGCTCCCCCTAAAGCGTTGTCGTACCCTCACCTGGACCCTAAACCGTCCCCGTCCCCTAACCCTAACCCTAGCCCGAACCCTAACCCTAACCCTTCCCCGAAGCCTGACCCTCACCCGTCCCCTAATCCTAACCCGTACGCTGACCCTAACCCGCGCCCTCACACGTACGCTCCCCCTAAAGCGTTGTCGTACCCTCACCTGGACCCTAAACCGTCCCCGTCCCCTAACCCTAACCCTAGCCCGAACCCTAACCCTAACCCTTCCCCGAAGCCTGACCCTCACCCGTCCCCTAATCCTAACCCGTACGCTGACGCTAACCCGCGCCCTCACACGTACGCTCCCCCTAAAGCGTTGACGTACCCTCACCTGGACCCTAAACCGTCCCCGTCCCCTAACCCTAACCCTAGACCGAACCCTAACCCTAACCCGAACCCTAACCCTAACCCTTCCCCGAAGCCTGACCCTCACCCGTCCCCTAATCCTAACCCGTACGCTGACGCTAACCCGCGCCCTCACACGTACGCTCCCCCTAAAGCGTTGACGTACCCTCACCTGGACCCTAAACCGTCCCCGTCCCCTAACCCTAACCCTAGACCGAACCCTAACCCTAACCCGAACCCTAACCCTAACCCTTCCCCGAAGCCTGACCCTCACCCATCCCCTAATCCTAACCCGTACGCTGACGCTAACCCGCGCCCTCACACGTACGCTCCCCCTAAAGCGTTGTCGTACCCTCACCTGGACCCTAAACCGTCCCCGTCCCCTAACCCTAACCCTAGCCGAACCCTAACCCTAACCCTTACCCGAAGCCTGACCCTCACCCGTCCCCTAATCCTAACCCGTACGCTGACGCTAACCCGCGCCCTCACACGTACGCTCCCCCTAAAGCGTTGTCGTACCCTCACCTGGACCCTAAACCGTCCCCGTCCCCTAAGCCTAACCCTAGCCCGAACCCTAACCCTAACCCTTCCCCGAAGCCTGACCCTCACCCGTCCCCTAATCCTAACCCGTACGCTGACGCTAACCCGCGCCCTCACACGTACGCTCCCCCTAAAGCGTTGTCGTACCCTCACCTGGACCCTAAACCGTCCCCGTCCCCTAACCCTAACCCTAGCCCGAACCCTAACCCTAACCCGAACCCTAACCCTAACCCTTCCCCGAAGCCTGACCCTCACCCGTCCCCTAATCCTAACCCGTACGCTGACGCTAACCCGCGCCCTCACACGTACGCTCCCCCTAAAGCGTTGTCGTACCCTCACCTGGACCCTAAACCGTCCCCGTCCCCTAACCCTAAACCTAGCCCGAACCCTAACCCTAACCCTTCCCCGAAGCCTGACCCTCACCCGTCCCCTAATCCTAACCCGTACGCTGACGCTAACCCGCGCCCTCACACGTACGCTCCCCCTAAAGCGTTGTCGTACCCTCACCTGGACCCTAAACCGTCGCCGTCCCCTAACCCTAACCCTAGCCCGAACCCTAACCCTAACCCTTCCCCGAAGCCTGACCCTCACCCGTCCCCTAATCCTAACCCGTACGCTGACCCTAACCCGCGCCCTCACACGTACGCTCCCCCTAAAGCGTTGTCGTACCCTCACCTGGACCCTAAACCGTCCCCGTCCCCTAACCCTAACCCTAGCCCGAACCCTAAACCTAACCCTTCCCCGAAGCCTGACCCTCACCCGTCCCCTAATCCTAACCCGTACGCTGACGCTAACCCGCGCCCTCACACGTACGCTCCCCCTAAAGCGTTGACGTACCCTCACCTGGACCCTAAACCGTCCCCGTCCCCTAACCCTAACCCTAGACCGAACCCTAACCCTAACCCGAACCCTAACCCTAACCCTTCCCCGAAGCCTGACCCTCACCCGTCCCCTAATCCTAACCCGTACGCTGACGCTAACCCGCGCCCTCACACGTACGCTCCCCCTAAAGCGTTGTCGTACCCTCACCTGGACCCTAAACCGTCCCCGTCCCCTAACCCTAACCCTAGCCCGAACCCTAACCCTAACCCTTCCCCGAAGCCTGACCCTCACCCGTCCCCTAATCCTAACCCGTACGCTGACACTAAACCGCGCCCTCACACGTACGCTCCCCCTAAAGCGTTGTCGTACACTCACCTGGACCCTAAACCGTCCCCGTCCCCTAACCCTAACCCTAGCCCGAACCCTAACCCTAACCCTTCCCCGAAGCCTGACCCTCACCCGTCCCCTAATCCTAACCCGTACGCTGACACTAACCCGCGCCCTCACACGTACGCTCCCCCTAAAGCGTTGTCGTACCCTCACCTGGACCCTAAACCGTCCCCGTCCCCTAACCCTAACCCTAGCCCGAACCCTAACCCTAACCCTTCCCCGAAGCCTGACCCTCACCCGTCCCCTAATCCTAACCCGTACGCTGACACTAACCCGCGCCCTCACACGTACGCTCCCCCTAAAGCGTTGTCGTACCCTCACCTGGACCCTAAACCGTCCCCGTCCCCTAACCCTAACCCTAGCCCGAATCCTAACCCTAACCCTGCCCCGAAGCCTGACCCTCACCCGTCCCCTAATCCTAACCCGTACGCTGACACTAACCCGCGCCCTCACACGTACGCTCCCCCTAAAGCGTTGTCGTACCCTCACCTGGACCCTAAACCGTCCCCGTCCCCTAACCCTAACCCTAGCCCGAACCCTAACCCTAACCCTTCCCCGAAGCCTGACCCTCACCCGTCCCCTAATCCTAACCCGTACGCTGACACTAACCCGCGCCCTCACACGTACGCTCCCCCTAAAGCGTTGTCGTACACTCACCTGGACCCTAAACCGTCCCCGTCCCCTAACCCTAACCCTAGCCCGAACCCTAACCCTAACCCTTCCCCGAAGCCTGACCCTCACCCGTCCCCTAATCCTAACCCGTACGCTGACACTAACCCGCGCCCTCACACGTACGCTCCCCCTAAAGCGTTGTCGTACCCTCACCTGGACCCTAAACTGTCCCCGTCCCCTAACCCTAACCCTAGCCCGAACCCTAACCCTATCCCTGCCCCGAAGCCTGACCCTCACCCGTCCCCTAATCCTAACCCGTACGCTGACACTAACCCACGCCCTCACACGTACGCTCCCCCTAAAGCGTTGTCGTACCCTCACCTGGACCCTAAACCGTCCCCGTCCCCTAACCCTAACCCTAGCCCGAACCCAAACCCTAACCCTTCCCCGAAGCCTGACCCTCACCCGTCCCCTAATCCTAACCCGTACGCTGACGCTAACATGCGCCTGCTCACGTACGCTCCCCCTAAAGCGTTGTCGTACCCTCACCTGGACCCTAAACCGTCCCCGTCCCCTAACCCTAACCCTAGCCCGAACCCTAAGCCTTCCCCGAAGCCTGACCCTCACCCGTCCCCTAATCCTAACCCGTACGCTGACGCTAACCCGCGCCCTCACACGTACGCTCCCCCTAAAGCGTTGTCGTACCCTCACCTGGACCCTAAACCGTCCCCGTCCCCTAACCCTAACCCTAGCCCGAACCCTAACCCTAACCCTTCCCCGAAGCCTGACCCTCACCCGACCCCTAATCCTAACCCGTACGCTGACGCTAACCCGCGCCCTCACACGTACGCTCCCCCTAAAGCGTTGTCGTACCCTCACCTGGACCCTAAACCGTCCCCGTCCCCTAACCCTAACCCTAGCCCGAACCCTAACCCTAACACTTCCCCGAAGCCTGACACTCACCCGTCCCCTAATCCTAACCCGTACGCTGACACTAAACCGCGCCCTCACACGTACGCTCCCCCTAAAGCGTTGTCGTACCCTCACCTGGACCCTAAACCGTCCCCGTCCCCTAACCCTAACCCTAGCCGAACCCTAACCCTAACCCTTACCCGAAGCCTGACCCTCACCCGTCCCCTAATCCTAACCCGTACGCTGACGCTAACCCGCGCCCTCACACGTACGCTCCCCCTAAAGCGTTGTCGTACCCTCACCTGGACCCTAAACCGTCCCCGTCCCCTAACCCTAACCCTAGCCCGAACCCTAACCCTAACCCTTCCCCGAAGCCTGACCCTCACCCGTCCCCTAATCCTAACCCGTACGCTGACGCTAACCCGCGCCCTCACACGTACGCTCCCCCTAAAGCGTTGTCGTACCCTCACCTGGACCCTAAACCGTCCCCGTCCCCTAACCCTAACCCTAGCCCGAACCCTAACCCTAACCCTTCCCCGAAGCCTGACCCTCACCCGTCCCCTAATCCTAACCCGTACGCTGACGCTAACCCACGCCCTCACACGTACGCTCCCCCTAAAGCGTTGTCGTACCTTCACCTGGACCCTAATCCGTCCCCGTCCCCTAACCCTATCCCTAGCCCGAACCCTAACCCTAACCCTTCCCCGAAGCCTGACCCTCACCCGTCCCCTAATCCTAACCCGTACGCTGACGCTAACCCGCGCCCTCACACGTACGCTCCCCCTAAAGCGTTGTCGTACCCTCACCTGGACCCTAAACCGTCCCCGTCCCCTAACCCTAACCCTAGCCCTAACCCTAACCCTAACCCTTCCCCGAAGCCTGACCCTCACCCGTCCCCTAATCCTAAGCCGTACGCTGACGCTCACCCGCGCCCTCACACGTACGCTCCCCCTAAAGCGTTGTCGTACCCTCACCTGGACCCTAAACCGTCCCCGTCCCCTAACCCTAACCCTAGCCCGAACCCTAACCCTAACCCTTCCCCGAAGCCTGACCCTCACCCGTCCCCTAATCCTAACCCGTACGCTGACACTAACCCGCGCCCTCACACGTACGCTCCCCCTAAAGCGTTGTCGTACCCTCACCTGGACCCTAAACCGTCCCCGTCCCCTAACCCTAACCCTAGCCCGAGCCCTAAACCTAACCCTTCCCCGAAGCCTGACCCTCACCCGTCCCCTAATCCTAACCCGTACGCTGACACTAACCCGCGCCCTCACACGTACGCTCCCCCTAAAGCGTTGTCGTACCTAAAGCGTTGTCGTACCCTCACCTGGACCCTAAACCGTCCCCGTCCCCTAACCCTAACCCTAGCCTGAACCCTAACCCTAACCCTGCCCCGAAGCCTGACCCTCACCCGTCCCCTAATCCTAACCCGTACGCTGACACTAACCCACGCCCTCACACGTACGCTCCCCCTAAAGCGTTGTCGTACCCTCACCTGGACCCTAAACCGTCCCCGTCCCCTAACCCTAACCCTAGCCCGAACCCTAAACCTAAACCTTCCCCGAAGCCTGAACCTCACCCGTCCCCTAATCCTAACCCGTACGCTGACACTAACCCGCGCCCTCACACGTACGCTCCCCCTAAAGCGTTGTCGTACCCTCACCTGGACCCTAAACCGTCCCCGTCCCCTAACCCTAACCCTAGCCCGAACCCTAACCCTAACCCTTCCCCGAAGCCTGACCCTCACCCGTCCCCTAATCCTAACCCGTACGCTGACGCTAACCCGCGCCCTCACACGTACGCTCCCCCTAAAGCGTTGTCGTACCCTCACCTGGACCCTAAACCGTCCCCGTCCCCTAACCCTAACCCTAGCCCGAACCCTAACCCTAACCCTTCCCCGAAGCCTGACCCTCACCCGTCCCCTAATCCTAACCCGTACCCTGACACTAACCCACGCCCTCACACGTACGCTCCCCCTAAAGCGTTGTCGTACCCTCACCTGGACCCTAAACCGTCCCCGTCCCCTAACCCTAACCCTAGCCCGAACCCTAACCCTAACCCTTCCCCGAAGCCTGACCCTCACACGTCCCCTAATCCTAACCCGTATGCTGACGCTAACCCGCGCCCTCACACGTACGCTCCCCCTAAAGCGTTGTCGTACCCTCACCTGGACCCTAAACCGTCCCCGTCCCCTAACCCTAACCCTAGCCCGAACCCTAAACCTAACACTTCCCCGAAGCCTGACCCTCACCCGTCCCCTAATCCTAACCCGTACGCTGACACTAACCCGCGCCCTCACACGTACGCTCCCCCTAAAGCGTAGTCGTACCCTCACCTGGACCCTAAACCGTCCCCGTCCCCTAACCCTAACCCTAGCCCGAACCCTAACCCTAACCCTTCCCCGAAGCCTGACCCTCACACGTCCCCTAATCCTAACCCGTACGCTGACACTAACCCGCGCCCTCACACGTACGCTCCCCCTAAAGCGTTGTCGTACCCTCACCTGGACCCTAAACCGTCCCCGTCCCCTAACCCTAACCCTAGCCGAACCCTAACCCTAACCCTGCCCCGAATCCTGACCCTCACCCGTCCCCTAATCCTAACCCGTACGCTGACACTAACCCGCGCCCTCACACGTACGCTCCCCCTAAAGCGTTGTCGTACCCTCACCTGGACCCTAAACCGTCCCCGTCCCCTAACCCTAACCCTAGCCCGAACCCTAACCCTAAACCTTCCCCGAAGCCTGACCCTCACCCGTCCCCTAATCCTAACCCGTACGCTGACGCTAACCCGCGCCCTCACACGTACGCTCCCCCTAAAGCGTTGTCGTACCCTCACCTGGACCCTAAACCGTCCCCGTCCCCTAACCCTAACCCTAGCCCAAACCCTAACCCTAACCCTTCCCCGAAGCCTGACCCTCACCCGTCCCCTAATCCTAACCCGTACGCTGACACTAACCCGCGCCCTCACACGTACGCTCCCCCTAAAGCGTTGTCGTACCCTCACCTGGACCCTAAACCGTCCCCGTCCCCTAACCCTAACCCTAGCCCGAAACCTAACCCTAAACCTTCCCCGAAGCCTGACCCTCACCCGTCCCCTAATCCTAACCCGTACGCTGACACTAACCCGCGCCCTCACACGTACGCTCCCCCTAAAGCGTTGTCGTACCCTCACCTGGACCCTAAACCGTCCCCGTCCCCTAACCCTAACCCTAGCCCGAACCCTAACCCTAACCCTTCCCCGAAGCCTGACCCTCACCCGTCCCCTAATCCTAACACGTACGCTGACGCTAACCCGCGCCCTCACACGTACGCTCCCCCTAAAGCGTTGTCGTACCCTCACCTGGACCCTAAACCGTCCCCGTCCCCTAACCCTAACCCTAGCCCGAACCCTAAACCTAACCCTTCCCCGAAGCCTGACCCTCACCCGTCCCCTAATCCTAAACCGTACGCTGACGCTAACCCGCGCCCTCACACGTACGCTCCCCCTAAAGCGTTGTTGTACCCTCACCTGGACCCTAAACCGTCCCCATCCCCTAACCCTAACCCTAGCCCGAACCCTAACCCTAACCCTTCCCCGAAGCCTGACCCTCACCCGTCCCCTAATCCTAACCCGTACGCTGACGCTAACCCGCACCCTCACACGTACGCTCCCCCTAAAGCGTTGTCGTACCCTCACCTGGACCC
This sequence comes from Globicephala melas, assembly GCF_963455315.2. Taxonomy (NCBI): domain Eukaryota; kingdom Metazoa; phylum Chordata; class Mammalia; order Artiodactyla; family Delphinidae; genus Globicephala; species Globicephala melas. Next base: position 102,440 of record NW_027207495.1, on the reverse strand, counting down.
TAAACCGTCCCCGTCCCCTAACCCTAACCCTAGCCCGAACCCTAACCCTAACCCTTCCCCGAAGCCTGACCCTCACCCGTCCCCTAATCCTAACCCGTACGCTGACGCTAACCCGCGCCCTCACACGTACGCTCCCCCTAAAGCGTTGTCGTACCCTCACCTGGACCCTAAACCGTCCCCGTCCCCTAACCCTAACCCTAGCCCGAACCCTAACCCTAACCCTTCCCCGAAGCCTGACCCTCACCCGTCCCCTAATCCTAACCCGTACGCTGACGCTAACCCGCGCCCTCACACGTACGCGCCCCCTAAAGCGTTGTCGTACCCTCACCTGGACCCTAAACCGTCCCCGTCCCCTAACCCTAACCCTAGCCCGAACCCTAACCCTAACCCTTCCCCGAAGCCTGACCCTCACCCGTCCCCTAATCCTAACCCGTACGCTGACACTAACCCGCGCCCTCACACGTACGCTCCCCCTAAAGCGTTGTCGTACCCTCACCTGGACCCTAAACCGTCCCCGTCCCCTAACCCTAACCCTAGCCCGAACCCTAAACCTAACCCTTCCCCGAAGCCTGACCCTCACCCGTCCCCTAATCCTAACCCGTACGCTGACGCTAACCCGCGCCCTCACACGTACGCTCCCCCTAAAGCGTTGTCGTACCCTCACCTGGACCCTAAACCGTCCCCGTCCCCTAACCCTAACCCTAGCCCGAACCCTAACCCTAACCCTTCCCCGAAGCCTGACCCTCACCCGTCCCCTAATCCTAACCCGTACGCTGACGCTAACCCGCGCCCTCACACGTACGCTCCCCCTAAAGCGTTGTCGTACCCTCACCTGGACCCTAAACCGTCCCCGTCCCCTAACCCTAACCCTAGCCCGAACCCTAACCCTAACCCTTCCCCGAAGCCTGACCCTCACCCGTCCCCTAATCCTAACCCGTACGATGACGCTAACCCACGCCATCACACGTACGCTCCCCCTAAAGCGTTGTCGTACCCTCACCTGGACCCTAAACCGTCCCCGTCCCCTAACCCTAACCCTAGCCCGAACCCTAACCCTAACCCTTCCCCGAAGCCTGACCCTCACCCGTCCCCTAATCCTAACCCGTACGCTGACACTAACCCGCGCCCTCACACGTACGCTCCCCCTAAAGCGTTGTCGTACCCTCACCTGGACCCTAAACCGTCCCTGTCCCCTAACCCTAACCCTAGCCCGAACCCTAACCCTAACCCTTCCCCGAAGCCTGACCCTCACACGTCCCCTAATCCTAACCCGTACGCTGACACTAACCCGCGCCCTCACACGTACGCTCCCCCTAAAGCGTTGTCGTACCCTCACCTGGACCCTAAACCGTCCCCGTCCCCTAACCCTAACCGTAGCCCGAACCCTAACCCTAACCCTTCCCCGAAGCCTGACCCTCACCCGTTCCCTAATCCTAACCCGTACGCTGACACTAACCCGCACCCTCACACGTACGCTCCCCCTAAAGCGTTGTCGTACCCTCACCTGGACCCTAAACCGTCCCCATCCCCTAACCCTAACCCTAGCCCGAACCCTAACCCTAACCCTGCCCCGAACCCTGACCCTCACGCGTCCCCTAATCCTAACCCGTACGCTGACACTAACCCGCGCCCTCACACGTACGTTCCCCCTAAAGCGTTGTCGTACACTCACCTGGACCCTAAACCGTCGCCGTCCCCTAACCCTAACCCTAGCCCGAACCCTAACCCTAACCCTTCCCCGAAGCCTGACCCTCACCCGTCCCCTAATCCTAACCCGTACGCTGACACTAACCCACGCCCTCACACGTACGCTCCACCTAAAGCGTTGTCGTACCCTCACCTGGACCCTAAACCGTCCCCGTCCCCTAACCCTAACCCTAGCCCGAACCCTAACCCTAACCCTTCCCCGAAGCCTGACCCTCACCCGTCCCCTAATCCTAACACGTACGCTGACACTAACCCGCGCCCTCACACGTACGCTCCCCCTAAAGCGTTGTCGTACCCTCACCTGGACCCTAAACCGTCCCCGTCCCCTAACCCTAACCCTAGCCTGAACCCTAACCCTAACCCTGCCCCGAAGCCTGACCCTCACCCGTCCCCTAATCCTAACCCGTACGCTGACACTAACCCACGCCCTCACACGTACGCTCCCCCTAAAGCGTTGTCGTACCCTCACCTGGACCCTAAACCGTCCCCGTCCCCTAACCCTAACCCTAGCCCGAACCCTAAACCTAAACCTTCCCCGAAGCCTGAACCTCACCCGTCCCCTAATCCTAACCCGTACGCTGACACTAACCCGCGCCCTCACACGTACGCTCCCCCTAAAGCGTTGTCGTACCCTCACCTGGACCCTAAACCGTCCCCGTCCCCTAACCCTAACCCTAGCCCGAACCCTAACCCTAACCCTTCCCCGAAGCCTGACCCTCACCCGTCCCCTAATCCTAACCCGTACGCTGACGCTAACCCGCGCCCTCACACGTACGCTCCCCCTAAAGCGTTGTCGTACCCTCACCTGGACCCTAAACCGTCCCCGTCCCCTAACCCTAACCCTAGCCCGAACCCTAACCCTAACCCTTCCCCGAAGCCTGACCCTCACACGTCCCCTAATCCTAACCCGTATGCTGACGCTAACCCGCGCCCTCACACGTACGCTCCCCCTAAAGCGTTGTCGTACCCTCACCTGGACCCTAAACCGTCCCCGTCCCCTAACCCTAACCCTAGCCCGAACCCTAAACCTAACACTTCCCCGAAGCCTGACCCTCACCCGTCCCCTAATCCTAACCCGTACGCTGACACTAACCCGCGCCCTCACACGTACGCTCCCCCTAAAGCGTTGTCGTACCCTCACCTGGACCCTAAACCGTCCCCGTCCCCTAACCCTAACCCTAGCCCGAACCCTAACCCTAACCCTTCCCCGAAGCCTGACCCTCACCCGTCCCCTAATCCTAACCCGTACGCTGACGCTAACCCGCGCTCTCACACGTACGCTCCCCCTAAAGCGTTGTCGTACCCTCACCTGGACCCTAAACCGTCCCCGTCCCCTAACCCTAACCCTAGCCCAAACCCTAACCCTAACCCTTCCCCGAAGCCTGACCCTCACCCGTCCCCTAATCCTAACCCGTACGCTGACACTAACCCGCGCCCTCACACGTACGCTCCCCCTAAAGCGTTGTCGTACCCTCACCTGGACCCTAAACCGTCCCCGTCCCCTAACCCTAACCCTAGCCCGAAACCTAACCCTAAACCTTCCCCGAAGCCTGACCCTCACCCGTCCCCTAATCCTAACCCGTACGCTGACACTAACCCGCGCCCTCACACGTACGCTCCCCCTAAAGCGTTGTCGTACCCTCACCTGGACCCTAAACCGTCCCCGTCCCCTAACCCTAACCCTAGCCCGAACCCTAACCCTAACTCTTCCCCGAAGCCTGAGCCTCACCCGTCCCCTAATCCTAACCCGTACGCTGACACTAAGCTGCGCCCTCACACGTACGCTCCCCCTAAAGCGTTGTCGTACCCTCACCTGGACCCTAAACCGTCCCCGTCCCCTAACCCTAACCCTAGCCCGAACCCTAACCCTAACCCTTCCCCGAAGCCTGACCCTCACCCGTCCCCTAATCCTAACACGTACGCTGACGCTAACCCGCGCCCTCACACGTACGCTCCCCCTAAAGCGTTGTCGTACCCTCACCTGGACCCTAAACCGTCCCCGTCCCCTAACCCTAACCCTAGCCCGAACCCTAAACCTAACCCTTCCCCGAAGCCTGACCCTCACCCGTCCCCTAATCCTAACCCGTACGCTGACGCTAACCCGCGCCCTCACACGTACGCTCCCCCTAAAGCGTTGTTGTACCCTCACCTGGACCCTAAACCGTCCCCATCCCCTAACCCTAACCCTAGCCCGAACCCTAACCCTAACCCTTCCCCGAAGCCTGACCCTCACCCGTCCCCTAATCCTAACCCGTACGCTGACGCTAACCCGCACCCTCACACGTACGCTCCCCCTAAAGCGTTGTCGTACCCTCACCTGGACCCTAAACCGTCCCCGTCCCCTAACCCTAACCCTAGCCCGAACCCTAACCCTAACCCTTCCCCGAAGCCTGACCCTCACCCGTCCCCTAATCCTAACCCGTACGCTGACGCTAACCCGCGCCCTCACACGTACGCTCCCCCTAAAGCGTTGTCGTACCCTCACCTGGACCCTAAACCGTCCCCGTCCCCTAACCCTAACCCTAGCCCGAACCCTAACCCTAACCCTTCCCCGAAGCCTGACCCTCACCCGTCCCCTAATCCTAACCCGTACGCTGACGCTAACCCGCGCCCTCACACGTACGCGCCCCCTAAAGCGTTGTCGTACCCTCACCTGGACCCTAAACCGTCCCCGTCCCCTAACCCTAACCCTAGCCCGAACCCTAACCCTAACCCTTCCCCGAAGCCTGACCCTCACCCGTCCCCTAATCCTAACCCGTACGCTGACACTAACCCGCGCCCTCACACGTACGCTCCCCCTAAAGCGTTGTCGTACCCTCACCTGGACCCTAAACCGTCCCCGTCCCCTAACCCTAACCCTAGCCCGAACCCTAAACCTAACCCTTCCCCGAAGCCTGACCCTCACCCGTCCCCTAATCCTAACCCGTACGCTGACGCTAACCCGCGCCCTCACACGTACGCTCCCCCTAAAGCGTTGTCGTACCCTCACCTGGACCCTAAACCGTCCCCGTCCCCTAACCCTAACCCTAGCCCGAACCCTAACCCTAACCCTTCCCCGAAGCCTGACCCTCACCCGTCCCCTAATCCTAACCCGTACGCTGACGCTAACCCGCGCCCTCACACGTACGCTCCCCCTAAAGCGTTGTCGTACCCTCACCTGGACCCTAAACCGTCCCCGTCCCCTAACCCTAACCCTAGCCCGAACCCTAACCCTAACCCTTCCCCGAAGCCTGACCCTCACCCGTCCCCTAATCCTAACCCGTACGCTGACGCTAACCCACGCCATCACACGTACGCTCCCCCTAAAGCGTTGTCGTACCCTCACCTGGACCCTAAACCGTCCCCGTCCCCTAACCCTAACCCTAGCCCGAACCCTAACCCTAACCCTTCCCCGAAGCCTGACCCTCACCCGTCCCCTAATCCTAACCCGTACGCTGACACTAACCCGCGCCCTCACACGTACGCTCCCCCTAAAGCGTTGTCGTACCCTCACCTGGACCCTAAACCGGCCCCGTCCCCTAACCCTAACCCTAGCCCGAACCCTAACCCTAACCCTTCCCCGAAGCCTGACCCTCACCCGTCCCCTAATCCTAACCCGTACGCTGACGCTAACCCGCGCCCTCACACGTACGCTCCCCCTAAAGCGTTGTCGTACCCTCACCTGGACCCTAAACCGTCCCCGTCCCCTAACCCTAACCCTAGCCCGAACCCTAACCCTAACCCTTCCCCGAAGCCTGACCCTTACCCGTCCCCTAATCCTAAACCGTACGCTGACACTAACCCGCGCCCTCACACGTACGCTCCCCCTAAAGCGTTGTCGTACCCTCACCTGGACCCTAAACCGTCCCCGTCCCCTAACCCTAACCCTAGCCCGAACCCTAACCCTAACCCTTCCCCGAAGCCTGACCCTCACCCGTCCCCTAATCCTAACCCGTACGCTGACACTAACCCGCGCCCTCACACGTACGCTCCCCCTAAAGCGTTGTCGTACCCTCACCTGGACCCTAAACCGTCCCCGTCCCCTAACCCTAACCCTAGCCCGAACCCTAACCCTAACCCTTCCCCGAAGCCTGAGCCTCACCCGTCCCCTAATCCTAACCCGTACGCTGACGCTAACCCGCGCCCTCACACGTACGCTCCCCCTAAAGCGTTGTCGTACCCTCACCTGGACCCTAAACCGTCCCCGTCCCCTAACCCTAACCCTAGCCCGAACCCTAACCCTAACCCTTCCCCGAAGCCTGAGCCTCACCCGTCCCCTAATCCTAACCCGTACGCTGACGCTAACCCGCGCCCTCACACGTACGCTCCCCCTAAAGCGTTGTCGTACCCTCACCTGGACCCTAAACCGTCCCCGTCCCCTAACCCTAACCCTAGCCCGAACCCTAACCCTAACCCTTCCCCGAAGCCTGACCCTCACCCGTCCCCTAATCCTAACCCGTACGCTGACACTAACCCGCGCCCTCACACGTACGCTCCCCCTAAAGCGTTGTCGTACCCTCACCTGGACCCTAAACCGTCCCCGTCCCCTAACCCTAACCCTAGCCCGAACCCTAACCCTAACCCTGCCCCGAAGCCTGACCCTCACCCGTCCCCTAATCCTAACCCGTACGCTGACACTAACCCGCGCCCTCACACGTACGCTCCCCCTAAAGCGTTGTCGTACCCTCACCTGGACCCTAAACCGTCCCCGTCCCCTAACCCTAACCCTAGCCCGAACCCTAACCCTAACCCTTCCCCGAAGCCTGACCCTCACCCGTCCCCTAATCCTAACCCGTACGCTGACGCTAACGTGCGCCCTCACACGTACGCTCCCCCTAAAGCGTTGTCGTACCCTCACCTGGACCCTAAACCGTCCCCGTCCCCTAACCCTAACCCTAGCCCGAACCCTAACCCTAACCCTTCCCCGAAGCCTGACCCTCACCCGTCCCCTAATCCTAACCCGTACGCTGACGCTAACCCGCGCTCTCACACGTACGCTCTCCCTAAAGCGTTGTGGTACCCTCACCTGGACCCTAAACCGTCCCCGTCCCCTAACCCTAACCCTAGCCCGAACCCTAACCCTAACCCTTCCCCGAAGCCTGACCCTCACCCGTCCCCTAATCCTAACCCGTACGCTGACACTAACCCGCGCCCTCACATGTACGCTCCCCCTAAAGCGTTGTCGTACCCTCACCTGGACCCTAAACCGTCCCCGTCCCCTAACCCTAACCCTAGCCCGAACCCTAACCCTAACCCTTCCCCGAAGACTGACCCTCACCCGTCCCCTAATCCTAACCCGTACGCTGACACTAACCCGCGCCCTCACACGTACGCTCCCCCTAAAGCGTTGTCGTACCCTCACCTGGACCCTAAACCGTCCCCGTCCCCTAACCCTAACCCTAGCCCGAACCCTAACCCTAACCCTTCCCCGAAGCCTGACCCTCACCCGTCCACTAATCCTAACCCGTACGCTGACACTAACCCGCGCCCTCACACGTACGCTCCCCCTAAAGCGTTGTCGTACCCTCACCTGGACCCTAAACCGTCCCCGTCCCCTAACCCTAACCCTAGCCCGAACCCTAACCCTAACCCTTCCCCGAAGCCTGACCCTCTCCCGTCCCCTAATCCTAACCCGTACGCTGACACTAACCCGCGCCCTCACATGTACGCTCCCCCTAAAGCGTTGTCGTACCCTCACCTGGACCCTAAACCGTCCCCGTCCCCTAACCCTAACCCTAGCCCGAACCCTAACCCTAACCCTGCCCCGAAGCCTGACCCTCACCCGTCCCCTAATCCTAACCCGTACGCTGACGCTAACCCGCGCCCTCACACGTACGCTCCCCCTAAAGCGTTGTCGTACCCTCACCTGGACCCTAAACCGTCCCCGTCCCCTAACCCTAACCCTAGCCCGAACCCTAACCCTAACCCTTCCCCGAAGCCTGACCCTCACCCGTCCCCTAATCCTAACCCGTACGCTGACGCTAACCCGCGCCCTCACACGTACGCTCCCCCTAAAGCGTTGTCGTACCCTCACCTGGACCCTAAACCGTCCCCGTCCCCTAACCCTAACCCTAGCCCGAACCCTAACCCTAACCCTTCCCCGAAGCCTGACCCTCACCCGTCCCCTAATCCTAACCCGTACGCTGACACTAACCCGCGCCCTCACACGTACGCTCCCCCTAAAGGGTTGTCGTACCCTCACCTGGACCCTAAACCGTCCCCGTCCCCTAACCCTAACCCTAGCCCGAACCCTAACCCTAACCCTTCCCCGAAGCCTGACACTCACCCGTCCCCTAATCCTAACCCGTACGCTGACACTAACCCGCGCCCTCACACGTACGCTCCCCCTAAAGCGTTGTCGTACCCTCACCTGGACCCTAAACCGTCCCCGTCCCCTAACCCTAACCCTAGCCCGAACCCTAACCCTAACCCTTCCCCGAAGCCTGACCCTCACCCGTCCCCTAATCCTAACCCGTACGCTGACGCTAACCCGCGCCCTCACACGTACGCTCCCCCTAAAGCGTTGTCGTACCCTCACCTGGACCCTAAACCGTCCCCGTCCCCTAACCCTAACCCTAGCCCGAACCCTAACCCTAACCCTTCCCCGAAGCCTGACCCTCACCCGTCCCCTAATCCTAACCCGTACGCTGACGCTAACCCGCGCTCTCACACGTACGCTCCCCCTAAAGCGTTGTCGTACCCTCACCTGGACCCTAAACCGTCCCCGTCCCCTAACCCTAACCCTAGCCCGAACCCTAACCCTAACCCTTCCCCGAAGCCTGACCCTCACCCGTCCCCTAATCCTAACCCGTACGCTGACACTAACCCGCGCCCTCACACGTACGCTCCCCCTAAAGCGTTGTCGTACCCTCACCTGGACCCTAAACCGTCCCCGTCCCCTAACCCTAACCCTAGCCCGAACCCTAACCCTAACCCTTCCCCGAAGACTGACCCTCACCCGTCCCCTAATCCTAACCCGTACGCTGACACTAACCCGCGCCCTCACACGTACGCTCCCCCTAAAGCGTTGTCGTACCCTCACCTGGACCCTAAACCGTCCCCGTCCCCTAACCCTAACCATAGCCCGAACCCTAACCTTAACCCTTCCCCGAAGCCTGACCCTCACCCGTCCCCTAATCCTAACCCGTACGCTGACACTAACCCGCGCCCTCACACGTACGCTCCCCCTAAAGCGTTGTCGTACCCTCACCTGGACCCTAAACCGTCCCCGTCCCCTAACCCTAACCCTAGCCCGAACCCTAACCCTAACCCTGCCCCGAAGCCTGACCCTCACCCGTCCCCTAATCCTAACCCGTACGCTGACACTAACCCGCGCCCTCACACGTACGCTCCCCCTAAAGCGTTGTCGTACCCTCACCTGGACCCTAAACCGTCCCCGTCCCCTAACCCTAACCCTAGCCCGAACCCTAACCCTAACCCTTCCCCGAAGCCTGACCCTCACCCGTCCCCTAATCCTAACCCGTACGCTGACGCTAACCCGCGCCCTCACACGTACGCTCCCCCTAAAGCGTTGTCGTACCCTCACCTGGACCCTAAACCGTCCCCGTCCCCTAACCCTAACCCTAGCCCGAACCCTAACCCTAACCCTTCCCCGAAGCCTGACCCTCACCCGTCCCCTAATCCTAACCCGTACGCTGACGCTAACCCGCGCTCTCACACGTACGCTCCCCCTAAAGCGTTGTCGTACCCTCACCTGGACCCTAAACCGTCCCCGTCCCCTAACCCTAACCCTAGCCCGAACCCTAACCCTAACCCTTCCCCGAAGCCTGACCCTCACCCGTCCCCTAATCCTAACCCGTACGCTGACACTAACCCGCGCCCTCACACGTACGCTCCCCCTAAAGCGTTGTCGTACCCTCACCTGGACCCTAAACCGTCCCCGTCCCCTAACCCTAACCCTAGCCCGAACCCTAACCCTAACCCTTCCCCGAAGACTGACCCTCACCCGTCCCCTAATCCTAACCCGTACGCTGACACTAACCCGCGCCCTCACACGTACGCTCCCCCTAAAGCGTTGTCGTACCCTCACCTGGACCCTAAACCGTCCCCGTCCCCTAACCCTAACCCTAGCCCGAACCCTAACCTTAACCCTTCCCCGAAGCCTGACCCTCACCCGTCCCCTAATCCTAACCCGTACGCTGACGCTAACCCCCGCCCTCACACGTACGCTCCCCCTAAAGCGTTGTCGTACCCTCACCTGGACCCTAAACCGTCCCCGTCCCCTAACCCTAACCCTAGCCCGAACCCTAACCCTAACCCTTCCCCGAAGCCTGACCCTCACCCGTCCCCTAATCCTAACCCGTACGCTGACGCTAACCCGCGCCCTCACACGTACGCTCCCCCTAAAGCGTTGTCGTACCCTCACCTGGACCCTAAACCGTCCCCGTCCCCTAACCCTAACCCTAGCCCGAACCCTAACCCTAACCCTTCCCCGAAGCCTGAACCTCACCCGTCCCCTAATCCTAACCCGTACGCTGACGCTAACCCGCGCCCTCACACGTACGCTCCCCCTAAAGCGTTGTCGTACCCTCACCTGGACCCTAAACCGTCCCCGTCCCCTAACCCTAACCCTAGCCCGAACCCTAACCCTAACACTTCCCCGAAGCCTGACCCTCACCCGTCCCATAATCCTAACCCGTACGCTGACGCTAACCCGCGCCCTCACACGTACGCTCCCCCTAAAGCGTTGTCGTATTCTCACCTGGACCCTAAACCGTCCCCGTCCCCTAACCCTAACCCTAGCCCGAACCCTAACCCTAACCCTGCCCCGAAGCCTGACCCTCACCCGTCCTCTAATCCTAACCCGTACGCTGACGCTAACCGACGCCCTCACACGTACGCTCCCCCTAAAGCGTTGTCGTACCCTCACCTGGACCCTAAACCGTCCCCGTCCCCTAACCCTAACCCTAGCCCGAACCCAAACCCTAACCCTCCCCGAAGCCTGACCCTCACCCGTCCCCTAATCCTAACCCGTACGCTGACACTAACCCGCGCCCTCACACGTACGCTCCCCCTAAAGCGTTGTCGTACCCTCACCTGGACCCTAAACCGTCCCCGTCCCCTAACCCTAACCCTAGCCCGAACCCTAACCCTAACACTTCCCCGAAGCCTGACCCTCACCCGTGCCCTAATCCTAACCCGTACGCTGACGCTAACCCGCGCCCTCACACGTACGCTCCCCCTAAAGCGTTGTCGTACCCTCACCTGGACCCTAAACCGTCCCCGTCCCCTAACCCTAACCCTAGCCCGAACCCTAACCCTAACCCTTCCCCGAAGCCTGACCCTCACCCGTCCCCTAATCCTAACCCGTACCCTGACACTAACCCACGCCCTCACACGTACGCTCCCCCTAAAGCGTAGTCGTACCCTCACCTGGACCCTAAACCGTCCCCGTCCCCTAACCCTAACCCTAGCCCGAACCCTAACCCTAACCCTTCCTCGAAGCCTGACACTCACACGTCCCCTAATCCTAACCCGTACGCTGACGCTAACCCGCGCCCTCACACGTACGCTCCCCCTAAAGCGTTGTCGTACCCTCACCTGGACCCTAAACCGTCCCCGTCCCCTAACCCTAACCCTAGCCCGAACCCTAACCCTAACGCTTCCCCGAAGCCTGACCCTCACCCGTCCCCTAATCCTAACCCGTACGCTGACACTAACCCGCGCCCTCACACGTACGCTCCCCCTAAAGCGTTGTCGTACCGTCACCTGGACCCTAAACCGTCCCCGTCCCCGTCCCCTAACCCTAGCCCGAACCCTAACCGTAACCCTTCCCCGAAGCCTGACCCTCACCCGTCCCCTAATCCTAACCCGTATGCTGACGCTAACCCGCGCCCTCACACGTACGCTCTCCCTAAAGCGTTGTCGTACCCTCACCTGGACCCTAAACCGTCCCCGTCCCCTAACCCTTACCCTAGCCCGAACCCTAACCCTAACACTTCCCCGAAGCCTGACCCTCACCCGTCGCCTAATCCTAACCCGTACGCTGACGCTAACCCGCGCCCTCACACGTACGCTCCCCCTAAAGCGTTGTCGTACCCTCACCTGGACCCTAAACCGTCCCCGTCCCCTAACCCTAACCCTAGCCCGAACCCTAACCCTAACCCTTCCCCGAAGCCTGACCCTCACCCGTCCCCTAATCCTAACCCGTACGCTGACGCTAACCCGCGCCCTCACACGTACGCTCCCCCTAAAGCGTTGTCGTACCCTCACCTGGACCCTAAACCGTCCCCGTCCCCTAACCCTAACCCTAGCCCGAACCCGTACGCTGACACTAACCCGCGCCCTCACACGTACGCTCCCCCTAAAGCGTTGTCGTACCCTCACCTGGACCCTAAACCGTCCCCGTCCCCTAACCCTAACCCTAGCCCGAACCCTAACCCTAACCCTTCCCCGAAGCCTGACCCTCACCCGTCCCCTAATCCTAACCCGTACGCTGACACTAACCCGCGCCCTCACACGTACGCTCCCCCTAAAGCGTTGTCGTACCCTCACCTGGACCCTAAACCGTCCCCGTCCCCTAACCCTAACCCTAGCCCGAACCCTAACCCTAACCCTGCCCCGAAGCCTGACCCTCACCCGTCCCCTAATCCTAACCCGTACGCTGACACTAACCCGCGCCCTCACACGTACGCTCCCCCTAAAGCGTTGTCGTACCCTCACCTGGACCCTAAACCGTCCCCGTCCCCTAACCCTAACCCTAGCCCGAACCCTAACCCTAACCCTTCCCCGAAGCCTGACCCTCACCCGTCCCCTAATCCTAACCCGTACGCTGACACTAACCCGCGCCCTCACACGTACGCTCCCCATAAAGCGTTGTCGTACCCTCACCTGGACCCTAAACCGTCCCCGTCCCCTAACCCTAACCCTAGCCCGAACCCTAACCCTAACCCTGCCCCGAAGCCTGACCCTCACCCGTCCCCTAATCCTAACCCGTACGCTGACACTAACCCGCGCCCTCACACGTACGCTCCCCCTAAAGCGTTGTCGTACCCTCACCTGGACCCTAAACCGTCCCCGTCCCCTAACCCTAACCCTAGCCCGAACCCTAACCCTAACCCTGCCCCGAAGCCTGACCCTCACCCGTCCCCTAATCCTAACCCGTACGCTGACGCTAACCCGCGCCCTCACACGTACGCTCCCCCTAAAGCGTTGTCGTACCCTCACCTGGACCCTAAACCGTCCCCGTCCCCTAACCCTAACCCTAGCCCGAACCCTAACCCTAACCCTTCCCCGAAGCCTGACCCTCACCCGTCCCCTAATCCTAACCCGTACGCTGACACTAACCCGCGCCCTCACACGTACGCTCCCCCTAAAGCGTTGTCGTACCCTCACCTGGACCCTAAACCGTCCCCGTCCCCTAACCCTAACCCTAGCCCGAACCCTAACCCTAACCCTTCCCCGAAGCCTGACCCTCACCCGTCCCCTAATCCTAACCCGTACGCTGACGCTAACCCGCGCCCTCACACGTACGCTCCCCCTAAAGCGTTGTCGTACCCTCACCTGGACCCTAAACCGTCCCCGTCCCCTAACCCTAACCCTAGCCCGAACCCTAACCCTAACCCTTCCCCGAAGCCTGAGCCTCACCCGTCCCCTAATCCTAACCCGTACGCTGACGCTAACCCGCGCCCTCACACGTACGCTCCCCCTAAAGCGTTGTCGTACCCTCACCTGGACCCTAAACCGTCCCCGTCCCCTAACCCTAACCCTAGCCCGAACCCTAACCCTAACCCTTCCCCGAAGCCTGACCCTCACCCGTCCCCTAATCCTAACCCGTACGCTAACACTAACCCGCGCCCTCACACGTACGCTCCCCCTAAAGGGTTGTCGTACCCTCACCTGGACCCTAAACCGTCCCCGTCCCCTAATCCTAACCCTAGCCCGAACCCTAACCCTAACCCTTCCCCGAAGCCTGACCCTCACCCGTCCCCTAATCCTAACCCGTACGCTGACGCTAACCCGTGCCCTCACACGTACGCTCCCCCTAAAGCGTTGTCGTACCCTCACCTGGACCCTAAACCGTCCCCGTCCCCTAACCCTAACCCTAGCCCGAACCCTAACCCTAACCCTTCCCCGAAGCCTGAGCCTCACCCGTCCCCTAATCCTAACCCGTACGCTGACGCTAACCCGCGCCCTCACACGTACGCTCCCCCTAAAGCGTTGTCGTACCCTCACCTGGACCCTAAACCGTCCCCGTCCCCTAACCCTAACCCTAGCCCGAACCCTAACCCTAACCCTTCCCCGAAGCCTGACCCTCACCCGTCCCCTAATCCTAACCCGTACGCTAACACTAACCCGCGCCCTCACACGTACGCTCCCCCTAAAGGGTTGTCGTACCCTCACCTGGACCCTAAACCGTCCCCGTCCCCTAATCCTAACCCTAGCCCGAACCCTAACCCTAACACTTCCCCGAAGCCTGACCCTCACCCGTCCCCTAATCCTAACCCGTACGCTGACACTAACCCGCGCCCTCACACGTACGCTCCCCCTAAAGCGTTGTCGTACCCTCACCTGGACCCTAAACCGTCCCCGTCCCCTAACCCTAACCCTAGCCCGAACCCTAACCCTAACCCTTCCCCGAAGCCTGACCCTCACCCGTCCCCTAATCCTAACCCGTACGCTGACACTAACCCGCGCCCTCACACGTACGCTCCCCCTAAAGCGTTGTCGTACCCTCACCTGGACCCTAAACCGTCCCCGTCCCCTAACCCTAACCCTAGCCCGAACCCTAACCCTAACCCTTCCCCGAAGCCTGACCCTCACCCGTCCCCTAATCCTAACCCGTACGCTGACCCTAACCCGCGCCCTCACACGTACGCTCCCCCTAAAGCGTTGTCGTACCCACACCTGGACCCTAAACCGTCCCCGTCCCCTAATCCTAAACCTAGCCCGAACCCTAACCCTAACCCTTCCCCGAAGCCTGACCCTCACCCGTCCCCTAATCCTAACCCGTACGCTGACACTAACCCGCGCCCTCACACGTACGCTCCCCCTAAAGCGTTGTCGTACCCTCACCTGGACCCTAAACCGTCCCCGTCCCCTAACCCTAACCCTAGCCCGAACCCTAACCTTAACCCTTCCCCGAAGCCTGACCCTCACCCGTCCCCTAATCCTAACCCGTACGCTGACGCTAACCCGCGCCCTCACACGTACGCTCCCCCTAAAGCGTTGTCGTACCCTCACCTGGACCCTAAACCGTCCCCGTCCCCTAACCCTAACCCTAGCCCGAACCCTAACCCTAACCCTTCCCCGAAGCCTGACCCTCACCCGTCCCCTAATCCTAACCCGTACGCTGACGCTAACCCGCGCCCTCACACGTACGCTCCCCCTAAAGCGTTGTCGTACCCTCACCTGGACCCTAAACCGTCCCCGTCCCCTAACCCTAACCCTAGCCCGAACCCTAACCCTAACCCTTCCCCGAAGCCTGACCCTCACCCGTCCCCTAATCCTAACCCGTACGCTGACGCTAACCCGCGCCCTCACACGTACGCTCCCCCTAAAGCGTTGTCGTACCCTCACCTGGACCCTAAACCGTCCCCGTCCCCTAACCCTAACCCTAGCCCGAACCCTAACCCTAACCCTTCCCCGATGCCTGACCCTCACCCGTCCCATAATCCTAACCCGTACGCTGACGCTAACCCGCGCCCTCACACGTACACTCCCCCTAAAGCGTTGTCGTACCCTCACCTGGACCCTAAACCGTCCCCGTCCCCTAACCCTAACCCTAGCCCGAACCCTAACCCTAACCCTGCCCCGAAGCCTGACCCTCACCCGTCCCCTAATCCTAACCCGTACGCTGACGCTAACCCACGCCCTCACACGTACGCTCCCCCTAAAGCGTTGTCGTACCCTCACCTGGACCCTAAACCGTCCCCGTCCCCTAACCCTAACCCTAGCCCGAACCCAAACCCTAACCCTCCCCGAAGCCTGACCCTCACCCGTCCCCTAATCCTAACCCGTACGCTGACGCTAACCCGCGCCCTCAAACGTACGCTCCCCCTAAAGCGTTGTCGTACCCTCACCTGGACCCTAAACCGTCCCCGTCCCCTAACACTAACCCTAGCCCGAACCCTAACCCTAACCCTTCCCCGAAGCCTGACCCCCACCCGTGCCCTAATCCTAACCCGTACGCTGACGCTAACCCGCACCCTCACACGTACGCTCCCCCTAAAGCGTTGTCGTACCCTCACCTGGACCCTAAACCGTCCCCGTCCCCTAACCCTAACCCTAGCCCGAACCCTAACCCTAACCCTTCCCCGAAGCCTGACCCTCACCCGTCCCCTAATCCTAACCCGTACCCTGACACTAACCCACGCCCTCACACGTACGCTCCCCCTAAAGCGTAGTCATACCCTCACCTGGACCCTAAACCGTCCCCGTCCCCTAACCCTAACCCTAGCCCGAACCCTAACCCTAACCCTTCCTCGAAGCCTGACACTCACACGTCCCCTAATCCTAACCCGTACGCTGACGCTAACCCGCGCCCTCACACGTACGCTCCCCCTAAAGCGTTGTCGTACCCTCACCTGGACCCTAAACCGTCCCCGTCCCCTAACCCTAACCCTAGCCCGAACCCTAACCCTAACCCTTCCCCGAAGCCTGACCCTCACCCGTCCCCTAATCCTAACCCGTACGCTGACACTAACCCGCGCCCTCACATGTACGCTCCCCCTAAAGCGTTGTCGTACCGTCACCTGGACCCTAAACCGTCCCCGTCCCCTAACCCTAACCCTAGCCCGAACCCTAACCGTAACCCTTCCCCGAAGCCTGACCCTCACCCGTCCCCTAATCCTAACCCGTATGCTGACGCTAACCCGCGCCCTCACACGTACGCTCTCCCTAAAGCGTTGTCGTACCCTCACCTGGACCCTAAACCGTCCCCGTCCCCTAACCCTTACCCTAGCCCGAACCCTAACCCTAACCCTTCCCCGAAGCCTGACCCTCACCCGTCGCCTAATCCTAACCCGTACGCTGACGCTAACCCGCGCCCTCACACGTACGCTCCCCCTAAAGCGTTGTCGTACCCTCACCTGGACCCTAAACCGTCCCCGTGCCCTAACCCTAACCCTAGCCCGAACCCTAACCCTAACCCTTCCCCGAAGCCTGACCCTCACCCGTCCCCTAATCCTAACCCGTACGCTGACGCTAACCCGCGCCCTCACACGTACGCTCCCCCTAAAGCGTTGTCGTACCCTCACCTGGACCCTAAACCGTCCCCGTCCCCTAACCCTAACCCTAGCCCGAACCCTAACCCTAACCCTTCCCCGAAGCCTGACCCTCACCCGTCCCCTAATCCTAACCCGTACGCTGACGCTAACCCGCGCCCTCACACGTACGCTCCCCCTAAAGCGTTGTCGTACCCTCACCTGGACCCTAAACCGTCCCCTAACCCTAACCCTAACCCTAGCCCGAACCCTAACCCTAACCCTTCCCCGATGCCTGACCCTCACCCGTCCCATAATCCTAACCCGTACGCTGACGCTAACCCGCGCCCTCACACGTACACTCCCCCTAAAGCGTTGTCGTACCCTCACCTGGACCCTAAACCGTCCCCGTCCCCTAACCCTAACCCTAGCCCGAACCCAAACCCTAACCCTCCCCGAAGCCTGACCCTCACCCGTCCCCTAATCCTAACCCGTACGCTGACGCTAACCCGCGCCCTCAAACGTACGCTCCCCCTAAAGCGTTGTCGTACCCTCACCTGGACCCTAAACCGTCCCCGTCCCCTAACACTAACCCTAGCCCGAACCCTAACCCTAACCCTTCCCCGAAGCCTGACCCCCACCCGTGCCCTAATCCTAACCCGTACGCTGACGCTAACCCGCGCCCTCACACGTACGCTCCCCCTAAAGCGTTGTCGTACCCTCACCTGGACCCTAAACCGTCCCCGTCCCCTAACCCTAACCCTAGCCCGAACCCTAACCCTAACCCTTCCCCGAAGCCTGACCCTCACCCGTCCCCTAATCCTAACCCGTACCCTGACACTAACCCACGCCCTCACACGTACGCTCCCCCTAAAGCGTAGTCATACCCTCACCTGGACCCTAAACCGTCCCCGTCCCCTAACCCTAACCCTAGCCCGAACCCTAACCCTAACCCTTCCTCGAAGCCTGACACTCACACGTCCCCTAATCCTAACCCGTACGCTGACGCTAACCCGCGCCCTCACACGTACGCTCCCCCTAAAGCGTTGTCGTACCCTCACCTGGACCCTAAACCGTCCCCGTCCCCTAACCCTAACCCTAGCCCGAACCCTAACCCTAACCCTTCCCCGAAGCCTGACCCTCACCCGTCCCCTAATCCTAACCCGTACGCTGACACTAACCCGCGCCCTCACATGTACGCTCCCCCTAAAGCGTTGTCGTACCGTCACCTGGACCCTAAACCGTCCCCGTCCCCTAACCCTAACCCTAGCCCGAACCCTAACCGTAACCCTTCCCCGAAGCCTGACCCTCACCCGTCCCCTAATCCTAACCCGTATGCTGACGCTAACCCGCGACCTCACACGTACGCTCTCCCTAAAGCGTTGTCGTACCCTCACCTGGACCCTAAACCGTCCCCGTCCCCTAACCCTTACCCTAGCCCGAACCCTAACCCTAACCCTTCCCCGAAGCCTGACCCTCACCCGTCGCCTAATCCTAACCCGTACGCTGACGCTAACCCGCGCCCTCACACGTACGCTCCCCCTAAAGCGTTGTCGTACCCTCACCTGGACCCTAAACCGTCCCCGTCCCCTAACCCTAACCCTAGCCCGAACCCTAACCCTAACCCTTCCCCGAAGCCTGACCCTCACCCGTCCCCTAATCCTAACCCGTACGCTGACGCTAACCCGCGCCCTCACACGTACGCTCCCCCTAAAGCGTTGTCGTACCCTCACCTGGACCCTAAACCGTCCCCGTCCCCTAACCCTAACCCTAGCCCGAACCCTAACCCTAACCCTTCCCCGAAGCCTGACCCTCACCCGTCCCCTAATCCTAACCCGTACGCTGACGCTAACCCGCGCCCTCACACGTACGCTCCCCCTAAAGCGTTGTCGTACCCTCACCTGGACCCTAAACCGTCCCCGTCCCCTAACCCTAACCCTAGCCTGAACCCTAACCCTAACCCTGCCCCGAAGCCTGACCCTCACCCGTCCCCTAATCCTAACCCGTACGCTGACACTAACCCGCGCCCTCACACGTACGCTCCCCCTAAAGCGTTGTCGTACCCTCACCTGGACCCTAAACCGTCCCCGTCCCCTAACCCTAACCCTAGCCCGAACCCTAACCCTAACCCTTCCCCGAAGCCTGACCCTCACCCGTCCCCTAATCCTAACCCGTACGCTGACACTAACCCGCGCCCTCACACGTACGCTCCCCCTAAAGCGTTGTCGTACCCTCACCTGGACCCTAAACCGTCCCCGTCCCCTAACCCTAACCCTAGCCCGAACCCTAACCCTAACCCTTCCCCGAAGCCTGACCCTCACCCGTCCCCTAATCCTAACCCGTACGCTGACGCTAACCCGCGCCCTCACACGTACGCTCCCCCTAAAGCGTTGTCGTACCCTCACCTGGACCCTAAACCGTCCCCGTCCCCTAACCCTAACCCTAGCCTGAACCCTAACCCTAACCCTGCCCCGAAGCCTGACCCTCACCCGTCCCCTAATCCTAACCCGTACGCTGACACTAACCCGCGCCCTCACACGTACGCTCCCCCTAAAGCGTTGTCGTACCCTCACCTGGACCCTAAACCGTCCCCGTCCCCTAACCCTAACCCTAGCCCGAACCCTAACCCTAACCCTTCCCCGAAGCCTGACCCTCACCCGTCCCCTAATCCTAACCCGTACGCTGACACTAACCCGCGCCCTCACACGTACGCTCCCCCTAAAGCGTTGTCGTACCCTCACCTGGACCCTAAACCGTCCCCGTCCCCTAACCCTAACCCTAGCCCGAACCCTAACCCTAACCCTGCCCCGAAGCCTGACCCTCACCCGTCCCCTAATCCTAACCCGTACGCTGACGCTAACCCGCGCCCTCACACGTACGCTCCCCCTAAAGCGTTGTCGTACCCTCACCTGGACCCTAAACCGTCCCCGTCCCCTAACCCTAACCCTAGCCCGAACTCTAACCCTAACCCTTCCCCGAAGCCTGACCCTCACCCGTCCCCTAATCCTAACCCGTACGCTGACGCTAACCCGTGCTCTCACACGTACGCTCCCCCTAAAGCGTTGTCGTACCCTCACCTGGACCCTAAACCGTCCCCGTCCCCTAACCCTAACCCTAGCCCGAACCCTAACCCTAACCCTTCCCCGAAGCCTGACCCTCACCCGTCCCCTAATCCTAACCCGTACGCTGACACTAACACGCGCCCTCACACGTACGCTCCCCCTAAAGCGTTGTCGTACCCTCACCTGGACCCTAAACCGTCCCCGTCCCCTAACCCTAACCCTAGCCCGAACCCTAACCCTAACCCTTCCCCGAAGCCTGACCCTCACCCGTCCCCTAATCCTAAACCGTACGCTGACGCTAACCCGCGCCCTCACACGTACGCTCCCCCTAAAGCGTTGTCGTACCCTCACCTGGACCCTAAACCGTCCCCGTCCCCTAACCCTAACCCTAGCCCGAACCCTAACCCTAACCCTTCCCCGAAGCCTGACCCTCACCCGTCCCCTAATCCTAACCCGTACCCTGACACTAACCCACGCCCTCACACGTACGCTCCCCCTAAAGCATAGTCGTACCCTCACCTGGACCCTAAACCGTCCCCGTCCCCTAACCCTAACCCTAGCCCGAACCCTAACCCTAACCCTTCCCCGAAGCCTGACCCTCACACGTCCCCTAATCCTAACCCGTACGCTGACGCTAACCCGCGCCCTCACACGTACGCTCCCCCTAAAGCGTTGTCGTACCCTCACCTGGACCCTAAACCGTCCCCGTCCCCTAACCCTAACCCTAGCCCGAACCCTAACCCTAACCCTTCCCCGAAGCCTGACCCTCACCCGTCCCCTAATCGTAACCCGTACGCTGACACTAACCCGCGCCCTCACACGTACGCTCCCCCTAAAGTGTTGTCGTACCGTCACCTGGACCCTAAACAGTCCCCGTCCCCTAACCCTAACCCTAGCCCGAACCCTAACCCTAACCCTTCCCCGAAGCCTGACCCTCACCCGTCCCCTAATCCTAACCCGTATGCTGACGCTAACCCGCGCCCTCACACATACGCTCTCCCTAAAGCGTTGTCGTACCCTCACCTGGACCCTAAACCGTCCCCGTCCCCTAACCCTAACCCTAGCCCGAACCCTAACCCTAACACTTCCCCGAAGCCTGACCCTCACCCGTCGCCTAATCCTAACCCGTACGCTGACGCTAACCCGCGCCCTCAAACGTACGCTCCCCCTAAAGCGTTGTCGTACCCTAACCTGGACCCTAAACCGTCCCCGTCCCCTAACCCTAACCCTAGCCCGAACCCTAACCCTAACCCTTCCCCGAAGCCTGACCCTCACCCGTCCCCTAATCCTAACCCGTACGCTGACACTAACCCGCGCCCTCACACGTACGCTCCCCCTAAAGCGTTGTCGTACCCTCACCTGGACCCTAAACCGTCCCCGTCCCCTAACCCTAACCCTGGCCCGAACCCTAACCCTAACCCTTCCCCGAAGCCTGACCCTCACCCGTCCCCTAATCCTAACCCGTACGCTGACACTAACCCGCGCCCTCACACGTACGCTCCCCCTAAAGCGTTGTCGTACCCTCACCTGGACCCTAAACCGTCCCCGTCCCCTAACCCTAACCCAAGCCCGAACCCTAACCCTAACCCTTCCCCGAAGCCTGACCCTCACCCGTCCCCTAATCCTAACCCGTACGCTGACACTAAACCGCGCCCTCACACGTACGCTCCCCCTAAAGCGTTGTCGTACCCTCACCTGGACCCTAAACCGTCCCCGTCCCCTAACCCTAACCCTAGCCCGAACCCTAACCCTAACCCTTCCCCGAAGCCTGACCCTCACCCGTCCCCTAATCCTAACCCGTACGCTGACACTAACCCGCGCCCTCACACGTACGCTCCCCCTAAAGCGTTGTCGTACCCTCACCTGGACCCTAAACCGTCCCCGTCCCCTAACCCTAACCCTAGCCCGAACCCTAACCCTAACCCTTCCCCGAAGCCTGACCCTCACCCGTCCCCTAATCCTAACCCGTACGCTGACACTAACCCGCGCCCTCACACGTACGCTTCCCCTAAAGTGTTGTCGTACCCTCACCTGGACCCTAAACCGTCCCCGTCCCCTAACCCTAACCCTAGCCCGAACCCTAACCCTAACCCTGCCCCGAAGCCTGACCCTCACCCGTCCCCTAATCCTAACCCGTACGCTGACACTAACCCGCGCCCTCACACGTACGCTCCCCCTAAAGCGTTGTCGTACCCTCACCTGGACCCTAAACCGTCCCCGTCCCCTAACCCTAACCCTAGCCCGAACCCAAACCCTAACCCTTCCCCGAAGCCTGACCCTCACCCGTCCCCTAATCCTAACCCGTACGCTGACACTAACCCGCGCCCTCACACGTACGCTCCCCCTAAAGCGTTGTCGTACCCTCACCTGGACCCTAAACCGTCCCCGTCCCCTAACCCTAACCCTAGCCCGAACCCTAACCCTAACACTTCCCCGAAGCCTGACCCTCACCCGTCCCCTAATCCTAACCCGTACGCTGACGCTAACCCGCGCCCTCACACGTACGCTCCCCCTAAAGCGTTGTCGTACCCTCACCTGGACCCTAAACCGTCCCCGTCCCCTAAACCTAACCCTAGCCCGAACCCTAACCCTAACCCTTCCCCGAAGCCTGACCCTCACCCGTCCCCTAATCCTAACCCGTACCCTGACACTAACCAACGCCCTCTCACGTACGCTCCCCCTAAAGCGTTGTCGTACCCTCACCTGGATCCTAAACCGTCCCCGTCCCCTAAACCTAACCCTAGCCCGAACCCTAACCCTAACCCTTCCCCGAAGCCTGACCCTCACCCGTCCCGTAATCCTAACCCGTACGCTTACGCTAACCCGCGCCCTCACACGTACGCTCCCCCTAAAGCGTTGTCGTACCCTCACCTGGACCCTAAACCGTCCCCGTCCCCTAACCCTAACCCTAGCCCGAACCCTAACCCTAACCCTTCCCCGAAGCCTGACCCTCACCCGTCCCCGAATCCTAACCCGTACCCTGACACTAACCCACGCCCTCACACGTACGCTCCCCCTAAAGCGTTGTCGTACCCTCACCTGGACCCTAAACCGTCCCCGTCCCCTAACCCTAACCCTAGCCCGAACCCTAACCCTAACCCTTCCCCGAAGCCTGACCCTCACCCGTCCCCTAATCCTAACCCGTACGCTGACGCTAACCCGCGCCCTCACACGTACGCTCCCCCTAAAGCGTTGTCGTACCCTCACCTGGACCCTAAACCGTCCCCGTCCCCTAACCCTAACCCTAGCCCGAACCCTAACCCTAACCCTTCCCCGAAGCCTGACCCTCACCCGTCCCCTAATCCTAACCCGTACGCTGACACTAACCCGCGCCCTCACACGTACGCTCCCCCTAAAGCGTTGTCGTACCCTCACCTGGACCCTAAACCGTCCCCGTCCCCTAACCCTAACCCTAGCCCGAACCCTAACCCTAACCCTTCCCCGAAGCCTGACCCTCACCCGTCCCCTAATCCTAACCCGTACGCTGACACTAACCCGCGCCCTCACACGTACGCTCCCCCTAAAGCGTTGTCGTACCCTCACCTGGACCCTAAACCGTCCCCGTCCCCTAACCCTAACCCTAGCCCGAACCCTAACCCTAACCCTGCCCCGAAGCCTGACCCTCACCCGTCCCCTAATCCTAACCCGTACGCTGACACTAACCCGCGCCCTCACACGTACGCTCCCCCTAAAGCGTTGTCGTACCCTCACCTGGACCCTAAACCGTCCCCGTCCCCTAACCCTAACCCTAGCCCGAACCCTAACCCTAACCCTGCCCCGAAGCCTGACCCTCACCCGTCCCCTAATCCTAACCCGTACGCTGACACTAACCCGCGCCCTCACACGTACGCTCCCCCTAAAGCGTTGTCGTACCCTCACCTGGACCCTAAACCGTCCCCGTCCCCTAACCCTAACCCTAGCCCGAACCCAAACCCTAACACTTCCCGGAAGCCTGACCCTCACCCGTCCCCTAATCCTAACCCGTACGCTGACCCTAACCCGCGCCCTCACACGTACGCTCCCCCTAAAGCGTTGTCGTACCCTCACCTGGACCCTAAACCGTCCCCGTCCCCTAACCCTAACCCTAGCCCGAACCCTAACCCTAACCCTTCCCTGAAGCCTGAGCCTCACCCGTCCCCTAATCCTAACCCGTACGCTGACGCTAACCCGCGCCCTCACACGTACGCTCCCCCTAAAGCGTTGTCGTACCCTCACCTGGACCCTAAACCGTCCCCGTCCCCTAACCCTAACCCTAGCCCGAACCCTAACCCTAACCCTTCCCCGAAGCCTGACCCTCACCCGTCCCCTAATCCTAACCCGTACGCTGACGCTAACCCGCGCCCTCACACGTACGCTCCCCCTAAAGCGTTGACGTACCCTCACCTGGACCCTAAACCGTCCCCGTCCCCTAACCCTAACCCTAGCCGGAACCCTAACCCTAACCCTTCCCCGAAGCCTGACCCTCACCCGTCCCCTAATCCTAACCCGTACGCTGACGCTAACCCGCGCCCTCACACGTACGCTCCCCCTAAAGCGTTGTCGTACCCTCACCTGGACCCTAAACCGTCCCCGTCCCCTAACCCTAACCCTAGCCCGAACCCTAACCCTAACCCTTCCCCGAAGCCTGACCCTCACCCGTCCCCTAATCCTAACCCGTACGCTGACGCTAACCCGCGCCCTCACACGTACGCTCCCCCTAAAGCGTTGTCGTACCCTCACCTGGACCCTAAACCGTCCCCGTCCCCTAACCCTAACCCTAGCCCGAACCCTAACCCTAACCCTTCCCCGAAGCCTGACCCTCACCCGTCCCCTAATCCTAACCCGTACGCTGACGCTAACCCGCGCCCTCACACGTACGCTCCCCCTAAAGCGTTGTCGTACCCTCACCTGGACCCTAAACCGTCCCCGTCCCCTAACCCTAACCCTAGCCCGAACCCTAACCCTAACCCTTCCCCGAAGCCTGACCCTCACCCGTCCCCTAATCCTAACCCGTACGCTGACACTAAGCCGTGCCCTCACACGTACGCTCCCACTGAAGCGTTGTCGTACCCTCACCTGGACCCTAAACCGTCCCCGTCCCCTAACCCTAACCCTAGCCCGAACCCTAACCCTAACCCTTCCCCGAAGCCTGACCCTCACCCGTCCCCTAATCCTAACCCGTACGCTGACACTAACCCGCGCCCTCACACGTACGCTCCCCCTAAAGCGTTGTCGTACCCTCACCTGGACCCTAAACCGTCCCCGTCCCCTAACCCTAACCCTAGCCCGAACCCTAACCCTAACCCTTCCCCGAAGCCTGACCCTCACCCGTCCCCTAATCCTAACCCGTACGCTGACGCTAACCCGCGCCCTCACACGTACGCTCCCCCTAAAGCGTTGTCGTACCCTCACCTGGACCCTAAACCGTCCCCGTCCCCTAACCCTAACCCTAGCCCGAACCCTAACCCTAACCCTTCCCCGAAGCCTGACCCTCACCCGTCCCCTAATCCTAACCCGTACGCTGACGCTAACCCGCGCCCTCACACGTACGCTCCCCCTAAAGCGTTGTCGTACCCTCACCTGGACCCTAAACCATCCCCGTCCCCTAACCCTAACCCTAGCCCGAACCCTAACCCTAACACTTCCCCGAAGCCTGACCCTCACCCGTCCCCTAATCCTAACCCGTACGCTGACGCTAACCCGCGCCCTCACACGTACGCTCCCCCTAAAGCGTTGTCGTACCCTCACCTGGACTCTAAACCGTCCCCGTCCCCTAACCCTAACCCTAGCCCGAACCCTAACCCTAACCCTTCCCCGAAGCCTGACCCTCACCCGTCCCCTAATCCTAACCCGTACGCTGACGCTAACCCGCGCCCTCACACGTACGCTCCCCCTAAAGCGTTGTCGTACCCTCACCTGGACCCTAAACCGTCCCCGTCCCCTAACCCTAACCCTAGCCCGAACCCTAACCCTAACCCTGCCCCGAAGCCTGACCCTCACCCGTCCCCTAATCCTAACCCATACGCTGACACTAACCCGCGCCCTCACACGTACGCTCCCCCTAAAGCGTTGTCGTACCCTCACCTGGACCCTAAACCGTCCCCGTCCCCTAACACTAAACCTAGCCCGAACCCTAACCCTAACCCTTCCCCGAAGCCTGACCCTCACCCGTCCCCTAATCCTAACCCGTACGCTGACACTAACCCGCGCCCTCACACGTACGCTCCCCATAAAGCGTTGTCGTACCCTCACCTGGACCCTAAACCGTCCCCGTCCCCTAACCCTAACCCTAGCCCGAACCCTAACCCTAACCCTTCCCCGTAGCCTGACCCTCACCCGTCCCCTAATCCTAACCCGTACGCTGACACTAACCCGCGCCCTCACACGTACGCTCCCCCTAAAGCGTTGTCGTACCCTCACCTGGACCCTAAACCGTCCCCGTCCCCTAACCCTAACCCTAGCACGAACCCTAACCCTAACCCTTCCCCGAAGCCTGACCCTCACCCGTCCCCTAATCCTAACCCGTACGCTGACACTAACCCGCGCCCTCACACGTACGCTCCCCCTAAAGCGTTGTCGTACCCTCACCTGGACCCTAAACCGTCCCCGTCCCCTAACCCTAACCCTAGCCCGAACCCTAACCCTAACCCTTCCCCGAAGCCTGACCCTCACCCGTCCCCTAATCCTAACCCGTACGCTGACCCTAACCCGCGCCCTCACACGTACGCTCCCCCTAAAGCGTTGTCGTACCCACACCTGGACCCTAAACCGTCCCCGTCCCCTAATCCTAACCCTAGCCCGAACCCTAACCCTAACCCTTCCCCGAAGCCTGACCCTCACCCGTCCCCTAATCCTAACCCGTACGCTGACACTAACCCGCGCCCTCACACGTACGCTCCCCCTAAAGCGTTGTCGTACTCTCACCTGGACCCTAAACCGTCCCCGTCCCCTAACCCTAACCCTAGCCCGAACCCTAACCTTAACCCTTCCCCGAAGCCTGACCCTCACCCGTCCCCTAATCCTAACCCGTACGCTGACGCTAACCCGCGCCCTCACACGTACGCTCCCCCTAAAGCGTTGTCGTACCCTCACCTGGACCCTAAACCGTCCCCGTCCCCTAACCCTAACCCTAGCCCGAACCCTAACCCTAACCCTTCCCCGAAGCCTGACCCTCACCCGTCCCCTAATCCTAACCCGTACGCTGACGCTAACCCGCGCCCTCACACGTACGCTCCCCCTAAAGCGTTGTCGTACCCTCACCTGGACCCTAAACCGTCCCCGTCCCCTAACCCTAACCCTAGCCCGAACCCTAACCCTAACCCTTCCCCGAAGCCTGACACTCACCCGTCCCCTAATCCTAACCCGTACGCTGACGCTAACCCGCGCCCTCACACGTACGCTCCCCCTAAAGCGTTGTCGTACCCTCACCTGGACCCTAAACCGTCCCCGTCCCCTAACCCTAACCCTAGCCCGAACCCTAACCCTAACCCTTCCCCGATGCCTGACCCTCACCCGTCCCATAATCCTAACCCGTACGCTGACGCTAACCCGCGCCCTCACACGTACACTCCCCCTAAAGCGTTGTCGTACCCTCACCTGGACCCTAAACCGTCCCCGTCCCCTAACCCTAACCCTAGCCCGAACCCTAACCCTAACCCTGCCCCGAAGCCTGACCCTCACCCGTCCCCTAATCCTAACCCGTACGCTGACGCTAACCCACGCCCTCACACGTACGCTCCCCCTAAAGCGTTGTCGTACCCTCACCTGGACCCTAAACCGTCCCCGTCCCCTAACCCTAACCCTAGCCCGAACCCAAACCCTAACCCTCCCCGAAGCCTGACCCTCACCCGTCCCCTAATCCTAACCCGTACGCTGACACTAACCCGCGCCCTCACACGTACGCTCCCCCTAAAGCGTTGTCGTACCCTCACCTGGACCCTAAACCGTCCCCGTCCCCTAACCCTAACCCTAGCCCGAACCCTAACCCTAACACTTCCCCGAAGCCTGACCCCCACCCGTGCCCTAATCCTAACCCGTACGCTGACGCTAACCCGCGCCCTCACACGTACGCTCCCCCTAAAGCGTTGTCCTACCCTCACCTGGACCCTAAACCGTCCCCGTCCCCTAACCCTAACCCTAGCCCGAACCCTAACCCTAACCCTTCCCCGAAGCCTGACCCTCACCCGTCCCCTAATCCTAACCCGTACCCTGACACTAACCCACGCCCTCACACGTACGCTCCCCCTAAAGCGTTGTCGTACCCTCACCTGGACCCTAAACCGTCCCCGTCCCCTAACCCTAACCCTAGCCCGAACCCTAACCCTAACCCTTCCCCGAAGCCTGACCCTCACCCGTCCCCTAATCCTAACCCGTACGCTGACGCTAACCCGCGCCCTCACACGTACGCTCCCCCTAAAGCGTTGTCGTACCCTCACCTGGACCCTAAACCGTCCCCGTCCCCTAACCCTAACCCTAGCCCGAACCCTAACCCTAACCCTTCCCCGAAGCCTGACCCTCACCCGTCCCCTAATCCTAACCCGTACGCTGACGCTAACCCGCGCCCTCACACGTACGCTCCCCCTAAAGCGTTGTCGTACCCTCACCTGGACCCTAAACCATCCCCGTCCCCTAACCCTAACCCTAGCCCGAAACCTAACCCTAACACTTCCCCGAAGCCTGACCCTCACCCGTCCCCTAATCCTAACCCGTACGCTGACGCTAACCCGCGCCCTCACACGTACGCTCCCCCTAAAGCGTTGTCGTACCCTCACCTGGACTCTAAATCGTCCCCGTCCCCTAACCCTAACCCTAGCCCGAACCCTAACCCTAACCCTTCCCCGAAGCCTGACCCTCACCCGTCCCCTAATCCTAACCCGTACGCTGACGCTAACCCGCGCCCTCACACGTACGCTCCCCCTAAAGCGTTGTCGTACCCTCACCTGGACCCTAAACCGTCCCCGTCCCCTAACCCTAACCCTAGCCCGAACCCTAACCCTAACCCTTCCCCGAAGCCTGACCCTCACCCGTCCCCTAATCCTAACCCATACGCTGACACTAACCCGCGCCCTCACACGTACGCTCCCCCTAAAGCGTTGTCGTACCCTCACCTGGACCCTAAACCGTCCCCGTCCCCTAACACTAAACCTAGCCCGAACCCTAACCCTAACCCTTCCCCGAAGCCTGACCCTCACCCGTCCCCTAATCCTAACCCGTACGCTGACACTAACCCGCGCCCTCACACGTACGCTCCCCATAAAGCGTTGTCGTACCCTCACCTGGACCCTAAACCGTCCCCGTCCCCTAACCCTAACCCTAGCCCGAACCCTAACCCTAACCCTTCCCCGTAGCCTGACCCTCACCCGTCCCCTAATCCTAACCCGTACGCTGACACTAACCCGCGCCCTCACACGTACGCTCCCCCTAAAGCGTTGTCGTACCCTCACCTGGACCCTAAACCGTCCCCGTCCCCTAACCCTAACCCTAGCACGAACCCTAACCCTAACCCTTCCCCGAAGCCTGACCCTCACCCGTCCCCTAATCCTAACCCGTACGCTGACACTAACCCGCGCCCTCACACGTACGCTCCCCCTAAAGCGTTGTCGTACCCTCACCTGGACCCTAAACCGTCCCCGTCCCCTAACCCTAACCCTAGCCCGAACCCTAACCCTAACCCTTCCCCGAAGCCTGACCCTCACCCGTCCCCTAATCCTAACCCGTACGCTGACCCTAACCCGCGCCCTCACACGTACGCTCCCCCTAAAGCGTTGTCGTACCCACACCTGGACCCTAAACCGTCCCCGTCCCCTAATCCTAACCCTAGCCCGAACCCTAACCCTAACCCTTCCCCGAAGCCTGACCCTCACCCGTCCCCTAATCCTAACCCGTACGCTGACACTAACCCGCGCCCTCACACGTACGCTCCCCCTAAAGCGTTGTCGTACTCTCACCTGGACCCTAAACCGTCCCCGTCCCCTAACCCTAACCCTAGCCCGAACCCTAACCTTAACCCTTCCCCGAAGCCTGACCCTCACCCGTCCCCTAATCCTAACCCGTACGCTGACGCTAACCCGCGCCCTCACACGTACGCTCCCCCTAAAGCGTTGTCGTACCCTCACCTGGACCCTAAACCGTCCCCGTCCCCTAACCCTAACCCTAGCCCGAACCCTAACCCTAACCCTTCCCCGAAGCCTGACCCTCACCCGTCCCCTAATCCTAACCCGTACGCTGACGCTAACCCGCGCCCTCACACGTACGCTCCCCCTAAAGCGTTGTCGTACCCTCACCTGGACCCTAAACCGTCCCCGTCCCCTAACCCTAACCCTAGCCCGAACCCTAACCCTAACCCTTCCCCGAAGCCTGACCCTCACCCGTCCCCTAATCCTAACCCGTACGCTGACGCTAACCCGCGCCCTCACACGTACGCTCCCCCTAAAGCGTTGTCGTACCCTCACCTGGACCCTAAACCGTCCCCGTCCCCTAACCCTAACCCTAGCCCGAACCCTAACCCTAACCCTTCCCCGATGCCTGACCCTCACCCGTCCCATAATCCTAACCCGTACGCTGACGCTAACCCGCGCCCTCACACGTACACTCCCCCTAAAGCGTTGTCGTACCCTCACCTGGACCCTAAACCGTCCCCGTCCCCTAACCCTAACCCTAGCCCGAACCCTAACCCTAACCCTGCCCCGAAGCCTGACCCTCACCCGTCCCCTAATCCTAACCCGTACGCTGACGCTAACCCACGCCCTCACACGTACGCTCCCCCTAAAGCGTTGTCGTACCCTCACCTGGACCCTAAACCGTCCCCGTCCCCTAACCCTAACCCTAGCCCGAACCCAAACCCTAACCCTCCCCGAAGCCTGACCCTCACCCGTCCCCTAATCCTAACCCGTACGCTGACACTAACCCGCGCCCTCACACGTACGCTCCCCCTAAAGCGTTGTCGTACCCTCACCTGGACCCTAAACCGTCCCCGTCCCCTAACCCTAACCCTAGCCCGAACCCTAACCCTAACACTTCCCCGAAGCCTGACCCCCACCCGTGCCCTAATCCTAACCCGTACGCTGACGCTAACCCGCGCCCTCACACGTACGCTCCCCCTAAAGCGTTGTCCTACCCTCACCTGGACCCTAAACCGTCCCCGTCCCCTAACCCTAACCCTAGCCCGAACCCTAACCCTAACCCTTCCCCGAAGCCTGACCCTCACCCGTCCCCTAATCCTAACCCGTACCCTGACACTAACCCACGCCCTCACACGTACGCTCCCCCTAAAGCGTAGTCGTACCCTCACCTGGACCCTAAACCGTCCCCGTCCCCTAACCCTAACCCTAGCCCGAACCCTAACCCTAACCCTTCCCCGAAGCCTGACCCTCACCCGTCCCCTAATCCTAACCCGTACGCTGACGCTAACCCGCGCCCTCACACGTACGCTCCCCCTAAAGCGTTGTCGTACCCTCACCTGGACCCTAAACCGTCCCCGTCCCCTAACCCTAACCCTAGCCCGAACCCTAACCCTAACCCTTCCCCGAAGCCTGACCCTCACCCGTCCCCTAATCCTAACCCGTACCCTGACACTAACCCACGCCCTCACACGTACGCTCCCCCTAAAGCATAGTCGTACCCTCACCTGGACCCTAAACCGTCCCCGTCCCCTAACCCTAACCCTAGCCCGAACCCTAACCCTAACCCTTCCCCGAAGCCTGACCCTCACACGTCCCCTAATCCTAACCCGTACGCTGACGCAAACCCGCGCCCTCACACGTACGCTCCCCCTAAACCGTTGTCGTACCCTCACCTGGACCCTAAACCGTCCCCGTCCCCTAACCCTAACCCTAGCCCGAACCCTAACCCTAACCCTTCCCCGAAGCCTGACCCTCACCCGTCCCCTAATCGTAACCCGTACGCTGACACTAACCCGCGCCCTCACACGTACGCTCCCCCTAAAGTGTTGTCGTACCGTCACCTGGACCCTAAACTGTCCCCGTCCCCTAACCCTAACCCTAGCCCGAACCCTAACCCTAACCCTTCCCCGAAGCCTGACCCTCACCCGTCCCCTAATCCTAACCCGTATGCTGACGCTAACCCGCGCCCTCACACATACGCTCTCCCTAAAGCGTTGTCGTACCCTCACCTGGACCCTAAACCGTCCCCGTCCCCTAACCCTAACCCTAGCCCGAACCCTAACCCTAACCCTTCCCCGAAGCCTGACCCTCACCCGTCGCCTAATCCTAACCCGTACGCTGACGCTAACCCGCGCCCTCAAACGTACGCTCCCCCTAAAGCGTTGTCGTACCCTAACCTGGACCCTAAACCGTCCCCGTCCCCTAACCCTAACCCTACCCCGAACCCTAACCCTAACCCTTCCCCGAAGCCTGACCCTCACCCGTCCCCTAATCCTAACCCGTACGCTGACGCTAACCCGCGCCCTCACACGTACGCTCCCCCTAAAGCGTTGTCGTACCCTCACCTGGACCCTAAACCGTCCCCGTCCCCTAACCCTAACCCTGGCCCGAACCCTAACCCTAACCCTTCCCCGAAGCCTGACCCTCACCCGTCCCCTAATCCTAACCCGTACGCTGACACTAACCCGCGCCCTCACACGTACGCTCCCCCTAAAGCGTTGTCGTACCCTCACCTGGACCCTAAACCGTCCCCGTCCCCTAACCCTAACCCAAGCCCGAACCCTAACCCTAACCCTTCCCCGAAGCCTGACCCTCACCCGTCCCCTAATCCTAACCCGTACGCTGACACTAAACCGCGCCCTCACACGTACGCTCCCCCTAAAGCGTTGTCGTACCCTCACCTGGACCCTAAACCGTCCCCGTCCCCTAACCCTAACCCTAGCCCGAACCCTAACCCTAACCCTTCCCCGAAGCCTGACCCTCACCCGTCCCCTAATCCTAACCCGTACGCTGACACTAACCCGCGCCCTCACACGTACGCTCCCCCTAAAGCGTTGTCGTACCCTCACCTGGACCCTAAACCGTCCCCGTCCCCTAACCCTAACCCTAGCCCGAACCCTAACCCTAACCCTTCCCCGAAGCCTGACCCTCACCCGTCCCCTAATCCTAACCCGTACGCTGACACTAACCCGCGCCCTCACACGTACGCTTCCCCTAAAGCGTTGTCGTACCCTCACCTGGACCCTAAACCGTCCCCGTCCCCTAACCCTAACCCTAGCCCGAACCCTAACCCTAACCCTGCCACGAAGCCTGACCCTCACCCGTCCCCTAATCCTAACCCGTACGCTGACACTAACCCGCGCCCTCACACGTACGCTCCCCCTAAAGCGTTGTCGTACCCTCACCTGGACCCTAAACCGTCCCCGTCCCCTAACCCTAACCCTAGCCCGAACCCAAACCCTAACCCTTCCCCGAAGCCTGACCCTCACCCGTCCCCTAATCCTAACCCGTACGCTGACACTAACCCGCGCCCTCACACGTACGCTCCCCCTAAAGCGTTGTCGTACCCTCACCTGGACCCTAAACCGTCCCCGTCCCCTAACCCTAACCCTAGCCCGAACCCTAACCCTAACACTTCCCCGAAGCCTGACCCTCACCCGTCCCCTAATCCTAACCCGTACGCTGACGCTAACCCGCGCCCTCACACGTACGCTCCCCCTAAAGCGTTGTCGTACCCTCACCTGGACCCTAAACCGTCCCCGTCCCCTAACCCTAACCCTAGCCCGAACCCTAACCCTAACCCTTCCCCGAAGCCTGACCCTCACCCGTCCACTAATCCTAAACCGTACCCTGACACTAACCAACGCCCTCTCACGTACGCTCCCCCTAAAGCGTTGTCGTACCCTCACCTGGATCCTAAACCGTCCCCGCCCCTAACCCTAACCCTAGCCCGAACCCTAACCCTAACCCTTCCCCGAAGCCTGACCCTCACCCGTCCCGTAATCCTAACCCGTACGCTTACGCTAACCCGCGCCCTCACACGTACGCTCCCCCTAAAGCGTTGTCGTACCCTCACCTGGACCCTAAACCGTCCCCGTCCCCTAACCCTAACCCTAGCCCGAACCCTAACCCTAACCCTTCCCCGAAGCCTGACCCTCACCCGTCCCCTAATCCTAACCCGTACCCTGACACTAACCCACGCCCTCACACGTACGCTCCCCCTAAAGTGTAGTCGTACCCTCACCTGGACCCTAAACCGTCCCCGTCCCCTAACCCTAACCCTAGCCCGAACCCTAACCCTAACCCTTCCCCGAAGCCTGACCCTCACACGTCCCCTAATCCTAACCCGTACGCTGACGCTAACCCGCGCCTTCACACGTACGCTCCCCCTAAAGCGTTGTCGTACCCTCACGTGGACCCTAAACCGTCCCCGTCCCCTAACCCTAACCCTAGCCCGAACCCTAACCCTAACCCTTCCCCGAAGCCTGACCCTCACCCGTCGCCTAATCCTAACCCGTACGCTGACGCTAACCCGCGCCCTCACACGTACGCTCCCCCTAAAGCGTTGTCGTACCCTCACCTGGACCCTAAACCGTCCCCGTCCCCTAACCCTAACCCTAGCCCGAACCCTAACCCTAACCCTTCCCCGAAGCCTGACCCTCACCCGTCCCCTAATCCTAACCCGTACGCTGACGCTAACCCGCGCCCTCACACGTACGCTCCCCCTAAAGCGTTGTCGTACCCTCACCTGGACCCTAAACCGTCCCCGTCCCCTAACCCTAACCCTAGCCCGAACCCTAACCCTAACCCTTCCCCGAAGCCTGACCCTCACCCGTCCCCTAATCCTAACCCGTACGCTGACACTAACCCGCGCCCTCACACGTACGCTTCCCCTAAAGCGTTGTCGTACCCTCACCTGGACCCTAAACCGTCCCCGTCCCCTAACCCTAACCCTAGCCCGAACCCTAACCCTAACCCTTCCCTGAAGCCTGAGCCTCACCCGTCCCCTAATCCTAACCCGTACGCTGACGCTAACCCGCGCCCTCACACGTACGCTCCCCCTAAAGCGTTGTCGTACCCTCACCTGGACCCTAAACCGTCCCCGTCCCCTAACCCTAACCCTAGCCCGAACCCTAACCCTAACCCTTCCCCGAAGCCTGACCCTCACCCGTCCCCTAATCCTAACCCGTACGCTGACGCTAACCCGCGCCCTCACACGTACGCTCCCCCTAAAGCGTTGACGTACCCTCACCTGGACCCTAAACCGTCCCCGTCCCCTAACCCTAACCCTAGCCGGAACCCTAACCCTAACCCTTCCCCGAAGCCTGACCCTCACCCGTCCCCTAATCCTAACCCGTACGCTGACGCTAACCCGCGCCCTCACACGTACGCTCCCCCTAAAGCGTTGTCGTACCCTCACCTGGACCCTAAACCGTCCCCGTCCCCTAACCCTAACCCTAGCCCGAACCCTAACCCTAACCCTTCCCCGAAGCCTGACCCTCACCCGTCCCCTAATCCTAACCCGTACGCTGACGCTAACCCGCGCCCTCACACGTACGCTCCCCCTAAAGCGTTGTCGTACCCTCACCTGGACCCTAAACCGTCCCCGTCCCCTAACCCTAACCCTAGCCCGAACCCTAACCCTAACCCTTCCCCGAAGCCTGACCCTCACCCGTCCCCTAATCCTAACCCGTACGCTGACGCTAACCCGCGCCCTCACACGTACGCTCCCCCTAAAGCGTTGTCGTACCCTCACCTGGACCCTAAACCGTCCCCGTCCCCTAACCCTAACCCTAGCCCGAACCCTAACCCTAACCCTTCCCCGAAGCCTGACCCTCACCCGTCCCCTAATCCTAACCCGTACGCTGACACTAAGCCGCGCCCTCACACGTACGCTCCCCCTAAAGCGTTGTCGTACCCTCACCTGGACCCTAAACCGTCCCCGTCCCCTAACCCTAACGCTAGCCCGAACCCTAACCCTAACCCTTCCCCGAAGCCTGACCCTCACCCGTCCCCTAATCCTAACCCGTACGCTGACACTAACCCGCGCCCTCACACGTACGCTCCCCCTAAAGCGTTGTCGTACCCTCACCTGGACCCTAAACCGTCCCCGTCCCCTAACCCTAACCCTAGCCCGAACCCTAACCCTAACCCTTCCCCGAAGCCTGACCCTCACCCGTCCCCTAATCCTAACCCGTACGCTGACACTAACCCGCGCCCTCACACGTACGCTCCCCCTAAAGCGTTGTCGTACCCTCACCTGGACCCTAAACCGTCCCCGTCCCCTAACCCTAACCCTAGCCCGAACCCTAACCCTAACCCTTCCCCGAAGCCTGACCCTCACCCGTCCCCTAATCCTAACCCGTACGCTGACGCTAACCCGCGCCCTCACACGTACGCTCCCCCTAAAGCGTTGTCGTACCCTCACCTGGACCCTAAACCGTCCCCGTCCCCTAACCCTAACCCTAGCCCGAACCCTAACCCTAACACTTCCCCGAAGCCTGACCCTCACCCGTCCCCTAATCCTAACCCGTACGCTGACGCTAACCCGCGCCCTCACACGTACGCTCCCCCTAAAGCGTTGTCGTACCCTCACCTGGACTCTAAACCGTCCCCGTCCCCTAACCCTAACCCTAGCCCGAACCCTAACCCTAACCCTTCCCCGAAGGCTGACCCTCACCCGTCCCCTAATCCTAACCCGTACGCTGACGCTAACCCGCGCCCTCACACGTACGCTCCCCCTAAAGCGTTGTCGTACCCTCACCTGGACCCTAAACCGTCCCCGTCCCCTAACCCTAACCCTAGCCCGAACCCTAACCCTAACCCTGCCCCGAAGCCTGACCCTCACCCGTCCCCTAATCCTAACCCATACGCTGACACTAACCCGCGCCCTCACACGTACGCTCCCCCTAAAGCGTTGTCGTACCCTCACCTGGACCCTAAACCGTCCCCGTCCCCTAACACTAAACCTAGCCCGAACCCTAACCCTAACCCTTCCCCGAAGCCTGACCCTCACCCGTCCCCTAATCCTAACCCGTACGCTGACACTAACCCGCGCCCTCACACGTACGCTCCCCATAAAGCGTTGTCGTACCCTCACCTGGACCCTAAACCGTCCCCGTCCCCTAACCCTAACCCTAGCCCGAACCCTAACCCTAACCCTTCCCCGTAGCCTGACCCTCACCCGTCCCCTAATCCTAACCCGTACGCTGACACTAACCCGCGCCCTCACACGTACGCTCCCCCTAAAGCGTTGTCGTACCCTCACCTGGACCCTAAACCGTCCCCGTCCCCTAACCCTAACCCTAGCCCGAACCCTAACCCTAACCCTTCCCCGAAGCCTGACCCTCACCCGTCCCCTAATCCTAACCCGTACGCTGACACTAACCCGCGCCCTCACACGTACGCTCCCCCTAAAGCGTTGTCGTACCCTCACCTGGACCCTAAACCGTCCCCATCCCCTAACCCTAACCCTAGACCGAACCCTAACCCTAACCCTTCCCCGAAGCCTGACCCTCACCCGTCCCCTAATCCTAACCCGTACGCTGACACTAACCCGCGCCCTCACACGTACGCTCCCCCTAAAGCGTTGTCGTACCCTCACCTGGACCCTAAACCGTCCCTGTCCCCTAACCCTAACCCTAGCCCAAACCCTAACCCTAACCCTGCCCCGAAGCCTGACCCTCACCCGTCCCCTAATCCTAACCCGTACGCTGACACTAACCCGCGCCCTCACACGTACGCTCCCCCTAAAGCATTGTCGTACCCTCACCTGGACCCTAAACCGTCCCCGTCCCCTAACCCTAACCCTAGCCCGAACCCTAACCCTAACCCTTCCCCAAAGCCTGACCCTCACCCGTCCCCTAATCCTAAACCGTACGCTGACCCTAACCCGCGCCCTCACACGTACGCTCCCCCTAAAGCGTTGTCGTACCCTCACCTGGACCCTAAACCGTCCCCGTCCCCTAACCCTAACCCTAGCCCGAACCCTAACCCTAACCCTTCCCCGAAGCCTGACCCTCACCCGTCCCCTAATCCTAACCCGTACGCTGACACTAACCCACGCCCTCACACGTACGCTCCCCCTAAAGCGTTGTCGTACCCTCACCTGGAACCTAAACCGTCCCCGTCCCCTAACCCTAACCCTAGCCCGAACCCTAACCCTAACCCTGCCCCGAAGCCTGACCCTCACCCGTCCCCTAATCCTAACCCGTACGCTGACACTAACCCGCGCCCTCACACGTACGCTCCCCCTAAAGCGTTGTCGTACCCTCACCTGGACCCTAAACCGTCCCCGTCCCCTAACCCTAACCCTAGCCCGAACCCTAACCCTAACCCTTCCCCGAAGCCTGACCCTCACCCGTCCCCTTATCCTAACCCGTACGCTGACGCTAACCCGCGCCCTCACACGTACGCTCCCCCTAAAGCGTTGTCGTACCCTCACCTGGACCCTAAACCGTCCCCGTCCCCTAACCCTAACCCTAGCCCGAACCCTAACCCTAACCCTTCCCCGAAGCCTGACCCTCACCCGTCCCCTAATCCTAACCCGTACGCTGACGCTAACCCGCGCCCTCACACGTACGCTCCCCCTAAAGCGTTGTCGTACCCTCACCTGGACCCTAAACCGTCCCCGTCCCCTAACCCTAACCCTAGCCCGAACCCTAACCCTAACCCTTCCCCGAAGCCTGACCCTCACCCGTCCCCTAATCCTAACCCGTACGCTGACTCTAAGCCGCGCCCTCACACGTACGCTCCCCCTAAAGCGTTGTCGTACCCTCACCTGGACCCTAAACCGTCCCCGTCCCCTAACCCTAACCCTAACCCTAGCCCGAACCCTAACCCTAACCCTTCCCCGAAGCCTGACCCTCACCCGTCCCCTAATCCTAACCCGTACGCTGACACTAACCCACGCCCTCACACGTACGCTCCCCCTAAAGCGTTGTCGTACCCTCACCTGGACCCTAAACCGTCCCCGTCCCCTAACCCTAACCCTAGCCCGAACCCTAACCCTAACCCTTCCCCGAAGCCTGACCCTCACCCGTCCCCTAATCCTAACCCGTACGCTGACACTAACCCGCGCCCTCACACGTACGCTCCCCCTAAAGCGTTGTCGTACCCTCACCTGGACCCTAAACCGTCCCCGTCCCCTAACCCTAACCCTAGCCCGAACCCTAACCCTAACCCTTCCCCGAAGCCTGACCCTCACCCGTCCCCTAATCTTAACCCGTACGCTGACCCTAACCCGCGCCCTCACACGTACGCTCCCCCTAAAGCGTTGTCGTACCCTCACCTGGACCCTAAACCGTCCCCGTCCCCTAACCCTAACCCTAGCCCGAACCCTAACCCTAACACTTCCCCGAAGCCTGACCCTCACCCGTCCCCTAATCCTAACCCGTACGCTGACACTAACCCGCGCCCTCACACGTACGCTCCCCCTAAAGCGTTGTCGTACCCTCACCTGGACCCTAAACCGTCCCCGTCCCCTAACCCTAACCCTAGCCCGAACCCTAACCCTAACCCTTCACCGAAGCCTGACCCTCACCCGTCCCCTAATCCTAACACGTACGCTGACACTAACCCGTGCCCTCACACGTATGCTCCCCCTAAAGCGTTGTCGTACCCTCACCTGGACCCTAAACCGTCCCCGTCCCCTAACCCTAACCCTAGCCCGAACCCTAACCCTAACACTTCCCCGAAGCCTGACCCTCACCCGTCCCCTAATCCTAACACGTACGCTGACCCTAACCCGCGCCCTCACACGTACGCTCCCCCTAAAGCATTGTCGTACCCTCACCTGGACCCTAAACCGTCCCCGTCCCCTAACCCTAACCCTAGCCCGAACCCTAACCCTAACCCTTCCCCGAAGCCTGACCCTCACCCGTCCCCTAATCCTAACCCGTACGCTGACACTAACCCGCGCCCTCACACGTACGCTCCCCCTAAAGCGTTGTCGTACCCTCACCTGGACCCTAAACCGTCCCCGTCCCCTAACCCTAACCCTAGCCCGAACCCTAACCCTAACCCTTCCCCGAAGCCTGACCCTCACCCGTCCCCTAATCCTAACCCGTACGCTGACACTAACCCGCGCCCTCAAACATACGCTCCCCCTAAAGGGTTGTCGTACCCTCACCTGGACCCTAAACCGTCCCCGTCCCCTAACCCTAACCCTAGCCCGAACCCTAACCCTAACCCTTCCCCGAAGCCTGACCCTCACCCGTCCCCTAATCCTAACCCGTACACTGACACTAACCCGCGCCCTCACACGTACGTTCCCCCTAAAGCGTTGTCGTACCCTCACCTGGACCCTAAACCGTCCCCGTCCCCAACCCTAACCCTAGCCCGAACCCTAACCCTAACCCTTCCCCGAAGCCTGAGCCTCACCCGTCCCCTAATCCTAACCCGTACGCTGACACTAAGCCGCGCCCTCACACGTACGCTCCCCCTAAAGCATTGTCGTACCCTCACCTGGACCCTAAACCGTCCCCGTCCCCTAACCCTAACCCTAGCCCGATCCCTAACCCTAACCCTTCCCCGAAGCCTGACCCTCACCCGTCCCCTAATCCTAACCCGTACGCTGACACTAAGCCGCGCCCTCACACGTACGCTCCCCCTAAAGCGTTGTCGTACCCTCACCTGGACCCTAAACCGTCCCCGTCCCCTAACCCTAACCCTAGCCCGAACCCTAACCCTAACACTTCCCCGAAGCCTGACCCTCACCCGTCCCCTAATCCTAACCCGTACGCTGACACTAACCCGCGCCCTCACACGTACGCTCCCCCTAAAGCGTTGTCGTACCCTCACCTGGACCCTAAACCGTCCCCATCCCCTAACGCTAACCCTAGCCCGAACCCTAACCCTAACACTTCCCCGAAGCCTGACCCTCACCCGTCCCCTAATCCTAACCCGTACGCTGACACTAACCCGCGCCCTCACACGTACGCTCCCCCTAAAGCGTTGTCGTACCCTCACCTGGACCCTAAACCGTCCCCGTCCCCTAACCCTAACCCTAGCCCGAACCCTAACCCTAACCCTTCCCCGAAGCCTGACCCTCACCCGTCCCCTAATCCTAACCCGTACGCTGACACTAACCCGCGCCCTCACACGTACGCTCCCCCTAAAGCGTTGTCGTACCCTCACCTGGACCCTAAACCGTCCCCGTCCCCTAACCCTAACCCTAGCCCGAACCCTAACCCTAACCCTTCCCCGAAGCCTGACCCTCACCCGTCCCCTAATCCTAAACCGTACGCTGACCCTAACCCGCGCCCTCACACGTACGCTCCCCCTAAAGCGTTGTCGTACCCTCACCTGGACCCTAAACCGTCCCCGTCCCCTAACCCTAACCCTAGCCCGAACCCTAACCCTAACCCTTCTCCGAAGCCTGACCCTCACCCGTCCCCTAATCCTAAACCGTACGCTGACCCTAACCCGCGCCCTCACACGTACGCTCCCCATAAAGCGTTGTCGTACCCTCACCTGGACCCTAAACCGTCCCCGTCCCCTAACCCTAACCCTAGCCCGAACCCTAACCCTAACCCTTCCCCGAAGCCTGACACTCACCCGTCCCCTAATCCTAACCCGTACGCTGACACTAACCCGCGCCCTCACACGTACGCTCCCCCTAAAGCGTTGTCGTACCCTCACCTGGACCCTAAACCGTCCCCGTCCCCTAACCCTAACCCTAGCCCGAACACTAACCCTAACCCTTCCCCGAAGCCTGACCCTCACCCGTCCCCTAATCCTAACCCGTACGCTGACACTAACCCGCGCCCTCACACGTATGCTCCCCCTAAAGCGTTGTCGTACCCTCACCTGGACCCTAAACCGTCCCCGTCCCCAACCTTAACCCTAGCCCGAACCCTCACCCTAACCCTTCCCCGAAGCCTGAGCCTCACCCGTCCCCTAATCCTAACCCGTACGCTGACACTAAGCCGCGCCCTCACACGTATGCTCCCCCTAAAGCGTTGTCGTACCCTCACGTGGACCCTAAACCATCCCCGTCCCCAACCTTAACCCTAGCCCGAACCCTCACCCTAACCCTTCCCCGAAGCCTGAGCCTCACCCGTCCCCTAATCCTAACCCGTACGCTGACACTAAGCCGCGCCCTCACACGTATGCTCCCCCTAAAGCGTTGTCGTACCCTCACCTGGACCCTAAACCGTCCCCGTCCCATAACCCTAACCCTAGCCCGAACCCTAACCCTAACCCTTCCCCGAAGCCTGACCCTCACCCGTCCCCTAATCCTAACCCGTACGCTGACGCTAACTCGCGCCCTCACACGTACACTCCCCCTAAAGCGTTGTCGAACCCTCACCTGGAGCCTAAACCGTCCCCGTCCCCTAACCCTAACCCTAGCCCGAACCCTAACCCTAACCCTTCCCCGAAGCCTGACCCTCACCCGTCCCCTAATCCTAACCCGTACGCTGACGCTAACCCGCGCCCTCACACGTACGCTCCCCCTAAAGCGTTGTCGTACCCTCACCTGGACCCTAAACCGTCCCCGTCCCCTAACCCTAACCCTAGCCCGAACCCTAACCCTAACCCTTCTCCGAAGCCTGACCCTCACCCGTCCCCTAATCCTAACCCGTACGCTGACCCTAACCCGCGCCCTCACACGTACGCTCCCCAGAAAGCGTTGTCGTACCCTCACCTGGACCCTAAACCGTCCCCGTCCCCTAACCCTAACCCTAGCCCGAACCCTAACCCTAACCCTTCCCCGAAGCCTGACACTCACCCGTCCCCTAATCCTAACCCGTACGCTGACCCTAACCCGCGCCCTCACACGTACGCTCCCCCTAAAGCGTTGTCGTACCCTCACCTGGACCCTAAACCGTCCCCGTCCCCTAACCCTAACCCTAGCCCGAACCCTAACCCTAACCCTTCCCCGAAGCCTGACCCTCACCCGTCCCCTAATCCTAACCCGTACGCTGACACTAACCCGCGCCCTCACACGTACGCTCCCCCTAAAGCGTTGTCGTACCCTCACCTGGACCCTAAACCGTCCCCGTCCCCTAACCCTAACCCTAGCCCGAACCCTAACCCTAACCCTTCCCCGAAGCCTGACCCTCACCCGTCCCCTAATCCTAACCCGTACGCTGACACTAACCCGCGCCCTCACACGTATGCTCCCCCTAAAGCGTTGTCGTACCCTCACCTAGACCCTAAACCGTCCCCGTCCCCAACCTTAACCCTAGCCCGAACCCTCACCCTAACCCTTCCCCGAAGCCTGAGCCTCACCCGTCCCCTAATCCTAACCCGTACGCTGACACTAAGCCGCGCCCTCACACGTATGCTCCCCCTAAAGCGTTGTCGTACCCTCACCTGGACCCTAAACCGTCCCCGTCCCATAACCCTAACCCTAGCCCGAACCCTAACCCTAACCCTTCCCCGAAGCCTGACCCTCACCCGTCCCCTAATCCTAACCCGTACGCTGACGCTAACCCGCGCCCTCACACGTACACTCCCCCTAAAGCGTTGTCGTACCCTCACCTGGACCCTAAACCGTCCCCGTCCCCTAACCCTAACCCTAGCCCGAACCCTAACCCTAACCCTTCCCCGAAGCCTGACCCTCACCCGTCCCCTAATCCTAACCCGTACGCTGACGCTAACCCGCGCCCTCACACGTACGCTCCCCCTAAAGCGTTGTCGTACCCTCACCTGGACCCTAAACCGTCCCCGTCCCCTAACCCTAACCCTAGCCCGAACCCTAACCCTTCCCCGAAGCCTGACCCTCACCCGTCCCCTAATCCTAACCCGTACGCTGACGCTAACCCGCGCCCTCACACGTACGCTCCCCCTAAAGCGTTGTCGTACCCTCACCTGGACCCTAAACCGTCCCCGTCCCCTAACCCTAACCCTAGCCCGAACCCTAACCCTAACACTTCCCCGAAGCCTGACCCTCACCCGTCCCCTAATCCTAACCCGTACGCTGACGCTAACCCGCGCCCTCACACGTACGCTCCCCCTAAAGCGTTGTCGTACCCTCACCTGGACCCTAAACCGTCCCCGTCCCCTAACCCTAACCCTAGCCCGAACCCTAACCCTAACCCTTCCCCGAAGCCTGACCCTCACCCGTCCCCTAATCCTAACCCGTACGCTGACACTAACCCGCGCCCTCTCACGTACGCTCCCCCTAAAGCGTTGTCGTACC
The DNA here is from genome assembly GCF_963455315.2 of Globicephala melas. Lineage (NCBI taxonomy): Eukaryota > Metazoa > Chordata > Mammalia > Artiodactyla > Delphinidae > Globicephala > Globicephala melas. The sequence continues at coordinate 58,501 of NW_027207495.1, read as the reverse complement.
CTCACCTAGACCCTAAACCGTCCCCGTCCCCTAACACTAACCCTAGCCCGAACCCTAACCCTTCCCCGAAGCCTGACCCCCACCCGTCCCCTAATCCTAACCCGTGCGCTGACGCTAACCCGCGCCCTCACACGTACGCTCCCCCTAAAGCATTGTCGTACCCTCACCTGGACCCTAAACCGTCCCCGTCCCCTAACCCTAACCCTAGCCCGAACCCTAACCCTAACCCTTCCCCGAAGCCTGACCCTCACCCGTCCCCTAATCCTAACCCGTACGCTGACACTAACCCGCGCCCTCACACGTACGCTCCCCCTAAAGCGTTGTCGTACCCTCACCTGGACCCTAAACCGTCCCCGTCCCCTAACCCTAACCCTAGCCCGAACCCTAACCCTAACCCTTCCCCGAAGCCTGACCCTCACCCGTCCCCTAATCCTAACCCGTACGCTGACACTAACCCGCGCCCTCACACGTATGCTCCCCCTAAAGCGTTGTCGTACCCTCACCTGGACCCTAAACTGTCCCCGTCCCCAACCTTAACCCTAGCCCGAACCCTCACCCTAACCCTTCCCCGAAGCCTGAGCCTCACCCGTCCCCTAATCCTAACCCGTAGGCTGAAACTAAGCCGCGCCCTCACACGTATGCTCCCCCTAAAGCGTTGTCGTACCCTCACCTGGACCCTAAACCGTCCCCGTCCCATAACCCTAACCCTAGCCCGAACCCTAACCCTAACCCTTCCCCGAAGCCTGACCCTCACCCGTCCCCTAATCATAACCCGTACGCTGACGCTAACCCGCGCCCTCACACGTACACTCCCCCTAAAGCGTTGTCGTACCCTCACCTGGACCCTAAACCGTCCCCGTCCCCTAACCCTAACCCTAGCCCGAACCCTAACCCTAACCCTTCCCCGAAGCCTGACCCTCACCCGTCCCCTAATCCTAACCCGTACGCTGACGCTAACCCGCGCCCTCACACGTACGCTCCCCCTAAAGCGTTGTCGTACCCTCACCTGGACCCTAAACCGTCCCCGTCCCCTAACCCTAACCCTAGCCCGAACCCTAACGCTTCCCCGAAGCCTGACCCTCACCCGTCCCCTAATCCTAACCCGTACGCTGACGCTAACCCGCGCCCTCACACGTACGCTCCCCCTAAAGCGTTGTCGTACCCTCACCTGGACCCTAAACCGTCCCCGTCCCCTAACCCTAACCCTAGCCCGAACCCTAACCCTAACCCTTCCCCGAAGCCTGACCCTCACCCGTCCCCTAATCCTAACCCGTACGCTGACGCTAACCCACGCCCTCACACGTACGCTCCCCCTAAAGCGTTGTCGTACCCTCACCTGGACCCTAAACCGTCCCCGTCCCCTAACCCTAACCCTAGCCCGAACCCTAACCCTAAGCCTTCCCCGAAGCCTGACCCTCACCCGTCCCCTAATCCTAACCCGTACGCTGACACTAACCCGCGCCCTCTCACGTACGCTCCCCCTAAAGCGTTGTCGTACCCTCACCTAGACCCTAAACCGTCCCCGTCCCCTAACCCTAACCCTAGCCCGAACCCTAACCCTTCCCCGAAGCCTGACCCTCACCCGTCCCCTAATCCTAACCCGTGCGCTGACGCTAACCCGCGCCCTCACACGTACGCTCCCCCTAAAGCGTTGTCGTACCCTCACCTGGACCCTAAACCGCCCCCGTCCCCTAACCCTAACCCTAGCCCGAACCCTAACCCTAACCCTTCCCCGAAGCCTGACCCTCACCCGTCCCCTAATCCTAACCCGTACGCTGACACTAACCCGCGCCCTCACACGTACGCTCCCCCTAAAGCGTTGTCGTACCCTCACCTGGACCCTAAACCGTCCCCATCCCCTAACCCTAACCCTAGCCCGAACCCTAACCCTAACCCTTCCCCGAAGCCTGACCCTCACCCGTCCCCTAATCCTAACCCGTACGCTGACACTAACCCGCGCCCTCACACGTACGCTCCCCCTAAAGCGTTGTCGTACCCTCACCTGGACCCTAAACCGTCCCCGTCCCCTAACCCTAACCCTAGCCCGAACCCTAACCCTAACCCTTCCCCGAAGCCTGACCCTCACCCGTCCCCTAATCCTAACCCGTACGCTGACACTAACCCGCGCCCTCACACGTACGTTCCCCCTAAAGCGTTGTCGTACCCTCACCTGGACCCTAAACCGTCCCCGTCCCCTAACCCTAACCCTAGCCCGAACCCTAACCCTAACCCTTCCACGAAGCCTGACCCTCACCCGTCCCCTAATCCTAACCCGTACGCTGACGCTAACCCGCGCCCTCAAACGTACGCTCCCCCTAAAGCGTTGTCGTACCCTCACCTGGACCCTAAACCGTCCCCGTCCCCTAACCCTAACCCTAGCCCGAACCCTAACCCTAACCCTTCCCCGAAGCCTGACCCTCACCCGTCCCATAATCCTAACCCGTACGCTGACGCTAACCCGCGCCCTCACACGTACGCTCCCCCTAAAGCGTTGTCGTACCCTCACCTGGACCCTAAACCGTCCCCATCCCCTAACCCTAACCCTAGCCCGAACCCTAACCCTAACCCTTCCCCGAAGCCTGACCCTCACCCGTCCCCTAATCCTAACCCGTACGCTGACGCTAACCCGCGCCCTCACACGTACGCTCCCCCTAAAGCGTTGTCGTACCCTCACCTGGACCCTAAACCGTCCCCGTCCCCTAACCCTAACCCTAGCCCGAACCCTAACCCTAACCCTTCCCCAAAGCCTGACCCTCACCCGTCCCCTAATCCTAACCCGTACGCTGACGCTAACCCGCGCCCTCACACGTACACTCCCCCTAAAGCGTTGTCGTACCCTCACCTGGACCCTAAACCGTCCCCGTCCCCTAACCCTAACCCTAGCCCGAACCCTAACCCTAACCCTTCCCCGAAGCCTGACCCTCACCCGTCCCCTAATCCTAACCCGTACGCTGACGCTAACCCGCGCCCTCACACGTACGCTCCCCCTAAAGCGTTGTCGTACCCTCACCTGGACCCTAAACCGTCCCCGTCCCCTAACCCTAACCCTAGCCCGAACCCTAACGCTTCCCCGAAGCCTGACCCTCACCCGTCCCCTAATCCTAACCCGTACGCTGACGCTAACCCGCGCCCTCACACGTACGCTCCCCCTAAAGCGTTGTCGTACCCTCACCTGGACCCTAAACCGTCCCCGTCCCCTAACCCTAACCCTAGCCCGAACCCTAACCCTAACCCTTCCCCGAAGCCTGACCCTCACCCGTCCCCTAATCCTAACCCGTACGCTGACGCTAACCCACGCCCTCACACGTACGCTCCCCCTAAAGCGTTGTCGTACCCTCACCTGGACCCTAAACCGTCCCCGTCCCCTAACCCTAACCCTAGCCCGAACCCTAACCCTAACCCTTCCCCGAAGCCTGACCCTCACCCGTCCCCTAATCCTAACCCGTACGCTGACACTAACCCGCGCCCTCTCACGTACGCTCCCCCTAAAGCGTTGTCGTACCCTCACCTAGACCCTAAACCGTCCCCGTCCCCAACCTTAACCCTAGCCCGAACCCTCACCCTAACCCTTCCCCGAAGCCTGAGCCTCACCCGTCCCCTAATCCTAACCCGTAGGCTGACACTAAGCCGCGCCCTCACACGTATGCTCCCCCTAAAGCGTTGTCGTACCCTCACCTGGACCCTAAACCGTCCCCGTCCCATAACCCTAACCCTAGCCCGAACCCTAACCCTAACCCTTCCCCGAAGCCTGACCCTCACCCGTCCCCTAATCCTAACCCGTACGCTGACGCTAACCCGCGCCCTCACACGTACGCTCCCCCTAAAGCGTTGTCGTACCCTCACCTGGACCCTAAACCGTCCCCGTCCCCTAACCCTAACCCTAGCCCGAACCCTAACCCTAACCCTTCCCCGAAGCCTGACCCTCACCCGTCCCCTAATCCTAACCCGTACGCTGACGCTAACCCGCGCCCTCACACGTACGCTCCCCCTAAAGCGTTGTCGTACCCTCACCTGGACCCTAAACCGTCCCCGTCCCCTAACCCTAACCCTAGCCCGAACCCTAACGCTTCCCCGAAGCCTGACCCTCACCCGTCCCCTAATCCTAACCCGTACGCTGACGCTAACCCGCGCCCTCACACGTACGCTCCCCCTAAAGCGTTGTCGTACCCTCACCTGGACCCTAAACCGTCCCCGTCCCCTAACCCTAACCCTAGCCCGAACCCTAACCCTAACCCTTCCCCGCAGCCTAACCCTCACCCGTCCCCTAATCCTAACCCGTACGCTGACGCTAACCCACGCCCTCACACGTACGCTCCCCCTAAAGCGTTGTCGAACCCTCACCTGGACCCTAAACCGTCCCCGTCCCCTAACCCTAACCCTAGCCCGAACCCTAACCCTAACCCTTCCCCGAAGCCTGACCCTCACCCGTCCCCTAATCCTAACCCGTACGCTGACACTAACCCGCGCCCTCTCACGTACGCTCCCCCTAAAGAGTTGTCGTACCCTCACCTAGACCCTAAACCGTCCCCGTCCCCTAACCCTAACCCTAGCCCGAACCCTAACCCTTCCCCGAAGCCTGACCCTCACCCGTCCCCTAATCCTAACCCGTGCGCTGACGCTAACCCGCGCCCTCACACGTACGCTCCACCTAAAGCGTTGTCGTACCCTCACCTGGACCCTAAACCGTCCCCATCCCCTAACCCTAACCCTAGCCCGAACCCTAACCCTAACCCTTCCCCGAAGCCTGACCCTCACCCGTCCCCTAATCCTAACCCGTACGCTGACGCTAACCCGCGCCCTCACACGTACGCTCCCCCTAAAGCGTTGTCGTACCCTCACCTGGACCCTAAACCGTCCCCGTCCCCTAACCCTAACCCTAGCCCGAACCCTAACCCTAACCCTTCCCCGAAGCCTGACCCTCATCCGTCCCCTAATCCTAACCCGTACGCTGACGCTAACCCGCGCCCTCACACGTACACTCCCCCTAAAGCGTTGTCGTACCCTCACCTGGACCCTAAACCGTCCCCGTCCCCTAACCCTAACCCTAGCCCGAACCCTAACCCTAACCCTTCCCCGAAGCCTGACCCTCACCCGTCCCCTAATCCTAACCCGTACGCTGACGCTAACCCGCGCCCTCACACGTACGCTCCCCCTAAAGCGTTGTCGTACCCTCACCTGGACCCTAAACCGTCCCCGTCCCCTAACCCTAACCCTAGCCCGAACCCTAACGCTTCCCCGAAGCCTGACCCTCACCCGTCCCCTAATCCTAACCCGTACGCTGACGCTAACCCGCGCCCTCACACGTACGCTCCCCCTAAAGCGTTGTCGTACCCTCACCTGGACCCTAAACCGTCCCCGTCCCCTAACCCTAACCCTAGCCCGAACCCTAACCCTAACCCTTCCCCGAAGCCTGACCCTCACCCGTCCCCTAATCCTAACCCGTACGCTGACGCTAACCCACGCCCTCACACGTACGCTCCCCCTAAAGCGTTGTCGTACCCTCACCTGGACCCTAAACCGTCCCCGTCCCCTAACCCTAACCCTAGCCCGAACCCTAACCCTAACCCTTCCCCGAAGCCTGACCCTCACCCGTCCCCTAATCCTAACCCGTACGCTGACACTAACCCGCGCCCTCTCACGTACGCTCCCCCTAAAGCGTTGTCGTACCCTCACCTAGACCCTAAACCGTCCCCGTCCCCTAACCCTAACCCTAGCCCGAACCCTAACCCTTCCCCGAAGCCTGACCCTCACCCGTCCCCTAATCCTAACCCGTACGCTGACGCTAACCTGCGCCCTCACACGTACGCTCCCCCTAAAGCGTTGTCGTACCCTCACCTGGACCCTAAACCGTCCCCGTCCCCTAACCCTAACCCTAGCCCGAACCCTAACGCTTCCCCGAAGCCTGACCCTCACCCGTCCCCTAATCCTAACCCGTACGCTGACGCTAACCCGCGCCCTCACACGTACGCTCCCCCTAAAGCGTTGTCGTACCCTCACCTGGACCCTAAACCGTCCCCGTCCCCTAACCCTAACCCTAGCCCGAACCCTAACCCTAACCCTTCCCCGAAGCCTGACCCTCACCCGTCCCCTAATCCTAACCCGTACGCTGACGCTAACCCACGCCCTCACACGTACGCTCCCCCTAAAGCGTTGTCGTACCCTCACCTGGACCCTAAACCGTCCCCGTCCCCTAACCCTAACCCTAGCCCGAACCCTAACCCTAACCCTTCCCCGAAGCCTGACCCTCACCCGTCCCCTAATCCTAACCCGTACGCTGACACTAACCCGCGCCCTCTCACGTACGCTCCCCCTAAAGCGTTGTCGTACCCTCACCTAGACCCTAAACCGTCCCCGTCCCCAACCTTAACCCTAGCCCGAACCCTCACCCTAACCCTTCCCCGAAGCCTGAGCCTCACCCGTCCCCTAATCCTAACCCGTAGGCTGACACTAAGCCGCGCCCTCACACGTATGCTCCCCCTAAAGCGTTGTCGTACCCTCACCTGGACCCTAAACCGTCCCCGTCCCATAACCCTAACCCTAGCCCGAACCCTAACCCTAACCCTTCCCCGAAGCCTGACCCTCACCCGTCCCCTAATCCTAACCCGTACGCTGACGCTAACCCGCGCCCTCACACGTACGCTCCCCCTAAAGCGTTGTCGTACCCTCACCTGGACCCTAAACCGTCCCCGTCCCCTAACCCTAACCCTAGCCCGAACCCTAACCCTAACCCTTCCCCGAAGCCTGACCCTCACCCGTCCCCTAATCCTAACCCGTACGCTGACGCTAACCCGCGCCCTCACACGTACGCTCCCCCTAAAGCGTTGTCGTACCCTCACCTGGACCCTAAACCGTCCCCGTCCCCTAACCCTAACCCTAGCCCGAACCCTAACGCTTCCCCGAAGCCTGACCCTCACCCGTCCCCTAATCCTAACCCGTACGCTGACGCTAACCCGCGCCCTCACACGTACGCTCCCCCTAAAGCGTTGTCGTACCCTCACCTGGACCCTAAACCGTCCCCGTCCCCTAACCCTAACCCTAGCCCGAACCCTAACCCTAACCCTTCCCCGAAGCCTAACCCTCACCCGTCCCCTAATCCTAACCCGTACGCTGACGCTAACCCACGCCCTCACACATACGCTCCCCCTAAAGCGTTGTCGAACCCTCACCTGGACCCTAAACCGTCCCCGTCCCCTAACCCTAACCCTAGCCCGAACCCTAACCCTAACCCTTCCCCGAAGCCTGACCCTCACCCGTCCCCTAATCCTAACCCGTACGCTGACACTAACCCGCGCCCTCTCACGTACGCTCCCCCTAAAGAGTTGTCGTACCCTCACCTAGACCCTAAACCGTCCCCGTCCCCTAACCCTAACCCTAGCCCGAACCCTAACCCTTCCCCGAAGCCTGACCCTCACCCGTCCCCTAATCCTAACCCGTGCGCTGACGCTAACCCGCGCCCTCACACGTACGCTCCCCCTAAAGCGTTGTCGTACCCTCACCTGGACCCTAAACCGTCCCCGTCCCCTAACCCTAACCCTAGCCCGAACCCTAACCCTAACCCTTCCCCGAAGCCTGACCCTCACCCGTCCCCTAATCCTAACCCGTACGCTGACACTAACCCGCGCACTCACACGTACGTTCCCCCTAAAGCGTTGTCGTACCCTCACCTGGACCCTAAACCGTCCCCATCCCCTAACCCTAACCCTAGCCCGAACCCTAACCCTAACCCTTCCCCGAAGCCTGACCCTCACCCGTCCCCTAATCCTAACCCGTACGCTGACACTAACCCGCGCCCTCACACGTACGCTCCCCCTAAAGCGTTGTCGTACCCTCACCTGGACCCTAAACCGTCCCCGTCCCCTAACCCTAACCCTAGCCCGAACCCTAACCCTAACCCTTCCCCGAAGCCTGACCCTCACCCGTCCCCTAATCCTAACCCATACGCTGACACCAACCCGCGCCCTCACACGTACGTTCCCCCTAAAGCGTTGTCGTACCCTCACCTGGACCCTAAACCGTCCCCGTCCCCTAACCCTAACCCTAGCCCGAACCCTAACCCTAACCCTTCCACGAAGCCTGACCCTCACCCGTCCCCTAATCCTAACCCGTACGCTGACGCTAACCCGCGCCCTCAAACATACGCTCCCCCTAAAGCGTTGTCGTACCCTCACCTGGACCCTAAACCGTCCCCGTCCCCTAACCCTAACCCTAGCCCGAACCCTAACCCTAACCCTTCCCCGAAGCCTGACCCTCACCCGTCCCCTAATCCTAACCCGTACGCTGACGCTAACCCGCGCCCTCACACGTACGCTCCACCTAAAGCGTTGTCGTACCCTCACCTGGACCCTAAACCGTCCCCATCCCCTAACCCTAACCCTAGCCCGAACCCTAACCCTAACCCTTCCCCGAAGCCTGACCCTCACCCGTCCCCTAATCCTAACCCGTACGCTGACGCTAACCCGCGCCCTCACACGTACGCTCCCCCTAAAGCGTTGTCGTACCCTCACCTGGACCCTAAACCGTCCCCGTCCCCTAACCCTAACCCTAGCCCGAACCCTAACCCTAACCCTTCCCCGAAGCCTGACCCTCATCCGTCCCCTAATCCTAACCCGTACGCTGACGCTAACCCGCGCCCTCACACGTACACTCCCCCTAAAGCGTTGTCGTACCCTCACCTGGACCCTAAACCGTCCCCGTCCCCTAACCCTAACCCTAGCCCGAACCCTAACCCTAACCCTTCCCCGAAGCCTGACCCTCACCCGTCCCCTAATCCTAACCCGTACGCTGACGCTAACCCGCGCCCTCACACGTACGCTCCCCCTAAAGCGTTGTCGTACCCTCACCTGGACCCTAAACCGTCCCCGTCCCCTAACCCTAACCCTAGCCCGAACCCTAACGCTTCCCCGAAGCCTGACCCTCACCCGTCCCCTAATCCTAACCCGTACGCTGACGCTAACCCGCGCCCTCACACGTACGCTCCCCCTAAAGCGTTGTCGTACCCTCACCTGGACCCTAAACCGTCCCCGTCCCCTAACCCTAACCCTAGCCCGAACCCTAACCCTAACCCTTCCCCGAAGCCTGACCCTCACCCGTCCCCTAATCCTAACCCGTACGCTGACGCTAACCCACGCCCTCACACGTACGCTCCCCCTAAAGCGTTGTCGTACCCTCACCTGGACCCTAAACCGTCCCCGTCCCCTAACCCTAACCCTAGCCCGAACCCTAACCCTAACCCTTCCCCGAAGCCTGACCCTCACCCGTCCCCTAATCCTAACCCGTACGCTGACACTAACCCGCGCCCTCTCACGTACGCTCCCCCTAAAGCGTTGTCGTACCCTCACCTAGACCCTAAACCGTCCCCGTCCCCTAACCCTAACCCTAGCCCGAACCCTAACCCTTCCCCGAAGCCTGACCCTCACCCGTCCCCTAATCCTAACCCGTGCGCTGACGCTAACCCGCGCCCTCACACGTACGCTCCCCCTAAAGCGTTGTCGTACCCTCACCTGGACCCTAAACCGTCCCCGTCCCCTAACCCTAACCCTAGCCCGAACCCTAACCCTAACCCTTCCCCGAAGCCTGACCCTCACCCGTCCCCTAATCCTAACCCGTACGCTGACGCTAACCCGCGCCCTCACACGTACGCTCCCCCTAAAGCGTTGTCGTACCCTCACCTGGACCCTAAACCGTCCCCATCCCCTAACCCTAACCCTAGCCCGAACCCTAACCCTAACCCTTCCCCGAAGCCTGACCCTCACCCGTCCCCTAATCCTAACCCGTACGCTGACACTAACCCGCGCCCTCACACGTACGCTCCCCCTAAAGCGTTGTCGTACCCTCACCTGGACCCTAAACCGTCCCCGTCCCCTAACCCTAACCCTAGCCCGAACCCTAACCCTAACCCTTCCCCGAAGCCTGACCCTCACCCGTCCCCTAATCCTAACCCGTACGCTGACACTAACCCGCGCCCTCACATGTACGCTCCCCCTAAAGCGTTGTCGTACCGTCACCTGGACCCTAAACCGTCCCCGTCCCCTAACCCTAACCCTAGCCCGAACCCTAACCGTAACCCTTCCCCGAAGCCTGACCCTCACCCGTCCCCTAATCCTAACCCGTATGCTGACGCTAACCCGCGCCCTCACACGTACGCTCTCCCTAAAGCGTTGTCGTACCCTCACCTGGACCCTAAACCGTCCCCGTCCCCTAACCCTTACCCTAGCCCGAACCCTAACCCTAACCCTTCCCCGAAGCCTGACCCTCACCCGTCGCCTAATCCTAACCCGTACGCTGACGCTAACCCGCGCCATCACACGTACGCTCCCCCTAAAGCGTTGTCGTACCCTCACCTGGACCCTAAACCGTCCCCGTCCCCTAACCCTAACCCTAGCCCGAACCCTAACCCTAACCCTTCCCCGAAGCCTGACCCTCACCCGTCCCCTAATCCTAACCCGTACGCTGACGCTAACCCGCGCCCTCACACGTACGCTCCCCCTAAAGCGTTGTCGTACCCTCACCTGGACCCTAAACCGTCCCCGTCCCCTAACCCTAACCCTAGCCCGAACCCTAACCCTAACCCTTCCCCGAAGCCTGACCCTCACCCGTCCCCTAATCCTAACCCGTACGCTGACGCTAACCCGCGCCCTCACACGTACGCTCCCCCTAAAGCGTTGTCGTACCCTCACCTGGACCCTAAACCGTCCCCGTCCCCTAACCCTAACCCTAGCCCGAACCCTAACCCTAACCCTTCCCCGAAGCCTGACCCTCACCCGTCCCCTAATCCTAACCCGTACGCTGACACTAACCCGCGCCCTCACACGTACGCTCCCCCTAAAGCGTTGTCGTACCCTCACCTGGACCCTAAACCGTCCCCGTCCCCTAACCCTAACCCTAGCCTGAACCCTAACCCTAACCCTGCCCCGAAGCCTGACCCTCACCCGTCCCCTAATCCTAACCCGTACGCTGACACTAACCCGCGCCCTCACACGTACGCTCCCCCTAAAGCGTTGTCGTACCCTCACCTGGACCCTAAACCGTCCCCGTCCCCTAACCCTAACCCTAGCCCGAACCCTAACCCTAACCCTTCCCCGAAGCCTGACCCTCACCCGTCCCCTAATCCTAACCCGTACGCTGACACTAACCCGCGCCCTCACACGTACGCTCCCCCTAAAGCGTTGTCGTACCCTCACCTGGACCCTAAACCGTCCCCGTCCCCTAACCCTAACCCTAGCCCGAACCCTAACCCTAACCCTGCCCCGAAGCCTGACCCTCACCCGTCCCCTAATCCTAACCCGTACGCTGACGCTAACCCGCGCCCTCACACGTACGCTCCCCCTAAAGCGTTGTCGTACCCTCACCTGGACCCTAAACCGTCCCCGTCCCCTAACCCTAACCCTAGCCCGAACCCTAACCCTAACCCTTCCCCGAAGCCTGACCCTCACCCGTCCCCTAATCCTAACCCGTACGCTGACGCTAACCCGTGCTCTCACACGTACGCTCCCCCTAAAGCGTTGTCGTACCCTCACCTGGACCCTAAACCGTCCCCGTCCCCTAACCCTAACCCTAGCCCGAACCCTAACCCTAACCCTTCCCCGAAGCCTGACCCTCACCCGTCCCCTAATCCTAACCCGTACGCTGACACTAACACGCGCCCTCACACGTACGCTCCCCCTAAAGCGTTGTCGTACCCTCACCTGGACCCTAAACCGTCCCCGTCCCCTAACCCTAACCCTAGCCCGAACCCTAACCCTAACCCTTCCCCGAAGCCTGACCCTCACCCGTCCCCTAATCCTAACCCGTACGCTGACGCTAACCCGCGCCCTCACACGTACGCTCCCCCTAAAGCGTTGTCGTACCCTCACCTGGACCCTAAACCGTCCCCGTCCCCTAACCCTAACCCTAGCCCGAACCCTAACCCTAACCCTTCCCCGAAGCCTGACCCTCACCCGTCCCCTAATCCTAACCCGTACCCTGACACTAACCCACGCCCTCACACGTACGCTCCCCCTAAAGCATAGTCGTACCCTCACCTGGACCCTAAACCGTCCCCGTCCCCTAACCCTAACCCTAGCCCGAACCCTAACCCTAACCCTTCCCCGAAGCCTGACCCTCACACGTCCCCTAATCCTAACCCGTACGCTGACGCTAACCCGCGCCCTCACACGTACGCTCCCCCTAAAGCGTTGTCGTACCCTCACCTGGACCCTAAACCGTCCCCGTCCCCTAACCCTAACCCTAGCCCGAACCCTAACCCTAACCCTTCCCCGAAGCCTGACCCTCACCCGTCCCCTAATCGTAACCCGTACGCTGACACTAACCCGCGCCCTCACACGTACGCTCCCCCTAAAGTGTTGTCGTACCGTCACCTGGACCCTAAACAGTCCCCGTCCCCTAACCCTAACCCTAGCCCGAACCCTAACCCTAACCCTTCCCCGAAGCCTGACCCTCACCCGTCCCCTAATCCTAACCCGTATGCTGACGCTAACCCGCGCCCTCACACATACGCTCTCCCTAAAGCGTTGTCGTACCCTCACCTGGACCCTAAACCGTCCCCGTCCCCTAACCCTAACCCTAGCCCGAACCCTAACCCTAACACTTCCCCGAAGCCTGACCCTCACCCGTCGCCTAATCCTAACCCGTACGCTGACGCTAACCCGCGCCCTCAAACGTACGCTCCCCCTAAAGCGTTGTCGTACCCTAACCTGGACCCTAAACCGTCCCCGTCCCCTAACCCTAACCCTAGCCCGAACCCTAACCCTAACCCTTCCCCGAAGCCTGACCCTCACCCGTCCCCTAATCCTAACCCGTACGCTGACGCTAACCCGCGCCCTCACACGTACGCTCCCCCTAAAGCGTTGTCGTACCCTCACCTGGACCCTAAACCGTCCCCGTCCCCTAACCCTAACCCTGGCCCGAACCCTAACCCTAACCCTTCCCCGAAGCCTGACCCTCACCCGTCCCCTAATCCTAACCCGTACGCTGACACTAACCCGCGCCCTCACACGTACGCTCCCCCTAAAGCGTTGTCGTACCCTCACCTGGACCCTAAACCGTCCCCGTCCCCTAACCCTAACCCAAGCCCGAACCCTAACCCTAACCCTTCCCCGAAGCCTGACCCTCACCCGTCCCCTAATCCTAACCCGTACGCTGACACTAAACCGCGCCCTCACACGTACGCTCCCCCTAAAGCGTTGTCGTACCCTCACCTGGACCCTAAACCGTCCCCGTCCCCTAACCCTAACCCTAGCCCGAACCCTAACCCTAACCCTTCCCCGAAGCCTGACCCTCACCCGTCCCCTAATCCTAACCCGTACGCTGACACTAACCCGCGCCCTCACACGTACGCTCCCCCTAAAGCGTTGTCGTACCCTCACCTGGACCCTAAACCGTCCCCGTCCCCTAACCCTAACCCTAGCCCGAACCCTAACCCTAACCCTTCCCCGAAGCCTGACCCTCACCCGTCCCCTAATCCTAACCCGTACGCTGACACCAACCCGCGCCCTCACACGTACGTTCCCCCTAAAGCGTTGTCGTACCCTCACCTGGACCCTAAACCGTCCCCGTCCCCTAACCCTAACCCTAGCCCGAACCCTAACCCTAACCCTTCCACGAAGCCTGACCCTCACCCGTCCCCTAATCCTAACCCGTACGCTGACGCTAACCCGCGCCCTCAAACATACGCTCCCCCTAAAGCGTTGTCGTACCCTCACCTGGACCCTAAACCGTCCCCGTCCCCTAACCCTAACCGTAGCCCGAACCCTAACCCTAACCCTTCCCCGAAGCCTGACCCTCACCCGTCCCCTAATCCTAACCCGTACGCTGACGCTAACCCGCGCCCTCACACATACGCTCCACCTAAAGCGTTGTCGTACCCTCACCTGGACCCTAAACCGTCCCCATCCCCTAACCCTAACCCTAGCCCGAACCCTAACCCTAACCCTTCCCCGAAGCCTGACCCTCACCCGTCCCCTAATCCTAACCCGTACGCTGACGCTAACCCGCGCCCTCACACGTACGCTCCCCCTAAAGCGTTGTCGTACCCTCACCTGGACCCTAAACCGTCCCCGTCCCCTAACCCTAACCCTAGCCCGAACCCTAACCCTAACCCTTCCCCGAAGCCTGACCCTCATCCGTCCCCTAATCCTAACCCGTACGCTGACGCTAACCCGCGCCCTCACACGTACACTCCCCCTAAAGCGTTGTCGTACCCTCACCTGGACCCTAAACCGTCCCCGTCCCCTAACCCTAACCCTAGCCCGAACCCTAACCCTAACCCTTCCCCGAAGCCTGACCCTCACCCGTCCCCTAATCCTAACCCGTACGCTGACGCTAACCCGCGCCCTCACACGTACGCTCCCCCTAAAGCGTTGTCGTACCCTCACCTGGACCCTAAACCGTCCCCGTCCCCTAACCCTAACCCTAGCCCGAACCCTAACGCTTCCCCGAAGCCTGACCCTCACCCGTCCCCTAATCCTAACCCGTACGCTGACGCTAACCCGCGCCCTCACACGTACGCTCCCCCTAAAGCGTTGTCGTACCCTCACCTGGACCCTAAACCGTCCCCGTCCCCTAACCCTAACCCTAGCCCGAACCCTAACCCTAACCCTTCCCCGAAGCCTGACCCTCACCCGTCCCCTAATCCTAACCCGTACGCTGACGCTAACCCACGCCCTCACACGTACGCTCCCCCTAAAGCGTTGTCGTACCCTCACCTGGACCCTAAACCGTCCCCGTCCCCTAACCCTAACCCTAGCCCGAACCCTAACCCTAACCCTTCCCCGAAGCCTGACCCTCACCCGTCCCCTAATCCTAACCCGTACGCTGACACTAACCCGCGCCCTCTCACGTACGCTCCCCCTAAAGCGTTGTCGTACCCTCACCTAGACCCTAAACCGTCCCCGTCCCCTAACCCTAACCCTAGCCCGAACCCTAACCCTTCCCCGAAGCCTGACCCTCACCCGTCCCCTAATCCTAACCCGTACGCTGACGCTAACCTGCGCCCTCACACGTACGCTCCCCCTAAAGCGTTGTCGTACCCTCACCTGGACCCTAAACCGTCCCCGTCCCCTAACCCTAACCCTAGCCCGAACCCTAACGCTTCCCCGAAGCCTGACCCTCACCCGTCCCCTAATCCTAACCCGTACGCTGACGCTAACCCGCGCCCTCACACGTACGCTCCCCCTAAAGCGTTGTCGTACCCTCACCTGGACCCTAAACCGTCCCCGTCCCCGAACCCTAACCCTAGCCCGAACCCTAACCCTAACCCTTCCCCGAAGCCTGACCCTCACCCGTCCCCTAATCCTAACCCGTACGCTGACGCTAACCCACGCCCTCACACGTACGCTCCCCCTAAAGCGTTGTCGTACCCTCACCTGGACCCTAAACCGTCCCCGTCCCCTAACCCTAACCCTAGCCCGAACCCTAACCCTAACCCTTCCCCGAAGCCTGACCCTCACCCGTCCCCTAATCCTAACCCGTACGCTGACACTAACCCGCGCCCTCTCACGTACGCTCCCCCTAAAGCGTTGTCGTACCCTCACCTAGACCCTAAACCGTCCCCGTCCCCAACCTTAACCCTAGCCCGAACCCTCACCCTAACCCTTCCCCGAAGCCTGAGCCTCACCCGTCCCCTAATCCTAACCCGTAGGCTGACACTAAGCCGCGCCCTCACACGTATGCTCCCCCTAAAGCGTTGTCGTACCCTCACCTGGACCCTAAACCGTCCCCGTCCCATAACCCTAACCCTAGCCCGAACCCTAACCCTAACCCTTCCCCGAAGCCTGACCCTCACCCGTCCCCTAATCCTAACCCGTACGCTGACGCTAACCCGCGCCCTCACACGTACGCTCCCCCTAAAGCGTTGTCGTACCCTCACCTGGACCCTAAACCGTCCCCGTCCCCTAACCCTAACCCTAGCCCGAACCCTAACCCTAACCCTTCCCCGAAGCCTGACCCTCACCCGTCCCCTAATCCTAACCCGTACGCTGACGCTAACCCGCGCCCTCACACGTACGCTCCCCCTAAAGCGTTGTCGTACCCTCACCTGGACCCTAAACCGTCCCCGTCCCCTAACCCTAACCCTAGCCCGAACCCTAACGCTTCCCCGAAGCCTGACCCTCACCCGTCCCCTAATCCTAACCCGTACGCTGACGCTAACCCGCGCCCTCACACGTACGCTCCCCCTAAAGCGTTGTCGTACCCTCACCTGGACCCTAAACCGTCCCCGTCCCCTAACCCTAACCCTAGCCCGAACCCTAACCCTAACCCTTCCCCGAAGCCTAACCCTCACCCGTCCCCTAATCCTAACCCGTACGCTGACGCTAACCCACGCCCTCACACGTACGCTCCCCCTAAAGCGTTGTCGAACCCTCACCTGGACCCTAAACCGTCCCCGTCCCCTAACCCTAACCCTAGCCCGAACCCTAACCCTAACCCTTCCCCGAAGCCTGACCCTCACCCGTCCCCTAATCCTAACCCGTACGCTGACACTAACCCGCGCCCTCTCACGTACGCTCCCCCTAAAGAGTTGTCGTACCCTCACCTAGACCCTAAACCGTCCCCGTCCCCTAACCCTAACCCTAGCCCGAAACCTAACCCTTCCCCGAAGCCTGACCCTCACCCGTCCCCTAATCCTAACCCGTGCGCTGACGCTAACCCGCGCCCTCACACGTACGCTCCCCCTAAAGCGTTGTCGTACCCTCACCTGGACCCTAAACCGTCCCCGTCCCCTAACCCTAACCCTAGCCCGAACCCTAACCCTAACCCTTCCCCGAAGCCTGACCCTCACCCGTCCCCTAATCCTAACCCGTACGCTGACACTAACCCGCGCACTCACACGTACGTTCCCCCTAAAGCGTTGTCGTACCCTCACCTGGACCCTAAACCGTCCCCATCCCCTAACCCTAACCCTAGCCCGAACCCTAACCCTAACCCTTCCCCGAAGCCTGACCCTCACCCGTCCCCTAATCCTAACCCGTACGCTGACACTAACCCGCGCCCTCACACGTACGCTCCCCCTAAAGCGTTGTCGTACCCTCACCTGGACCCTAAACCGTCCCCGTCCCCTAACCCTAACCCTAGCCCGAACCCTAACCCTAACCCTTCCCCGAAGCCTGACCCTCACCCGTCCCCTAATCCTAACCCATACGCTGACACCAACCCGCGCCCTCACACGTACGTTCCCCCTAAAGCGTTGTCGTACCCTCACCTGGACCCTAAACCGTCCCCGTCCCCTAACCCTAACCCTAGCCCAAACCCTAACCCTAACCCTTCCACGAAGCCTGACCCTCACCCGTCCCCTAATCCTAACCCGTACGCTGACGCTAACCCGCGCCCTCAAACATACGCTCCCCCTAAAGCGTTGTCGTACCCTCACCTGGACCCTAAACCGTCCCCGTCCCCTAACCCTAACCCTAGCCCGAACCCTAACCCTAACCCTTCCCCGAAGCCTGACCCTCACCCGTCCCCTAATCCTAACCCGTACGCTGACGCTAACCCGCGCCCTCACACGTACGCTCCACCTAAAGCGTTGTCGTACCCTCACCTGGACCCTAAACCGTCCCCATCCCCTAACCCTAACCCTAGCCCGAACCCTAACCCTAACCCTTCCCCGAAGCCTGACCCTCACCCGTCCCCTAATCCTAACCCGTACGCTGACGCTAACCCGCGCCCTCACACGTACGCTCCCCCTAAAGCGTTGTCGTACCCTCACCTGGACCCTAAACCGTCCCCGTCCCCTAACCCTAACCCTAGCCCGAACCCTAACCCTAACCCTTCCCCGAAGCCTGACCCTCATCCGTCCCCTAATCCTAACCCGTACGCTGACGCTAACCCGCGCCCTCACACGTACACTCCCCCTAAAGCGTTGTCGTACCCTCACCTGGACCCTAAACCGTCCCCGTCCCCTAACCCTAACCCTAGCCCGAACCCTAACCCTAACCCTTCCCCGAAGCCTGACCCTCACCCGTCCCCTAATCCTAACCCGTACGCTGACGCTAACCCGCGCCCTCACACGTACGCTCCCCCTAAAGCGTTGTCGTACCCTCACCTGGACCCTAAACCGTCCCCGTCCCCTAACCCTAACCCTAGCCCGAACCCTAACGCTTCCCCGAAGCCTGACCCTCACCCGTCCCCTAATCCTAACCCGTACGCTGACGCTAACCCGCGCCCTCACACGTACGCTCCCCCTAAAGCGTTGTCGTACCCTCACCTGGACCCTAAACCGTCCCCGTCCCCTAACCCTAACCCTAGCCCGAACCCTAACCCTAACCCTTCCCCGAAGCCTGACCCTCACCCGTCCCCTAATCCTAACCCGTACGCTGACGCTAACCCACGCCCTCACACGTACGCTCCCCCTAAAGCGTTGTCGTACCCTCACCTGGACCCTAAACCGTCCCCGTCCCCTAACCCTAACCCTAGCCCGAACCCTAACCCTAACCCTTCCCCGAAGCCTGACCCTCACCCGTCCCCTAATCCTAACCCGTACGCTGACACTAACCCGCGCCCTCTCACGTACGCTCCCCCTAAAGCGTTGTCGTACCCTCACCTAGACCCTAAACCGTCCCCGTCCCCTAACCCTAACCCTAGCCCGAACCCTAACCCTTCCCCGAAGCCTGACCCTCACCCGTCCCCTAATCCTAACCCGTTCGCTGACGCTAACCCGCGCCCTCACACGTACGCTCCCCCTAAAGCGTTGTCGTACCCTCACCTGGACCCTAAACCGTCCCCGTCCCCTAACCCTAACCCTAGCCCGAACCCTAACCCTAACCCTTCCCCGAAGCCTGACCCTCACCCGTCCCCTAATCCTAACCCGTACGCTGACGCTAACCCGCGCCCTCACACGTACGCTCCCCCTAAAGCGTTGTCGTACCCTCACCTGGACCCTAAACCGTCCCCATCCCCTAACCCTAACCCTAGCCCGAACCCTAACCCTAACCCTTCCCCGAAGCCTGACCCTCACCCGTCCCCTAATCCTAACCCGTACGCTGACACTAACCCGCGCCCTCACACGTACGCTCCCCCTAAAGCGTTGTCGTACCCTCACCTGGACCCTAAACCGTCCCCGTCCCCTAACCCTAACCCTAGCCCGAACCCTAACCCTAACCCTTCCCCGAAGCCTGACCCTCACCCGTCCCCTAATCCTAACCCGTACGCTGACACTAACCCGCGCCCTCACATGTACGCTCCCCCTAAAGCGTTGTCGTACCGTCACCTGGACCCTAAACCGTCCCCGTCCCCTAACCCTAACCCTAGCCCGAACCCTAACCGTAACCCTTCCCCGAAGCCTGACCCTCACCCGTCCCCTAATCCTAACCCGTATGCTGACGCTAACCCGCGCCCTCACACGTACGCTCTCCCTAAAGCGTTGTCGTACCCTCACCTGGACCCTAAACCGTCCCCGTCCCCTAACCCTTACCCTAGCCCGAACCCTAACCCTAACCCTTCCCCGAAGCCTGACCCTCACCCGTCGCCTAATCCTAACCCGTACGCTGACGCTAACCCGCGCCATCACACGTACGCTCCCCCTAAAGCGTTGTCGTACCCTCACCTGGACCCTAAACCGTCCCCGTCCCCTAACCCTAACCCTAGCCCGAACCCTAACCCTAACCCTTCCCCGAAGCCTGACCCTCACCCGTCCCCTAATCCTAACCCGTACGCTGACGCTAACCCGCGCCCTCACACGTACGCTCCCCCTAAAGCGTTGTCGTACCCTCACCTGGACCCTAAACCGTCCCCGTCCCCTAACCCTAACCCTAGCCCGAACCCTAACCCTAACCCTTCCCCGAAGCCTGACCCTCACCCGTCCCCTAATCCTAACCCGTACGCTGACGCTAACCCGCGCCCTCACACGTACGCTCCCCCTAAAGCGTTGTCGTACCCTCACCTGGACCCTAAACCGTCCCCGTCCCCTAACCCTAACCCTAGCCCGAACCCTAACCCTAACCCTTCCCCGAAGCCTGACCCTCACCCGTCCCCTAATCCTAACCCGTACGCTGACACTAACCCGCGCCCTCACACGTACGCTCCCCCTAAAGCGTTGTCGTACCCTCACCTGGACCCTAAACCGTCCCCGTCCCCTAACCCTAACCCTAGCCTGAACCCTAACCCTAACCCTGCCCCGAAGCCTGACCCTCACCCGTCCCCTAATCCTAACCCGTACGCTGACACTAACCCGCGCCCTCACACGTACGCTCCCCCTAAAGCGTTGTCGTACCCTCACCTGGACCCTAAACCGTCCCCGTCCCCTAACCCTAACCCTAGCCCGAACCCTAACCCTAACCCTTCCCCGAAGCCTGACCCTCACCCGTCCCCTAATCCTAACCCGTACGCTGACACTAACCCGCGCCCTCACACGTACGCTCCCCCTAAAGCGTTGTCGTACCCTCACCTGGACCCTAAACCGTCCCCGTCCCCTAACCCTAACCCTAGCCCGAACCCTAACCCTAACCCTGCCCCGAAGCCTGACCCTCACCCGTCCCCTAATCCTAACCCGTACGCTGACGCTAACCCGCGCCCTCACACGTACGCTCCCCCTAAAGCGTTGTCGTACCCTCACCTGGACCCTAAACCGTCCCCGTCCCCTAACCCTAACCCTAGCCCGAACCCTAACCCTAACCCTTCCCCGAAGCCTGACCCTCACCCGTCCCCTAATCCTAACCCGTACGCTGACGCTAACCCGTGCTCTCACACGTACGCTCCCCCTAAAGCGTTGTCGTACCCTCACCTGGACCCTAAACCGTCCCCGTCCCCTAACCCTAACCCTAGCCCGAACCCTAACCCTAACCCTTCCCCGAAGCCTGACCCTCACCCGTCCCCTAATCCTAACCCGTACGCTGACACTAACCCGCGCCCTCACACGTACGCTCCCCCTAAAGCGTTGTCGTACCCTCACCTGGACCCTAAACCGTCCCCGTCCCCTAACCCTAACCCTAGCCCGAACCCTAACCCTAACCCTGCCCCGAAGCCTGACCCTCACCCGTCCCCTAATCCTAACCCGTACGCTGACACTAACCCGCGCCCTCACACGTACGCTCCCCCTAAAGCGTTGTCGTACCCTCACCTGGACCCTAAACCGTCCCCGTCCCCTAACCCTAACCCTAGCCCGAACCCTAACCCTAACCCTTCCCCGAAGCCTGACCCTCACCCGTCCCCTAATCCTAACCCGTACGCTGACACTAACCCGCGCCCTCACACGTACGCTCCCCCTAAAGCGTTGTCGTACCCTCACCTGGACCCTAAACCGTCCCCGTCCCCTAACCCTAACCCTAGCCCGAACCCTAACCCTAACCCTGCCCCGAAGCCTGACCCTCACCCGTCCCCTAATCCTAACCCGTACGCTGACGCTAACCCGCGCCCTCACACGTACGCTCCCCCTAAAGCGTTGTCGTACCCTCACCTGGACCCTAAACCGTCCCCGTCCCCTAACCCTAACCCTAGCCCGAACCCTAACCCTAACCCTTCCCCGAAGCCTGACCCTCACCCGTCCCCTAATCCTAACCCGTACGCTGACGCTAACCCGTGCTCTCACACGTACGCTCCCGCTAAAGCGTTGTCGTACCCTCACCTGGACCCTAAACCGTCCCCGTCCCCTAACCCTAACCCTAGCCCGAACCCTAACCCTAACCCTTCCCCGAAGCCTGACCCTCACCCGTCCCCTAATCCTAACCCGTACGCTGACACTAACACGCGCCCTCACACGTACGCTCCCCCTAAAGCGTTGTCGTACCCTCACCTGGACCCTAAACCGTCCCCGTCCCCTAACCCTAACCCTAGCCCGAACCCTAACCCTAACCCTTCCCCGAAGCCTGACCCTCACCCGTCCCCTAATCCTAACCCGTACGCTGACGCTAACCCGCGCCCTCACACGTACGCTCCCCCTAAAGCGTTGTCGTACCCTCACCTGGACCCTAAACCGTCCCCGTCCCCTAACCCTAACCCTAGCCCGAACCCTAACCCTAACCCTTCCCCGAAGCCTGACCCTCACCCGTCCCCTAATCCTAACCCGTACCCTGACACTAACCCACGCCCTCACACGTACGCTCCCCCTAAAGCATAGTCGTACCCTCACCTGGACCCTAAACCGTCCCCGTCCCCTAACCCTAACCCTAGCCCGAACCCTAACCCTAACCCTTCCCCGAAGCCTGACCCTCACACGTCCCCTAATCCTAACCCGTACGCTGACGCTAACCCGCGCCCTCACACGTACGCTCCCCCTAAAGCGTTGTCGTACCCTCACCTGGACCCTAAACCGTCCCCGTCCCCTAACCCTAACCCTAGCCCGAACCCTAACCCTAACCCTTCCCCGAAGCCTGACCCTCACCCGTCCCCTAATCGTAACCCGTACGCTGACACTAACCCGCGCCCTCACACGTACGCTCCCCCTAAAGTGTTGTCGTACCGTCACCTGGACCCTAAACAGTCCCCGTCCCCTAACCCTAACCCTAGCCCGAACCCTAACCCTAACCCTTCCCCGAAGCCTGACCCTCACCCGTCCCCTAATCCTAACCCGTATGCTGACGCTAACCCGCGCCCTCACACATACGCTCTCCCTAAAGCGTTGTCGTACCCTCACCTGGACCCTAAACCGTCCCCGTCCCCTAACCCTAACCCTAGCCCGAACCCTAACCCTAACACTTCCCCGAAGCCTGACCCTCACCCGTCGCCTAATCCTAACCCGTACGCTGACGCTAACCCGCGCCCTCAAACGTACGCTCCCCCTAAAGCGTTGTCGTACCCTAACCTGGACCCTAAACCGTCCCCGTCCCCTAACCCTAACCCTAGCCCGAACCCTAACCCTAACCCTTCCCCGAAGCCTGACCCTCACCCGTCCCCTAATCCTAACCCGTACGCTGACGCTAACCCGCGCCCTCACACGTACGCTCCCCCTAAAGCGTTGTCGTACCCTCACCTGGACCCTAAACCGTCCCCGTCCCCTAACCCTAACCCTGGCCCGAACCCTAACCCTAACCCTTCCCCGAAGCCTGACCCTCACCCGTCCCCTAATCCTAACCCGTACGCTGACACTAACCCGCGCCCTCACACGTACGCTCCCCCTAAAGCGTTGTCGTACCCTCACCTGGACCCTAAACCGTCCCCGTCCCCTAACCCTAACCCAAGCCCGAACCCTAACCCTAACCCTTCCCCGAAGCCTGACCCTCACCCGTCCCCTAATCCTAACCCGTACGCTGACACTAAACCGCGCCCTCACACGTACGCTCCCCCTAAAGCGTTGTCGTACCCTCACCTGGACCCTAAACCGTCCCCGTCCCCTAACCCTAACCCTAGCCCGAACCCTAACCCTAACCCTTCCCCGAAGCCTGACCCTCACCCGTCCCCTAATCCTAACCCGTACGCTGACACTAACCCGCGCCCTCACACGTACGCTCCCCCTAAAGCGTTGTCGTACCCTCACCTGGACCCTAAACCGTCCCCGTCCCCTAACCCTAACCCTAGCCCGAACCCTAACCCTAACCCTTCCCCGAAGCCTGACCCTCACCCGTCCCCTAATCCTAACCCGTACGCTGACACCAACCCGCGCCCTCACACGTACGTTCCCCCTAAAGCGTTGTCGTACCCTCACCTGGACCCTAAACCGTCCCCGTCCCCTAACCCTAACCCTAGCCCGAACCCTAACCCTAACCCTTCCACGAAGCCTGACCCTCACCCGTCCCCTAATCCTAACCCGTACGCTGACGCTAACCCGCGCCCTCAAACATACGCTCCCCCTAAAGCGTTGTCGTACCCTCACCTGGACCCTAAACCGTCCCCGTCCCCTAACCCTAACCGTAGCCCGAACCCTAACCCTAACCCTTCCCCGAAGCCTGACCCTCACCCGTCCCCTAATCCTAACCCGTACGCTGACGCTAACCCGCGCCCTCACACATACGCTCCACCTAAAGCGTTGTCGTACCCTCACCTGGACCCTAAACCGTCCCCATCCCCTAACCCTAACCCTAGCCCGAACCCTAACCCTAACCCTTCCCCGAAGCCTGACCCTCACCCGTCCCCTAATCCTAACCCGTACGCTGACGCTAACCCGCGCCCTCACACGTACGCTCCCCCTAAAGCGTTGTCGTACCCTCACCTGGACCCTAAACCGTCCCCGTCCCCTAACCCTAACCCTAGCCCGAACCCTAACCCTAACCCTTCCCCGAAGCCTGACCCTCATCCGTCCCCTAATCCTAACCCGTACGCTGACGCTAACCCGCGCCCTCACACGTACACTCCCCCTAAAGCGTTGTCGTACCCTCACCTGGACCCTAAACCGTCCCCGTCCCCTAACCCTAACCCTAGCCCGAACCCTAACCCTAACCCTTCCCCGAAGCCTGACCCTCACCCGTCCCCTAATCCTAACCCGTACGCTGACGCTAACCCGCGCCCTCACACGTACGCTCCCCCTAAAGCGTTGTCGTACCCTCACCTGGACCCTAAACCGTCCCCGTCCCCTAACCCTAACCCTAGCCCGAACCCTAACGCTTCCCCGAAGCCTGACCCTCACCCGTCCCCTAATCCTAACCCGTACGCTGACGCTAACCCGCGCCCTCACACGTACGCTCCCCCTAAAGCGTTGTCGTACCCTCACCTGGACCCTAAACCGTCCCCGTCCCCTAACCCTAACCCTAGCCCGAACCCTAACCCTAACCCTTCCCCGAAGCCTGACCCTCACCCGTCCCCTAATCCTAACCCGTACGCTGACGCTAACCCACGCCCTCACACGTACGCTCCCCCTAAAGCGTTGTCGTACCCTCACCTGGACCCTAAACCGTCCCCGTCCCCTAACCCTAACCCTAGCCCGAACCCTAACCCTAACCCTTCCCCGAAGCCTGACCCTCACCCGTCCCCTAATCCTAACCCGTACGCTGACACTAACCCGCGCCCTCTCACGTACGCTCCCCCTAAAGCGTTGTCGTACCCTCACCTAGACCCTAAACCGTCCCCGTCCCCTAACCCTAACCCTAGCCCGAACCCTAACCCTTCCCCGAAGCCTGACCCTCACCCGTCCCCTAATCCTAACCCGTACGCTGACGCTAACCTGCGCCCTCACACGTACGCTCCCCCTAAAGCGTTGTCGTACCCTCACCTGGACCCTAAACCGTCCCCGTCCCCTAACCCTAACCCTAGCCCGAACCCTAACGCTTCCCCGAAGCCTGACCCTCACCCGTCCCCTAATCCTAACCCGTACGCTGACGCTAACCCGCGCCCTCACACGTACGCTCCCCCTAAAGCGTTGTCGTACCCTCACCTGGACCCTAAACCGTCCCCGTCCCCGAACCCTAACCCTAGCCCGAACCCTAACCCTAACCCTTCCCCGAAGCCTGACCCTCACCCGTCCCCTAATCCTAACCCGTACGCTGACGCTAACCCACGCCCTCACACGTACGCTCCCCCTAAAGCGTTGTCGTACCCTCACCTGGACCCTAAACCGTCCCCGTCCCCTAACCCTAACCCTAGCCCGAACCCTAACCCTAACCCTTCCCCGAAGCCTGACCCTCACCCGTCCCCTAATCCTAACCCGTACGCTGACACTAACCCGCGCCCTCTCACGTACGCTCCCCCTAAAGCGTTGTCGTACCCTCACCTAGACCCTAAACCGTCCCCGTCCCCAACCTTAACCCTAGCCCGAACCCTCACCCTAACCCTTCCCCGAAGCCTGAGCCTCACCCGTCCCCTAATCCTAACCCGTAGGCTGACACTAAGCCGCGCCCTCACACGTATGCTCCCCCTAAAGCGTTGTCGTACCCTCACCTGGACCCTAAACCGTCCCCGTCCCATAACCCTAACCCTAGCCCGAACCCTAACCCTAACCCTTCCCCGAAGCCTGACCCTCACCCGTCCCCTAATCCTAACCCGTACGCTGACGCTAACCCGCGCCCTCACACGTACGCTCCCCCTAAAGCGTTGTCGTACCCTCACCTGGACCCTAAACCGTCCCCGTCCCCTAACCCTAACCCTAGCCCGAACCCTAACCCTAACCCTTCCCCGAAGCCTGACCCTCACCCGTCCCCTAATCCTAACCCGTACGCTGACGCTAACCCGCGCCCTCACACGTACGCTCCCCCTAAAGCGTTGTCGTACCCTCACCTGGACCCTAAACCGTCCCCGTCCCCTAACCCTAACCCTAGCCCGAACCCTAACGCTTCCCCGAAGCCTGACCCTCACCCGTCCCCTAATCCTAACCCGTACGCTGACGCTAACCCGCGCCCTCACACGTACGCTCCCCCTAAAGCGTTGTCGTACCCTCACCTGGACCCTAAACCGTCCCCGTCCCCTAACCCTAACCCTAGCCCGAACCCTAACCCTAACCCTTCCCCGAAGCCTAACCCTCACCCGTCCCCTAATCCTAACCCGTACGCTGACGCTAACCCACGCCCTCACACGTACGCTCCCCCTAAAGCGTTGTCGAACCCTCACCTGGACCCTAAACCGTCCCCGTCCCCTAACCCTAACCCTAGCCCGAACCCTAACCCTAACCCTTCCCCGAAGCCTGACCCTCACCCGTCCCCTAATCCTAACCCGTACGCTGACACTAACCCGCGCCCTCTCACGTACGCTCCCCCTAAAGAGTTGTCGTACCCTCACCTAGACCCTAAACCGTCCCCGTCCCCTAACCCTAACCCTAGCCCGAAACCTAACCCTTCCCCGAAGCCTGACCCTCACCCGTCCCCTAATCCTAACCCGTGCGCTGACGCTAACCCGCGCCCTCACACGTACGCTCCCCCTAAAGCGTTGTCGTACCCTCACCTGGACCCTAAACCGTCCCCGTCCCCTAACCCTAACCCTAGCCCGAACCCTAACCCTAACCCTTCCCCGAAGCCTGACCCTCACCCGTCCCCTAATCCTAACCCGTACGCTGACACTAACCCGCGCACTCACACGTACGTTCCCCCTAAAGCGTTGTCGTACCCTCACCTGGACCCTAAACCGTCCCCATCCCCTAACCCTAACCCTAGCCCGAACCCTAACCCTAACCCTTCCCCGAAGCCTGACCCTCACCCGTCCCCTAATCCTAACCCGTACGCTGACACTAACCCGCGCCCTCACACGTACGCTCCCCCTAAAGCGTTGTCGTACCCTCACCTGGACCCTAAACCGTCCCCGTCCCCTAACCCTAACCCTAGCCCGAACCCTAACCCTAACCCTTCCCCGAAGCCTGACCCTCACCCGTCCCCTAATCCTAACCCATACGCTGACACCAACCCGCGCCCTCACACGTACGTTCCCCCTAAAGCGTTGTCGTACCCTCACCTGGACCCTAAACCGTCCCCGTCCCCTAACCCTAACCCTAGCCCAAACCCTAACCCTAACCCTTCCACGAAGCCTGACCCTCACCCGTCCCCTAATCCTAACCCGTACGCTGACGCTAACCCGCGCCCTCAAACATACGCTCCCCCTAAAGCGTTGTCGTACCCTCACCTGGACCCTAAACCGTCCCCGTCCCCTAACCCTAACCCTAGCCCGAACCCTAACCCTAACCCTTCCCCGAAGCCTGACCCTCACCCGTCCCCTAATCCTAACCCGTACGCTGACGCTAACCCGCGCCCTCACACGTACGCTCCACCTAAAGCGTTGTCGTACCCTCACCTGGACCCTAAACCGTCCCCATCCCCTAACCCTAACCCTAGCCCGAACCCTAACCCTAACCCTTCCCCGAAGCCTGACCCTCACCCGTCCCCTAATCCTAACCCGTACGCTGACGCTAACCCGCGCCCTCACACGTACGCTCCCCCTAAAGCGTTGTCGTACCCTCACCTGGACCCTAAACCGTCCCCGTCCCCTAACCCTAACCCTAGCCCGAACCCTAACCCTAACCCTTCCCCGAAGCCTGACCCTCATCCGTCCCCTAATCCTAACCCGTACGCTGACGCTAACCCGCGCCCTCACACGTACACTCCCCCTAAAGCGTTGTCGTACCCTCACCTGGACCCTAAACCGTCCCCGTCCCCTAACCCTAACCCTAGCCCGAACCCTAACCCTAACCCTTCCCCGAAGCCTGACCCTCACCCGTCCCCTAATCCTAACCCGTACGCTGACGCTAACCCGCGCCCTCACACGTACGCTCCCCCTAAAGCGTTGTCGTACCCTCACCTGGACCCTAAACCGTCCCCGTCCCCTAACCCTAACCCTAGCCCGAACCCTAACGCTTCCCCGAAGCCTGACCCTCACCCGTCCCCTAATCCTAACCCGTACGCTGACGCTAACCCGCGCCCTCACACGTACGCTCCCCCTAAAGCGTTGTCGTACCCTCACCTGGACCCTAAACCGTCCCCGTCCCCTAACCCTAACCCTAGCCCGAACCCTAACCCTAACCCTTCCCCGAAGCCTGACCCTCACCCGTCCCCTAATCCTAACCCGTACGCTGACGCTAACCCACGCCCTCACACGTACGCTCCCCCTAAAGCGTTGTCGTACCCTCACCTGGACCCTAAACCGTCCCCGTCCCCTAACCCTAACCCTAGCCCGAACCCTAACCCTAACCCTTCCCCGAAGCCTGACCCTCACCCGTCCCCTAATCCTAACCCGTACGCTGACACTAACCCGCGCCCTCTCACGTACGCTCCCCCTAAAGCGTTGTCGTACCCTCACCTAGACCCTAAACCGTCCCCGTCCCCTAACCCTAACCCTAGCCCGAACCCTAACCCTTCCCCGAAGCCTGACCCTCACCCGTCCCCTAATCCTAACCCGTTCGCTGACGCTAACCCGCGCCCTCACACGTACGCTCCCCCTAAAGCGTTGTCGTACCCTCACCTGGACCCTAAACCGTCCCCGTCCCCTAACCCTAACCCTAGCCCGAACCCTAACCCTAACCCTTCCCCGAAGCCTGACCCTCACCCGTCCCCTAATCCTAACCCGTACGCTGACGCTAACCCGCGCCCTCACACGTACGCTCCCCCTAAAGCGTTGTCGTACCCTCACCTGGACCCTAAACCGTCCCCATCCCCTAACCCTAACCCTAGCCCGAACCCTAACCCTAACCCTTCCCCGAAGCCTGACCCTCACCCGTCCCCTAATCCTAACCCGTACGCTGACACTAACCCGCGCCCTCACACGTACGCTCCCCCTAAAGCGTTGTCGTACCCTCACCTGGACCCTAAACCGTCCCCGTCCCCTAACCCTAACCCTAGCCCGAACCCTAACCCTAACCCTTCCCCGAAGCCTGACCCTCACCCGTCCCCTAATCCTAACCCGTACGCTGACACTAACCCGCGCCCTCACATGTACGCTCCCCCTAAAGCGTTGTCGTACCGTCACCTGGACCCTAAACCGTCCCCGTCCCCTAACCCTAACCCTAGCCCGAACCCTAACCGTAACCCTTCCCCGAAGCCTGACCCTCACCCGTCCCCTAATCCTAACCCGTATGCTGACGCTAACCCGCGCCCTCACACGTACGCTCTCCCTAAAGCGTTGTCGTACCCTCACCTGGACCCTAAACCGTCCCCGTCCCCTAACCCTTACCCTAGCCCGAACCCTAACCCTAACCCTTCCCCGAAGCCTGACCCTCACCCGTCGCCTAATCCTAACCCGTACGCTGACGCTAACCCGCGCCATCACACGTACGCTCCCCCTAAAGCGTTGTCGTACCCTCACCTGGACCCTAAACCGTCCCCGTCCCCTAACCCTAACCCTAGCCCGAACCCTAACCCTAACCCTTCCCCGAAGCCTGACCCTCACCCGTCCCCTAATCCTAACCCGTACGCTGACGCTAACCCGCGCCCTCACACGTACGCTCCCCCTAAAGCGTTGTCGTACCCTCACCTGGACCCTAAACCGTCCCCGTCCCCTAACCCTAACCCTAGCCCGAACCCTAACCCTAACCCTTCCCCGAAGCCTGACCCTCACCCGTCCCCTAATCCTAACCCGTACGCTGACGCTAACCCGCGCCCTCACACGTACGCTCCCCCTAAAGCGTTGTCGTACCCTCACCTGGACCCTAAACCGTCCCCGTCCCCTAACCCTAACCCTAGCCCGAACCCTAACCCTAACCCTTCCCCGAAGCCTGACCCTCACCCGTCCCCTAATCCTAACCCGTACGCTGACACTAACCCGCGCCCTCACACGTACGCTCCCCCTAAAGCGTTGTCGTACCCTCACCTGGACCCTAAACCGTCCCCGTCCCCTAACCCTAACCCTAGCCTGAACCCTAACCCTAACCCTGCCCCGAAGCCTGACCCTCACCCGTCCCCTAATCCTAACCCGTACGCTGACACTAACCCGCGCCCTCACACGTACGCTCCCCCTAAAGCGTTGTCGTACCCTCACCTGGACCCTAAACCGTCCCCGTCCCCTAACCCTAACCCTAGCCCGAACCCTAACCCTAACCCTTCCCCGAAGCCTGACCCTCACCCGTCCCCTAATCCTAACCCGTACGCTGACACTAACCCGCGCCCTCACACGTACGCTCCCCCTAAAGCGTTGTCGTACCCTCACCTGGACCCTAAACCGTCCCCGTCCCCTAACCCTAACCCTAGCCCGAACCCTAACCCTAACCCTGCCCCGAAGCCTGACCCTCACCCGTCCCCTAATCCTAACCCGTACGCTGACGCTAACCCGCGCCCTCACACGTACGCTCCCCCTAAAGCGTTGTCGTACCCTCACCTGGACCCTAAACCGTCCCCGTCCCCTAACCCTAACCCTAGCCCGAACCCTAACCCTAACCCTTCCCCGAAGCCTGACCCTCACCCGTCCCCTAATCCTAACCCGTACGCTGACGCTAACCCGTGCTCTCACACGTACGCTCCCCCTAAAGCGTTGTCGTACCCTCACCTGGACCCTAAACCGTCCCCGTCCCCTAACCCTAACCCTAGCCCGAACCCTAACCCTAACCCTTCCCCGAAGCCTGACCCTCACCCGTCCCCTAATCCTAACCCGTACGCTGACACTAACCCGCGCCCTCACACGTACGCTCCCCCTAAAGCGTTGTCGTACCCTCACCTGGACCCTAAACCGTCCCCGTCCCCTAACCCTAACCCTAGCCCGAACCCTAACCCTAACCCTTCCCCGAAGCCTGACCCTCACCCGTCCCCTAATCCTAACCCGTACGCTGACGCTAACCCGCGCCCTCACACGTACGCTCCCCCTAAAGCGTTGTCGTACCCTCACCTGGACCCTAAACCGTCCCCGTCCCCTAACCCTAACCCTAGCCCGAACCCTAACCCTAACCCTTCCCCGAAGCCTGACCCTCACCCGTCCCCTAATCCTAACCCGTACCCTGACACTAACCCACGCCCTCACACGTACGCTCCCCCTAAAGCATAGTCGTACCCTCACCTGGACCCTAAACCGTCCCCGTCCCCTAACCCTAACCCTAGCCCGAACCCTAACCCTAACCCTTCCCCGAAGCCTGACCCTCACACGTCCCCTAATCCTAACCCGTACGCTGACGCTAACCCGCGCCCTCACACGTACGCTCCCCCTAAAGCGTTGTCGTACCCTCACCTGGACCCTAAACCGTCCCCGTCCCCTAACCCTAACCCTAGCCCGAACCCTAACCCTAACCCTTCCCCGAAGCCTGACCCTCACCCGTCCCCTAATCGTAACCCGTACGCTGACACTAACCCGCGCCCTCACACGTACGCTCCCCCTAAAGTGTTGTCGTACCGTCACCTGGACCCTAAACAGTCCCCGTCCCCTAACCCTAACCCTAGCCCGAACCCTAACCCTAACCC
This sequence comes from Globicephala melas, assembly GCF_963455315.2. Classification (NCBI taxonomy): domain Eukaryota; kingdom Metazoa; phylum Chordata; class Mammalia; order Artiodactyla; family Delphinidae; genus Globicephala; species Globicephala melas. Next base: position 26,849 of record NW_027207495.1, on the reverse strand, counting down.
TTCCCCGAAGCCTGACCCTCACCCGTCCCCTAATCCTAACCCGTATGCTGACGCTAACCCGCGCCCTCACACATACGCTCTCCCTAAAGCGTTGTCGTACCCTCACCTGGACCCTAAACCGTCCCCGTCCCCTAACCTTAACCCTAGCCCGAACCCTAACCCTAACACTTCCCCGAAGCCTGACCCTCACCCGTCGCCTAATCCTAACCCGTACGCTGACGCTAACCCGCGCCCTCAAACGTACGCTCCCCCTAAAGCGTTGTCGTACCCTAACCTGGACCCTAAACCGTCCCCGTCCCCTAACCCTAACCCTAGCCCGAACCCTAACCCTAACCCTTCCCCGAAGCCTGACCCTCACCCGTCCCCTAATCCTAACCCGTACGCTGACGCTAACCCGCGCCCTCACACGTACGCTCCCCCTAAAGCGTTGTCGTACCCTCACCTGGACCCTAAACCGTCCCCGTCCCCTAACCCTAACCCTGGCCCGAACCCTAACCCTAACCCTTCCCCGAAGCCTGACCCTCACCCGTCCCCTAATCCTAACCCGTACGCTGACACTAACCCGCGCCCTCACACGTACGCTCCCCCTAAAGCGTTGTCGTACCCTCACCTGGACCCTAAACCGTCCCCGTCCCCTAACCCTAACCCTAGCCCGAACCCAAACCCTAACCCTTCCCCGAAGCCTGACCCTCACCCGTCCCCTAATCCTAACCCGTACGCTGACACTAACCCGCGCCCTCACACGTACGCTCCCCCTAAAGCGTTGTCGTACCCTCACCTGGACCCTAAACCGTCCCCGTCCCCTAACCCTAACCCTAGCCCGAACCCTAACCCTAACACTTCCCCGAAGCCTGACCCTCACCCGTCCCCTAATCCTAACCCGTACGCTGACGCTAACCCGCGCCCTCACACGTACGCTCCCCCTAAAGCGTTGTCGTACCCTCACCTGGACCCTAAACCGTCCCCGTCCCCTAAACCTAACCCTAGCCCGAACCCTAACCCTAACCCTTCCCCGAAGCCTGACCCTCACCCGTCCCCTAATCCTAACCCGTACCCTGACACTAACCAACGCCCTCTCACGTACGCTCCCCCTAAAGCGTTGTCGTACCCTCACCTGGATCCTAAACCGTCCCCGTCCCCTAAACCTAACCCTAGCCCGAACCCTAACCCTAACCCTTCCCCGAAGCCTGACCCTCACCCGTCCCGTAATCCTAACCCGTACGCTTACGCTAACCCGCGCCCTCACACGTACGCTCCCCCTAAAGCGTTGTCGTACCCTCACCTGGACCCTAAACCGTCCCCGTCCCCTAACCCTAACCCTAGCCCGAACCCTAACCCTAACCCTTCCCCGAAGCCTGACCCTCACCCGTCCCCGAATCCTAACCCGTACCCTGACACTAACCCACGCCCTCACACGTACGCTCCCCCTAAAGCATAGTCGTACCCTCACCTGGACCCTAAACCGTCCCCGTTCCCTAACCCTAACCCTAGCCCGAACCCTAACCCTAACCCTTCCCCGAAGCCTGACCCTCACACGTCCCCTAATCCTAACCCGTACGCTGACGCTAACCCGCGCCCTCACACGTACGCTCCCCCTAAAGCGTTGTCGTACCCTCACGTGGACCCTAAACCGTCCCCGTCCCCTAACCCTAACCCTAGCCCGAACCCTAACCCTAACCCTTCCCCGAAGCCTGACCCTCACCCGTCGCCTAATCCTAACCCGTACGCTGACACTAACCCGCGCCCTCACACGTACGCTCCCCCTAAAGCGTTGTCGTACCCTCACCTGGACCCTAAACCGTCCCCGTCCCCTAACCCTAACCCTAGCCCGAACCCTAACCCTAACCCTTCCCCGAAGCCTGACCCTCACCCGTCCCCTAATCCTAACCCGTACGCTGACACTAACCCGCGCCCTCTCACGTACGCTCCCCCTAAAGCGTTGTCGTACCCTCACCTAGACCCTAAACCGTCCCCGTCCCCTAACCCTAACCCTAGCCCGAACCCTAACCCTTCCCCGAAGCCTGACCCTCACCCGTCCCCTAATCCTAACCCGTGCGCTGACGCTAACCCGCGCCCTCACACGTACGCTCCCCCTAAAGCGTTGTCGTACCCTCACCTGGACCCTAAACCGTCCCCGTCCCCTAACCCTAACCCTAGCCCGAACCCTAACCCTAACCCTTCCCCGAAGCCTGACCCTCACCCGTCCCCTAATCCTAACCCGTACGCTGACGCTAACCCGCGCCCTCACACGTACGCTCCCCCTAAAGCGTTGTCGTACCCTCACCTGGACCCTAAACCGTCCCCATCCCCTAACCCTAACCCTAGCCCGAACCCTAACCCTAACCCTTCCCCGAAGCCTGACCCTCACCCGTCCCCTAATCCTAACCCGTACGCTGACACTAACCCGCGCCCTCACACGTACGCTCCCCCTAAAGCGTTGTCGTACCCTCACCTGGACCCTAAACCGTCCCCGTCCCCTAACCCTAACCCTAGCCCGAACCCTAACCCTAACCCTTCCCCGAAGCCTGACCCTCACCCGTCCCCTAATCCTAACCCGTACGCTGACACTAACCCGCGCCCTCACATGTACGCTCCCCCTAAAGCGTTGTCGTACCGTCACCTGGACCCTAAACCGTCCCCGTCCCCTAACCCTAACCCTAGCCCGAACCCTAACCGTAACCCTTCCCCGAAGCCTGACCCTCACCCGTCCCCTAATCCTAACCCGTATGCTGACGCTAACCCGCGCCCTCACACGTACGCTCTCCCTAAAGCGTTGTCGTACCCTCACCTGGACCCTAAACCGTCCCCGTCCCCTAACCCTTACCCTAGCCCGAACCCTAACCCTAACCCTTCCCCGAAGCCTGACCCTCACCCGTCGCCTAATCCTAACCCGTACGCTGACGCTAACCCGCGCCATCACACGTACGCTCCCCCTAAAGCGTTGTCGTACCCTCACCTGGACCCTAAACCGTCCCCGTCCCCTAACCCTAACCCTAGCCCGAACCCTAACCCTAACCCTTCCCCGAAGCCTGACCCTCACCCGTCCCCTAATCCTAACCCGTACGCTGACGCTAACCCGCGCCCTCACACGTACGCTCCCCCTAAAGCGTTGTCGTACCCTCACCTGGACCCTAAACCGTCCCCGTCCCCTAACCCTAACCCTAGCCCGAACCCTAACCCTAACCCTTCCCCGAAGCCTGACCCTCACCCGTCCCCTAATCCTAACCCGTACGCTGACGCTAACCCGCGCCCTCACACGTACGCTCCCCCTAAAGCGTTGTCGTACCCTCACCTGGACCCTAAACCGTCCCCGTCCCCTAACCCTAACCCTAGCCCGAACCCTAACCCTAACCCTTCCCCGAAGCCTGACCCTCACCCGTCCCCTAATCCTAACCCGTACGCTGACACTAACCCGCGCCCTCACACGTACGCTCCCCCTAAAGCGTTGTCGTACCCTCACCTGGACCCTAAACCGTCCCCGTCCCCTAACCCTAACCCTAGCCTGAACCCTAACCCTAACCCTGCCCCGAAGCCTGACCCTCACCCGTCCCCTAATCCTAACCCGTACGCTGACACTAACCCGCGCCCTCACACGTACGCTCCCCCTAAAGCGTTGTCGTACCCTCACCTGGACCCTAAACCGTCCCCGTCCCCTAACCCTAACCCTAGCCCGAACCCTAACCCTAACCCTTCCCCGAAGCCTGACCCTCACCCGTCCCCTAATCCTAACCCGTACGCTGACACTAACCCGCGCCCTCACACGTACGCTCCCCCTAAAGCGTTGTCGTACCCTCACCTGGACCCTAAACCGTCCCCGTCCCCTAACCCTAACCCTAGCCCGAACCCTAACCCTAACCCTGCCCCGAAGCCTGACCCTCACCCGTCCCCTAATCCTAACCCGTACGCTGACGCTAACCCGCGCCCTCACACGTACGCTCCCCCTAAAGCGTTGTCGTACCCTCACCTGGACCCTAAACCGTCCCCGTCCCCTAACCCTAACCCTAGCCCGAACCCTAACCCTAACCCTTCCCCGAAGCCTGACCCTCACCCGTCCCCTAATCCTAACCCGTACGCTGACGCTAACCCGTGCTCTCACACGTACGCTCCCCCTAAAGCGTTGTCGTACCCTCACCTGGACCCTAAACCGTCCCCGTCCCCTAACCCTAACCCTAGCCCGAACCCTAACCCTAACCCTTCCCCGAAGCCTGACCCTCACCCGTCCCCTAATCCTAACCCGTACGCTGACACTAACACGCGCCCTCACACGTACGCTCCCCCTAAAGCGTTGTCGTACCCTCACCTGGACCCTAAACCGTCCCCGTCCCCTAACCCTAACCCTAGCCCGAACCCTAACCCTAACCCTTCCCCGAAGCCTGACCCTCACCCGTCCCCTAATCCTAACCCGTACGCTGACGCTAACCCGCGCCCTCACACGTACGCTCCCCCTAAAGCGTTGTCGTACCCTCACCTGGACCCTAAACCGTCCCCGTCCCCTAACCCTAACCCTAGCCCGAACCCTAACCCTAACCCTTCCCCGAAGCCTGACCCTCACCCGTCCCCTAATCCTAACCCGTACCCTGACACTAACCCACGCCCTCACACGTACGCTCCCCCTAAAGCATAGTCGTACCCTCACCTGGACCCTAAACCGTCCCCGTCCCCTAACCCTAACCCTAGCCCGAACCCTAACCCTAACCCTTCCCCGAAGCCTGACCCTCACACGTCCCCTAATCCTAACCCGTACGCTGACGCTAACCCGCGCCCTCACACGTACGCTCCCCCTAAAGCGTTGTCGTACCCTCACCTGGACCCTAAACCGTCCCCATCCCCTAACCCTAACCCTAGCCCGAACCCTAACCCTAACCCTTCCCCGAAGCCTGACCCTCACCCGTCCCCTAATCGTAACCCGTACGCTGACACTAACCCGCGCCCTCACACGTACGCTCCCCCTAAAGTGTTGTCGTACCGTCACCTGGACCCTAAACAGTCCCCGTCCCCTAACCCTAACCCTAGCCCGAACCCTAACCCTAACCCTTCCCCGAAGCCTGACCCTCACCCGTCCCCTAATCCTAACCCGTATGCTGACGCTAACCCGCGCCCTCACACATACGCTCTCCCTAAAGCGTTGTCGTACCCTCACCTGGACCCTAAACCGTCCCCGTCCCCTAACCCTAACCCTAGCCCGAACCCTAACCCTAACACTTCCCCGAAGCCTGACCCTCACCCGTCGCCTAATCCTAACCCGTACGCTGACGCTAACCCGCGCCCTCAAACGTACGCTCCCCCTAAAGCGTTGTCGTACCCTAACCTGGACCCTAAACCGTCCCCGTCCCCTAACCCTAACCCTAGCCCGAACCCTAACCCTAACCCTTCCCCGAAGCCTGACCCTCACCCGTCCCCTAATCCTAACCCGTACGCTGACGCTAACCCGCGCCCTCACACGTACGCTCCCCCTAAAGCGTTGTCGTACCCTCACCTGGACCCTAAACCGTCCCCGTCCCCTAACCCTAACCCTGGCCCGAACCCTAACCCTAACCCTTCCCCGAAGCCTGACCCTCACCCGTCCCCTAATCCTAACCCGTACGCTGACACTAACCCGCGCCCTCACACGTACGCTCCCCCTAAAGCGTTGTCGTACCCTCACCTGGACCCTAAACCGTCCCCGTCCCCTAACCCTAACCCAAGCCCGAACCCTAACCCTAACCCTTCCCCGAAGCCTGACCCTCACCCGTCCCCTAATCCTAACCCGTACGCTGACACTAAACCGCGCCCTCACACGTACGCTCCCCCTAAAGCGTTGTCGTACCCTCACCTGGACCCTAAACCGTCCCCGTCCCCTAACCCTAACCCTAGCCCGAACCCTAACCCTAACCCTTCCCCGAAGCCTGACCCTCACCCGTCCCCTAATCCTAACCCGTACCCTGACACTAACCCACGCCCTCACACGTACGCTCCCCCTAAAGCATAGTCGTACCCTCACCTGGACCCTAAACCGTCCCCGTCCCCTAACCCTAACCCTAGCCCGAACCCTAACCCTAACCCTTCCCCGAAGCCTGACCCTCACACGTCCCCTAATCCTAACCCGTACGCTGACGCTAACCCGCGCCCTCACACGTACGCTCCCCCTAAAGCGTTGTCGTACCCTCACCTGGACCCTAAACCGTCCCCGTCCCCTAACCCTAACCCTAGCCCGAACCCTAACCCTAACCCTGCCCCGAAGCCTGACCCTCACCCGTCCCCTAATCCTAACCCGTACGCTGACACTAACCCGCGCCCTCACACGTACGCTCCCCCTAAAGCGTTGTCGTACCCTCACCTGGACCCTAAACCGTCCCCGTCCCCTAACCCTAACCCTAGCCCGAACCCTAACCCTAACCCTTCCCCGAAGCCTGACCCTCACCCGTCCCCTAATCCTAACCCGTACGCTGACACTAACCCGCGCCCTCACACGTACGCTCCCCCTAAAGCGTTGTCGTACCCTCACCTGGACCCTAAACCGTCCCCGTCCCCTAACCCTAACCCTAGCCCGAACCCTAACCCTAACCCTGCCCCGAAGCCTGACCCTCACCCGTCCCCTAATCCTAACCCGTACGCTGACGCTAACCCGCGCCCTCACACGTACGCTCCCCCTAAAGCGTTGTCGTACCCTCACCTGGACCCTAAACCGTCCCCGTCCCCTAACCCTAACCCTAGCCCGAACCCTAACCCTAACCCTTCCCCGAAGCCTGACCCTCACCCGTCCCCTAATCCTAACCCGTACGCTGACGCTAACCCGTGCTCTCACACGTACGCTCCCCCTAAAGCGTTGTCGTACCCTCACCTGGACCCTAAACCGTCCCCGTCCCCTAACCCTAACCCTAGCCCGAACCCTAACCCTAACCCTTCCCCGAAGCCTGACCCTCACCCGTCCCCTAATCCTAACCCGTACGCTGACACTAACACGCGCCCTCACACGTACGCTCCCCCTAAAGCGTTGTCGTACCCTCACCTGGACCCTAAACCGTCCCCGTCCCCTAACCCTAACCCTAGCCCGAACCCTAACCCTAACCCTTCCCCGAAGCCTGACCCTCACCCGTCCCCTAATCCTAACCCGTACGCTGACGCTAACCCGCGCCCTCACACGTACGCTCCCCCTAAAGCGTTGTCGTACCCTCACCTGGACCCTAAACCGTCCCCGTCCCCTAACCCTAACCCTAGCCCGAACCCTAACCCTAACCCTTCCCCGAAGCCTGACCCTCACCCGTCCCCTAATCCTAACCCGTACCCTGACACTAACCCACGCCCTCACACGTACGCTCCCCCTAAAGCATAGTCGTACCCTCACCTGGACCCTAAACCGTCCCCGTCCCCTAACCCTAACCCTAGCCCGAACCCTAACCCTAACCCTTCCCCGAAGCCTGACCCTCACACGTCCCCTAATCCTAACCCGTACGCTGACGCTAACCCGCGCCCTCACACGTACGCTCCCCCTAAAGCGTTGTCGTACCCTCACCTGGACCCTAAACCGTCCCCGTCCCCTAACCCTAACCCTAGCCCGAACCCTAACCCTAACCCTTCCCCGAAGCCTGACCCTCACCCGTCCCCTAATCGTAACCCGTACGCTGACACTAACCCGCGCCCTCACACGTACGCTCCCCCTAAAGTGTTGTCGTACCGTCACCTGGACCCTAAACAGTCCCCGTCCCCTAACCCTAACCCTAGCCCGAACCCTAACCCTAACCCTTCCCCGAAGCCTGACCCTCACCCGTCCCCTAATCCTAACCCGTATGCTGACGCTAACCCGCGCCCTCACACATACGCTCTCCCTAAAGCGTTGTCGTACCCTCACCTGGACCCTAAACCGTCCCCGTCCCCTAACCTTAACCCTAGCCCGAACCCTAACCCTAACACTTCCCCGAAGCCTGACCCTCACCCGTCGCCTAATCCTAACCCGTACGCTGACGCTAACCCGCGCCCTCAAACGTACGCTCCCCCTAAAGCGTTGTCGTACCCTAACCTGGACCCTAAACCGTCCCCGTCCCCTAACCCTAACCCTAGCCCGAACCCTAACCCTAACCCTTCCCCGAAGCCTGACCCTCACCCGTCCCCTAATCCTAACCCGTACGCTGACGCTAACCCGCGCCCTCACACGTACGCTCCCCCTAAAGCGTTGTCGTACCCTCACCTGGACCCTAAACCGTCCCCGTCCCCTAACCCTAACCCTGGCCCGAACCCTAACCCTAACCCTTCCCCGAAGCCTGACCCTCACCCGTCCCCTAATCCTAACCCGTACGCTGACACTAACCCGCGCCCTCACACGTACGCTCCCCCTAAAGCGTTGTCGTACCCTCACCTGGACCCTAAACCGTCCCCGTCCCCTAACCCTAACCCTAGCCCGAACCCAAACCCTAACCCTTCCCCGAAGCCTGACCCTCACCCGTCCCCTAATCCTAACCCGTACGCTGACACTAACCCGCGCCCTCACACGTACGCTCCCCCTAAAGCGTTGTCGTACCCTCACCTGGACCCTAAACCGTCCCCGTCCCCTAACCCTAACCCTAGCCCGAACCCTAACCCTAACACTTCCCCGAAGCCTGACCCTCACCCGTCCCCTAATCCTAACCCGTACGCTGACGCTAACCCGCGCCCTCACACGTACGCTCCCCCTAAAGCGTTGTCGTACCCTCACCTGGACCCTAAACCGTCCCCGTCCCCTAAACCTAACCCTAGCCCGAACCCTAACCCTAACCCTTCCCCGAAGCCTGACCCTCACCCGTCCCCTAATCCTAACCCGTACCCTGACACTAACCAACGCCCTCTCACGTACGCTCCCCCTAAAGCGTTGTCGTACCCTCACCTGGATCCTAAACCGTCCCCGTCCCCTAAACCTAACCCTAGCCCGAACCCTAACCCTAACCCTTCCCCGAAGCCTGACCCTCACCCGTCCCGTAATCCTAACCCGTACGCTTACGCTAACCCGCGCCCTCACACGTACGCTCCCCCTAAAGCGTTGTCGTACCCTCACCTGGACCCTAAACCGTCCCCGTCCCCTAACCCTAACCCTAGCCCGAACCCTAACCCTAACCCTTCCCCGAAGCCTGACCCTCACCCGTCCCCGAATCCTAACCCGTACCCTGACACTAACCCACGCCCTCACACGTACGCTCCCCCTAAAGCATAGTCGTACCCTCACCTGGACCCTAAACCGTCCCCGTTCCCTAACCCTAACCCTAGCCCGAACCCTAACCCTAACCCTTCCCCGAAGCCTGACCCTCACACGTCCCCTAATCCTAACCCGTACGCTGACGCTAACCCGCGCCCTCACACGTACGCTCCCCCTAAAGCGTTGTCGTACCCTCACGTGGACCCTAAACCGTCCCCGTCCCCTAACCCTAACCCTAGCCCGAACCCTAACCCTAACCCTTCCCCGAAGCCTGACCCTCACCCGTCGCCTAATCCTAACCCGTACGCTGACACTAACCCGCGCCCTCACACGTACGCTCCCCCTAAAGCGTTGTCGTACCCTCACCTGGACCCTAAACCGTCCCCGTCCCCTAACCCTAACCCTAGCCCGAACCCTAACCCTAACCCTTCCCCGAAGCCTGACCCTCACCCGTCCCCTAATCCTAACCCGTACGCTGACACTAACCCGCGCCCTCTCACGTACGCTCCCCCTAAAGCGTTGTCGTACCCTCACCTAGACCCTAAACCGTCCCCGTCCCCTAACCCTAACCCTAGCCCGAACCCTAACCCTTCCCCGAAGCCTGACCCTCACCCGTCCCCTAATCCTAACCCGTGCGCTGACGCTAACCCGCGCCCTCACACGTACGCTCCCCCTAAAGCGTTGTCGTACCCTCACCTGGACCCTAAACCGTCCCCGTCCCCTAACCCTAACCCTAGCCCGAACCCTAACCCTAACCCTTCCCCGAAGCCTGACCCTCACCCGTCCCCTAATCCTAACCCGTACGCTGACGCTAACCCGCGCCCTCACACGTACGCTCCCCCTAAAGCGTTGTCGTACCCTCACCTGGACCCTAAACCGTCCCCATCCCCTAACCCTAACCCTAGCCCGAACCCTAACCCTAACCCTTCCCCGAAGCCTGACCCTCACCCGTCCCCTAATCCTAACCCGTACGCTGACACTAACCCGCGCCCTCACACGTACGCTCCCCCTAAAGCGTTGTCGTACCCTCACCTGGACCCTAAACCGTCCCCGTCCCCTAACCCTAACCCTAGCCCGAACCCTAACCCTAACCCTTCCCCGAAGCCTGACCCTCACCCGTCCCCTAATCCTAACCCGTACGCTGACACTAACCCGCGCCCTCACATGTACGCTCCCCCTAAAGCGTTGTCGTACCGTCACCTGGACCCTAAACCGTCCCCGTCCCCTAACCCTAACCCTAGCCCGAACCCTAACCGTAACCCTTCCCCGAAGCCTGACCCTCACCCGTCCCCTAATCCTAACCCGTATGCTGACGCTAACCCGCGCCCTCACACGTACGCTCTCCCTAAAGCGTTGTCGTACCCTCACCTGGACCCTAAACCGTCCCCGTCCCCTAACCCTTACCCTAGCCCGAACCCTAACCCTAACCCTTCCCCGAAGCCTGACCCTCACCCGTCGCCTAATCCTAACCCGTACGCTGACGCTAACCCGCGCCATCACACGTACGCTCCCCCTAAAGCGTTGTCGTACCCTCACCTGGACCCTAAACCGTCCCCGTCCCCTAACCCTAACCCTAGCCCGAACCCTAACCCTAACCCTTCCCCGAAGCCTGACCCTCACCCGTCCCCTAATCCTAACCCGTACGCTGACGCTAACCCGCGCCCTCACACGTACGCTCCCCCTAAAGCGTTGTCGTACCCTCACCTGGACCCTAAACCGTCCCCGTCCCCTAACCCTAACCCTAGCCCGAACCCTAACCCTAACCCTTCCCCGAAGCCTGACCCTCACCCGTCCCCTAATCCTAACCCGTACGCTGACGCTAACCCGCGCCCTCACACGTACGCTCCCCCTAAAGCGTTGTCGTACCCTCACCTGGACCCTAAACCGTCCCCGTCCCCTAACCCTAACCCTAGCCCGAACCCTAACCCTAACCCTTCCCCGAAGCCTGACCCTCACCCGTCCCCTAATCCTAACCCGTACGCTGACACTAACCCGCGCCCTCACACGTACGCTCCCCCTAAAGCGTTGTCGTACCCTCACCTGGACCCTAAACCGTCCCCGTCCCCTAACCCTAACCCTAGCCTGAACCCTAACCCTAACCCTGCCCCGAAGCCTGACCCTCACCCGTCCCCTAATCCTAACCCGTACGCTGACACTAACCCGCGCCCTCACACGTACGCTCCCCCTAAAGCGTTGTCGTACCCTCACCTGGACCCTAAACCGTCCCCGTCCCCTAACCCTAACCCTAGCCCGAACCCTAACCCTAACCCTTCCCCGAAGCCTGACCCTCACCCGTCCCCTAATCCTAACCCGTACGCTGACACTAACCCGCGCCCTCACACGTACGCTCCCCCTAAAGCGTTGTCGTACCCTCACCTGGACCCTAAACCGTCCCCGTCCCCTAACCCTAACCCTAGCCCGAACCCTAACCCTAACCCTGCCCCGAAGCCTGACCCTCACCCGTCCCCTAATCCTAACCCGTACGCTGACGCTAACCCGCGCCCTCACACGTACGCTCCCCCTAAAGCGTTGTCGTACCCTCACCTGGACCCTAAACCGTCCCCGTCCCCTAACCCTAACCCTAGCCCGAACCCTAACCCTAACCCTTCCCCGAAGCCTGACCCTCACCCGTCCCCTAATCCTAACCCGTACGCTGACGCTAACCCGTGCTCTCACACGTACGCTCCCCCTAAAGCGTTGTCGTACCCTCACCTGGACCCTAAACCGTCCCCGTCCCCTAACCCTAACCCTAGCCCGAACCCTAACCCTAACCCTTCCCCGAAGCCTGACCCTCACCCGTCCCCTAATCCTAACCCGTACGCTGACACTAACACGCGCCCTCACACGTACGCTCCCCCTAAAGCGTTGTCGTACCCTCACCTGGACCCTAAACCGTCCCCGTCCCCTAACCCTAACCCTAGCCCGAACCCTAACCCTAACCCTTCCCCGAAGCCTGACCCTCACCCGTCCCCTAATCCTAACCCGTACGCTGACGCTAACCCGCGCCCTCACACGTACGCTCCCCCTAAAGCGTTGTCGTACCCTCACCTGGACCCTAAACCGTCCCCGTCCCCTAACCCTAACCCTAGCCCGAACCCTAACCCTAACCCTTCCCCGAAGCCTGACCCTCACCCGTCCCCTAATCCTAACCCGTACCCTGACACTAACCCACGCCCTCACACGTACGCTCCCCCTAAAGCATAGTCGTACCCTCACCTGGACCCTAAACCGTCCCCGTCCCCTAACCCTAACCCTAGCCCGAACCCTAACCCTAACCCTTCCCCGAAGCCTGACCCTCACACGTCCCCTAATCCTAACCCGTACGCTGACGCTAACCCGCGCCCTCACACGTACGCTCCCCCTAAAGCGTTGTCGTACCCTCACCTGGACCCTAAACCGTCCCCATCCCCTAACCCTAACCCTAGCCCGAACCCTAACCCTAACCCTTCCCCGAAGCCTGACCCTCACCCGTCCCCTAATCGTAACCCGTACGCTGACACTAACCCGCGCCCTCACACGTACGCTCCCCCTAAAGTGTTGTCGTACCGTCACCTGGACCCTAAACAGTCCCCGTCCCCTAACCCTAACCCTAGCCCGAACCCTAACCCTAACCCTTCCCCGAAGCCTGACCCTCACCCGTCCCCTAATCCTAACCCGTATGCTGACGCTAACCCGCGCCCTCACACATACGCTCTCCCTAAAGCGTTGTCGTACCCTCACCTGGACCCTAAACCGTCCCCGTCCCCTAACCCTAACCCTAGCCCGAACCCTAACCCTAACACTTCCCCGAAGCCTGACCCTCACCCGTCGCCTAATCCTAACCCGTACGCTGACGCTAACCCGCGCCCTCAAACGTACGCTCCCCCTAAAGCGTTGTCGTACCCTAACCTGGACCCTAAACCGTCCCCGTCCCCTAACCCTAACCCTAGCCCGAACCCTAACCCTAACCCTTCCCCGAAGCCTGACCCTCACCCGTCCCCTAATCCTAACCCGTACGCTGACGCTAACCCGCGCCCTCACACGTACGCTCCCCCTAAAGCGTTGTCGTACCCTCACCTGGACCCTAAACCGTCCCCGTCCCCTAACCCTAACCCTGGCCCGAACCCTAACCCTAACCCTTCCCCGAAGCCTGACCCTCACCCGTCCCCTAATCCTAACCCGTACGCTGACACTAACCCGCGCCCTCACACGTACGCTCCCCCTAAAGCGTTGTCGTACCCTCACCTGGACCCTAAACCGTCCCCGTCCCCTAACCCTAACCCAAGCCCGAACCCTAACCCTAACCCTTCCCCGAAGCCTGACCCTCACCCGTCCCCTAATCCTAACCCGTACGCTGACACTAAACCGCGCCCTCACACGTACGCTCCCCCTAAAGCGTTGTCGTACCCTCACCTGGACCCTAAACCGTCCCCGTCCCCTAACCCTAACCCTAGCCCGAACCCTAACCCTAACCCTTCCCCGAAGCCTGACCCTCACCCGTCCCCTAATCCTAACCCGTACCCTGACACTAACCCACGCCCTCACACGTACGCTCCCCCTAAAGCATAGTCGTACCCTCACCTGGACCCTAAACCGTCCCCGTCCCCTAACCCTAACCCTAGCCCGAACCCTAACCCTAACCCTTCCCCGAAGCCTGACCCTCACACGTCCCCTAATCCTAACCCGTACGCTGACGCTAACCCGCGCCCTCACACGTACGCTCCCCCTAAAGCGTTGTCGTACCCTCACCTGGACCCTAAACCGTCCCCGTCCCCTAACCCTAACCCTAGCCCGAACCCTAACCCTAACCCTTCCCCGAAGCCTGACCCTCACCCGTCCCCTAATCGTAACCCGTACGCTGACACTAACCCGCGCCCTCACACGTACGCTCCCCCTAAAGTGTTGTCGTACCGTCACCTGGACCCTAAACAGTCCCCGTCCCCTAACCCTAACCCTAGCCCGAACCCTAACCCTAACCCTTCCCCGAAGCCTGACCCTCACCCGTCCCCTAATCCTAACCCGTATGCTGACGCTAACCCGCGCCCTCACACATACGCTCTCCCTAAAGCGTTGTCGTACCCTCACCTGGACCCTAAACCGTCCCCGTCCCCTAACCCTAACCCTAGCCCGAACCCTAACCCTAACACTTCCCCGAAGCCTGACCCTCACCCGTCGCCTAATCCTAACCCGTACGCTGACGCTAACCCGCGCCCTCAAACGTACGCTCCCCCTAAAGCGTTGTCGTACCCTAACCTGGACCCTAAACCGTCCCCGTCCCCTAACCCTAACCCTAGCCCGAACCCTAACCCTAACCCTTCCCCGAAGCCTGACCCTCACCCGTCCCCTAATCCTAACCCGTACGCTGACGCTAACCCGCGCCCTCACACGTACGCTCCCCCTAAAGCGTTGTCGTACCCTCACCTGGACCCTAAACCGTCCCCGTCCCCTAACCCTAACCCTGGCCCGAACCCTAACCCTAACCCTTCCCCGAAGCCTGACCCTCACCCGTCCCCTAATCCTAACCCGTACGCTGACACTAACCCGCGCCCTCACACGTACGCTCCCCCTAAAGCGTTGTCGTACCCTCACCTGGACCCTAAACCGTCCCCGTCCCCTAACCCTAACCCAAGCCCGAACCCTAACCCTAACCCTTCCCCGAAGCCTGACCCTCACCCGTCCCCTAATCCTAACCCGTACGCTGACACTAAACCGCGCCCTCACACGTACGCTCCCCCTAAAGCGTTGTCGTACCCTCACCTGGACCCTAAACCGTCCCCGTCCCCTAACCCTAACCCTAGCCCGAACCCTAACCCTAACCCTTCCCCGAAGCCTGACCCTCACCCGTCCCCTAATCCTAACCCGTACGCTGACACTAACCCGCGCCCTCACACGTACGCTCCCCCTAAAGCGTTGTCGTACCCTCACCTGGACCCTAAACCGTCCCCGTCCCCTAACCCTAACCCTAGCCCGAACCCTAACCCTAACCCTTCCCCGAAGCCTGACCCTCACCCGTCCCCTAATCCTAACCCGTACGCTGACACCAACCCGCGCCCTCACACGTACGTTCCCCCTAAAGCGTTGTCGTACCCTCACCTGGACCCTAAACCGTCCCCGTCCCCTAACCCTAACCCTAGCCCGAACCCTAACCCTAACCCTTCCACGAAGCCTGACCCTCACCCGTCCCCTAATCCTAACCCGTACGCTGACGCTAACCCGCGCCCTCAAACATACGCTCCCCCTAAAGCGTTGTCGTACCCTCACCTGGACCCTAAACCGTCCCCGTCCCCTAACCCTAACCGTAGCCCGAACCCTAACCCTAACCCTTCCCCGAAGCCTGACCCTCACCCGTCCCCTAATCCTAACCCGTACGCTGACGCTAACCCGCGCCCTCACACATACGCTCCACCTAAAGCGTTGTCGTACCCTCACCTGGACCCTAAACCGTCCCCATCCCCTAACCCTAACCCTAGCCCGAACCCTAACCCTAACCCTTCCCCGAAGCCTGACCCTCACCCGTCCCCTAATCCTAACCCGTACGCTGACGCTAACCCGCGCCCTCACACGTACGCTCCCCCTAAAGCGTTGTCGTACCCTCACCTGGACCCTAAACCGTCCCCGTCCCCTAACCCTAACCCTAGCCCGAACCCTAACCCTAACCCTTCCCCGAAGCCTGACCCTCATCCGTCCCCTAATCCTAACCCGTACGCTGACGCTAACCCGCGCCCTCACACGTACACTCCCCCTAAAGCGTTGTCGTACCCTCACCTGGACCCTAAACCGTCCCCGTCCCCTAACCCTAACCCTAGCCCGAACCCTAACCCTAACCCTTCCCCGAAGCCTGACCCTCACCCGTCCCCTAATCCTAACCCGTACGCTGACGCTAACCCGCGCCCTCACACGTACGCTCCCCCTAAAGCGTTGTCGTACCCTCACCTGGACCCTAAACCGTCCCCGTCCCCTAACCCTAACCCTAGCCCGAACCCTAACGCTTCCCCGAAGCCTGACCCTCACCCGTCCCCTAATCCTAACCCGTACGCTGACGCTAACCCGCGCCCTCACACGTACGCTCCCCCTAAAGCGTTGTCGTACCCTCACCTGGACCCTAAACCGTCCCCGTCCCCTAACCCTAACCCTAGCCCGAACCCTAACCCTAACCCTTCCCCGAAGCCTGACCCTCACCCGTCCCCTAATCCTAACCCGTACGCTGACGCTAACCCACGCCCTCACACGTACGCTCCCCCTAAAGCGTTGTCGTACCCTCACCTGGACCCTAAACCGTCCCCGTCCCCTAACCCTAACCCTAGCCCGAACCCTAACCCTAACCCTTCCCCGAAGCCTGACCCTCACCCGTCCCCTAATCCTAACCCGTACGCTGACACTAACCCGCGCCCTCTCACGTACGCTCCCCCTAAAGCGTTGTCGTACCCTCACCTAGACCCTAAACCGTCCCCGTCCCCTAACCCTAACCCTAGCCCGAACCCTAACCCTTCCCCGAAGCCTGACCCTCACCCGTCCCCTAATCCTAACCCGTACGCTGACGCTAACCTGCGCCCTCACACGTACGCTCCCCCTAAAGCGTTGTCGTACCCTCACCTGGACCCTAAACCGTCCCCGTCCCCTAACCCTAACCCTAGCCCGAACCCTAACGCTTCCCCGAAGCCTGACCCTCACCCGTCCCCTAATCCTAACCCGTACGCTGACGCTAACCCGCGCCCTCACACGTACGCTCCCCCTAAAGCGTTGTCGTACCCTCACCTGGACCCTAAACCGTCCCCGTCCCCGAACCCTAACCCTAGCCCGAACCCTAACCCTAACCCTTCCCCGAAGCCTGACCCTCACCCGTCCCCTAATCCTAACCCGTACGCTGACGCTAACCCACGCCCTCACACGTACGCTCCCCCTAAAGCGTTGTCGTACCCTCACCTGGACCCTAAACCGTCCCCGTCCCCTAACCCTAACCCTAGCCCGAACCCTAACCCTAACCCTTCCCCGAAGCCTGACCCTCACCCGTCCCCTAATCCTAACCCGTACGCTGACACTAACCCGCGCCCTCTCACGTACGCTCCCCCTAAAGCGTTGTCGTACCCTCACCTAGACCCTAAACCGTCCCCGTCCCCAACCTTAACCCTAGCCCGAACCCTCACCCTAACCCTTCCCCGAAGCCTGAGCCTCACCCGTCCCCTAATCCTAACCCGTAGGCTGACACTAAGCCGCGCCCTCACACGTATGCTCCCCCTAAAGCGTTGTCGTACCCTCACCTGGACCCTAAACCGTCCCCGTCCCATAACCCTAACCCTAGCCCGAACCCTAACCCTAACCCTTCCCCGAAGCCTGACCCTCACCCGTCCCCTAATCCTAACCCGTACGCTGACGCTAACCCGCGCCCTCACACGTACGCTCCCCCTAAAGCGTTGTCGTACCCTCACCTGGACCCTAAACCGTCCCCGTCCCCTAACCCTAACCCTAGCCCGAACCCTAACCCTAACCCTTCCCCGAAGCCTGACCCTCACCCGTCCCCTAATCCTAACCCGTACGCTGACGCTAACCCGCGCCCTCACACGTACGCTCCCCCTAAAGCGTTGTCGTACCCTCACCTGGACCCTAAACCGTCCCCGTCCCCTAACCCTAACCCTAGCCCGAACCCTAACGCTTCCCCGAAGCCTGACCCTCACCCGTCCCCTAATCCTAACCCGTACGCTGACGCTAACCCGCGCCCTCACACGTACGCTCCCCCTAAAGCGTTGTCGTACCCTCACCTGGACCCTAAACCGTCCCCGTCCCCTAACCCTAACCCTAGCCCGAACCCTAACCCTAACCCTTCCCCGAAGCCTAACCCTCACCCGTCCCCTAATCCTAACCCGTACGCTGACGCTAACCCACGCCCTCACACGTACGCTCCCCCTAAAGCGTTGTCGAACCCTCACCTGGACCCTAAACCGTCCCCGTCCCCTAACCCTAACCCTAGCCCGAACCCTAACCCTAACCCTTCCCCGAAGCCTGACCCTCACCCGTCCCCTAATCCTAACCCGTACGCTGACACTAACCCGCGCCCTCTCACGTACGCTCCCCCTAAAGAGTTGTCGTACCCTCACCTAGACCCTAAACCGTCCCCGTCCCCTAACCCTAACCCTAGCCCGAAACCTAACCCTTCCCCGAAGCCTGACCCTCACCCGTCCCCTAATCCTAACCCGTGCGCTGACGCTAACCCGCGCCCTCACACGTACGCTCCCCCTAAAGCGTTGTCGTACCCTCACCTGGACCCTAAACCGTCCCCGTCCCCTAACCCTAACCCTAGCCCGAACCCTAACCCTAACCCTTCCCCGAAGCCTGACCCTCACCCGTCCCCTAATCCTAACCCGTACGCTGACACTAACCCGCGCACTCACACGTACGTTCCCCCTAAAGCGTTGTCGTACCCTCACCTGGACCCTAAACCGTCCCCATCCCCTAACCCTAACCCTAGCCCGAACCCTAACCCTAACCCTTCCCCGAAGCCTGACCCTCACCCGTCCCCTAATCCTAACCCGTACGCTGACACTAACCCGCGCCCTCACACGTACGCTCCCCCTAAAGCGTTGTCGTACCCTCACCTGGACCCTAAACCGTCCCCGTCCCCTAACCCTAACCCTAGCCCGAACCCTAACCCTAACCCTTCCCCGAAGCCTGACCCTCACCCGTCCCCTAATCCTAACCCATACGCTGACACCAACCCGCGCCCTCACACGTACGTTCCCCCTAAAGCGTTGTCGTACCCTCACCTGGACCCTAAACCGTCCCCGTCCCCTAACCCTAACCCTAGCCCAAACCCTAACCCTAACCCTTCCACGAAGCCTGACCCTCACCCGTCCCCTAATCCTAACCCGTACGCTGACGCTAACCCGCGCCCTCAAACATACGCTCCCCCTAAAGCGTTGTCGTACCCTCACCTGGACCCTAAACCGTCCCCGTCCCCTAACCCTAACCCTAGCCCGAACCCTAACCCTAACCCTTCCCCGAAGCCTGACCCTCACCCGTCCCCTAATCCTAACCCGTACGCTGACGCTAACCCGCGCCCTCACACGTACGCTCCACCTAAAGCGTTGTCGTACCCTCACCTGGACCCTAAACCGTCCCCATCCCCTAACCCTAACCCTAGCCCGAACCCTAACCCTAACCCTTCCCCGAAGCCTGACCCTCACCCGTCCCCTAATCCTAACCCGTACGCTGACGCTAACCCGCGCCCTCACACGTACGCTCCCCCTAAAGCGTTGTCGTACCCTCACCTGGACCCTAAACCGTCCCCGTCCCCTAACCCTAACCCTAGCCCGAACCCTAACCCTAACCCTTCCCCGAAGCCTGACCCTCATCCGTCCCCTAATCCTAACCCGTACGCTGACGCTAACCCGCGCCCTCACACGTACACTCCCCCTAAAGCGTTGTCGTACCCTCACCTGGACCCTAAACCGTCCCCGTCCCCTAACCCTAACCCTAGCCCGAACCCTAACCCTAACCCTTCCCCGAAGCCTGACCCTCACCCGTCCCCTAATCCTAACCCGTACGCTGACGCTAACCCGCGCCCTCACACGTACGCTCCCCCTAAAGCGTTGTCGTACCCTCACCTGGACCCTAAACCGTCCCCGTCCCCTAACCCTAACCCTAGCCCGAACCCTAACGCTTCCCCGAAGCCTGACCCTCACCCGTCCCCTAATCCTAACCCGTACGCTGACGCTAACCCGCGCCCTCACACGTACGCTCCCCCTAAAGCGTTGTCGTACCCTCACCTGGACCCTAAACCGTCCCCGTCCCCTAACCCTAACCCTAGCCCGAACCCTAACCCTAACCCTTCCCCGAAGCCTGACCCTCACCCGTCCCCTAATCCTAACCCGTACGCTGACGCTAACCCACGCCCTCACACGTACGCTCCCCCTAAAGCGTTGTCGTACCCTCACCTGGACCCTAAACCGTCCCCGTCCCCTAACCCTAACCCTAGCCCGAACCCTAACCCTAACCCTTCCCCGAAGCCTGACCCTCACCCGTCCCCTAATCCTAACCCGTACGCTGACACTAACCCGCGCCCTCTCACGTACGCTCCCCCTAAAGCGTTGTCGTACCCTCACCTAGACCCTAAACCGTCCCCGTCCCCTAACCCTAACCCTAGCCCGAACCCTAACCCTTCCCCGAAGCCTGACCCTCACCCGTCCCCTAATCCTAACCCGTTCGCTGACGCTAACCCGCGCCCTCACACGTACGCTCCCCCTAAAGCGTTGTCGTACCCTCACCTGGACCCTAAACCGTCCCCGTCCCCTAACCCTAACCCTAGCCCGAACCCTAACCCTAACCCTTCCCCGAAGCCTGACCCTCACCCGTCCCCTAATCCTAACCCGTACGCTGACGCTAACCCGCGCCCTCACACGTACGCTCCCCCTAAAGCGTTGTCGTACCCTCACCTGGACCCTAAACCGTCCCCATCCCCTAACCCTAACCCTAGCCCGAACCCTAACCCTAACCCTTCCCCGAAGCCTGACCCTCACCCGTCCCCTAATCCTAACCCGTACGCTGACACTAACCCGCGCCCTCACACGTACGCTCCCCCTAAAGCGTTGTCGTACCCTCACCTGGACCCTAAACCGTCCCCGTCCCCTAACCCTAACCCTAGCCCGAACCCTAACCCTAACCCTTCCCCGAAGCCTGACCCTCACCCGTCCCCTAATCCTAACCCGTACGCTGACACTAACCCGCGCCCTCACATGTACGCTCCCCCTAAAGCGTTGTCGTACCGTCACCTGGACCCTAAACCGTCCCCGTCCCCTAACCCTAACCCTAGCCCGAACCCTAACCGTAACCCTTCCCCGAAGCCTGACCCTCACCCGTCCCCTAATCCTAACCCGTATGCTGACGCTAACCCGCGCCCTCACACGTACGCTCTCCCTAAAGCGTTGTCGTACCCTCACCTGGACCCTAAACCGTCCCCGTCCCCTAACCCTTACCCTAGCCCGAACCCTAACCCTAACCCTTCCCCGAAGCCTGACCCTCACCCGTCGCCTAATCCTAACCCGTACGCTGACGCTAACCCGCGCCATCACACGTACGCTCCCCCTAAAGCGTTGTCGTACCCTCACCTGGACCCTAAACCGTCCCCGTCCCCTAACCCTAACCCTAGCCCGAACCCTAACCCTAACCCTTCCCCGAAGCCTGACCCTCACCCGTCCCCTAATCCTAACCCGTACGCTGACGCTAACCCGCGCCCTCACACGTACGCTCCCCCTAAAGCGTTGTCGTACCCTCACCTGGACCCTAAACCGTCCCCGTCCCCTAACCCTAACCCTAGCCCGAACCCTAACCCTAACCCTTCCCCGAAGCCTGACCCTCACCCGTCCCCTAATCCTAACCCGTACGCTGACGCTAACCCGCGCCCTCACACGTACGCTCCCCCTAAAGCGTTGTCGTACCCTCACCTGGACCCTAAACCGTCCCCGTCCCCTAACCCTAACCCTAGCCCGAACCCTAACCCTAACCCTTCCCCGAAGCCTGACCCTCACCCGTCCCCTAATCCTAACCCGTACGCTGACACTAACCCGCGCCCTCACACGTACGCTCCCCCTAAAGCGTTGTCGTACCCTCACCTGGACCCTAAACCGTCCCCGTCCCCTAACCCTAACCCTAGCCTGAACCCTAACCCTAACCCTGCCCCGAAGCCTGACCCTCACCCGTCCCCTAATCCTAACCCGTACGCTGACACTAACCCGCGCCCTCACACGTACGCTCCCCCTAAAGCGTTGTCGTACCCTCACCTGGACCCTAAACCGTCCCCGTCCCCTAACCCTAACCCTAGCCCGAACCCTAACCCTAACCCTTCCCCGAAGCCTGACCCTCACCCGTCCCCTAATCCTAACCCGTACGCTGACACTAACCCGCGCCCTCACACGTACGCTCCCCCTAAAGCGTTGTCGTACCCTCACCTGGACCCTAAACCGTCCCCGTCCCCTAACCCTAACCCTAGCCCGAACCCTAACCCTAACCCTGCCCCGAAGCCTGACCCTCACCCGTCCCCTAATCCTAACCCGTACGCTGACGCTAACCCGCGCCCTCACACGTACGCTCCCCCTAAAGCGTTGTCGTACCCTCACCTGGACCCTAAACCGTCCCCGTCCCCTAACCCTAACCCTAGCCCGAACCCTAACCCTAACCCTTCCCCGAAGCCTGACCCTCACCCGTCCCCTAATCCTAACCCGTACGCTGACGCTAACCCGTGCTCTCACACGTACGCTCCCCCTAAAGCGTTGTCGTACCCTCACCTGGACCCTAAACCGTCCCCGTCCCCTAACCCTAACCCTAGCCCGAACCCTAACCCTAACCCTTCCCCGAAGCCTGACCCTCACCCGTCCCCTAATCCTAACCCGTACGCTGACACTAACACGCGCCCTCACACGTACGCTCCCCCTAAAGCGTTGTCGTACCCTCACCTGGACCCTAAACCGTCCCCGTCCCCTAACCCTAACCCTAGCCCGAACCCTAACCCTAACCCTTCCCCGAAGCCTGACCCTCACCCGTCCCCTAATCCTAACCCGTACGCTGACGCTAACCCGCGCCCTCACACGTACGCTCCCCCTAAAGCGTTGTCGTACCCTCACCTGGACCCTAAACCGTCCCCGTCCCCTAACCCTAACCCTAGCCCGAACCCTAACCCTAACCCTTCCCCGAAGCCTGACCCTCACCCGTCCCCTAATCCTAACCCGTACCCTGACACTAACCCACGCCCTCACACGTACGCTCCCCCTAAAGCATAGTCGTACCCTCACCTGGACCCTAAACCGTCCCCGTCCCCTAACCCTAACCCTAGCCCGAACCCTAACCCTAACCCTTCCCCGAAGCCTGACCCTCACACGTCCCCTAATCCTAACCCGTACGCTGACGCTAACCCGCGCCCTCACACGTACGCTCCCCCTAAAGCGTTGTCGTACCCTCACCTGGACCCTAAACCGTCCCCGTCCCCTAACCCTAACCCTAGCCCGAACCCTAACCCTAACCCTTCCCCGAAGCCTGACCCTCACCCGTCCCCTAATCGTAACCCGTACGCTGACACTAACCCGCGCCCTCACACGTACGCTCCCCCTAAAGTGTTGTCGTACCGTCACCTGGACCCTAAACAGTCCCCGTCCCCTAACCCTAACCCTAGCCCGAACCCTAACCCTAACCCTTCCCCGAAGCCTGACCCTCACCCGTCCCCTAATCCTAACCCGTATGCTGACGCTAACCCGCGCCCTCACACATACGCTCTCCCTAAAGCGTTGTCGTACCCTCACCTGGACCCTAAACCGTCCCCGTCCCCTAACCTTAACCCTAGCCCGAACCCTAACCCTAACACTTCCCCGAAGCCTGACCCTCACCCGTCGCCTAATCCTAACCCGTACGCTGACGCTAACCCGCGCCCTCAAACGTACGCTCCCCCTAAAGCGTTGTCGTACCCTAACCTGGACCCTAAACCGTCCCCGTCCCCTAACCCTAACCCTAGCCCGAACCCTAACCCTAACCCTTCCCCGAAGCCTGACCCTCACCCGTCCCCTAATCCTAACCCGTACGCTGACGCTAACCCGCGCCCTCACACGTACGCTCCCCCTAAAGCGTTGTCGTACCCTCACCTGGACCCTAAACCGTCCCCGTCCCCTAACCCTAACCCTGGCCCGAACCCTAACCCTAACCCTTCCCCGAAGCCTGACCCTCACCCGTCCCCTAATCCTAACCCGTACGCTGACACTAACCCGCGCCCTCACACGTACGCTCCCCCTAAAGCGTTGTCGTACCCTCACCTGGACCCTAAACCGTCCCCGTCCCCTAACCCTAACCCTAGCCCGAACCCAAACCCTAACCCTTCCCCGAAGCCTGACCCTCACCCGTCCCCTAATCCTAACCCGTACGCTGACACTAACCCGCGCCCTCACACGTACGCTCCCCCTAAAGCGTTGTCGTACCCTCACCTGGACCCTAAACCGTCCCCGTCCCCTAACCCTAACCCTAGCCCGAACCCTAACCCTAACACTTCCCCGAAGCCTGACCCTCACCCGTCCCCTAATCCTAACCCGTACGCTGACGCTAACCCGCGCCCTCACACGTACGCTCCCCCTAAAGCGTTGTCGTACCCTCACCTGGACCCTAAACCGTCCCCGTCCCCTAAACCTAACCCTAGCCCGAACCCTAACCCTAACCCTTCCCCGAAGCCTGACCCTCACCCGTCCCCTAATCCTAACCCGTACCCTGACACTAACCAACGCCCTCTCACGTACGCTCCCCCTAAAGCGTTGTCGTACCCTCACCTGGATCCTAAACCGTCCCCGTCCCCTAAACCTAACCCTAGCCCGAACCCTAACCCTAACCCTTCCCCGAAGCCTGACCCTCACCCGTCCCGTAATCCTAACCCGTACGCTTACGCTAACCCGCGCCCTCACACGTACGCTCCCCCTAAAGCGTTGTCGTACCCTCACCTGGACCCTAAACCGTCCCCGTCCCCTAACCCTAACCCTAGCCCGAACCCTAACCCTAACCCTTCCCCGAAGCCTGACCCTCACCCGTCCCCGAATCCTAACCCGTACCCTGACACTAACCCACGCCCTCACACGTACGCTCCCCCTAAAGCATAGTCGTACCCTCACCTGGACCCTAAACCGTCCCCGTTCCCTAACCCTAACCCTAGCCCGAACCCTAACCCTAACCCTTCCCCGAAGCCTGACCCTCACACGTCCCCTAATCCTAACCCGTACGCTGACGCTAACCCGCGCCCTCACACGTACGCTCCCCCTAAAGCGTTGTCGTACCCTCACGTGGACCCTAAACCGTCCCCGTCCCCTAACCCTAACCCTAGCCCGAACCCTAACCCTAACCCTTCCCCGAAGCCTGACCCTCACCCGTCGCCTAATCCTAACCCGTACGCTGACACTAACCCGCGCCCTCACACGTACGCTCCCCCTAAAGCGTTGTCGTACCCTCACCTGGACCCTAAACCGTCCCCGTCCCCTAACCCTAACCCTAGCCCGAACCCTAACCCTAACCCTTCCCCGAAGCCTGACCCTCACCCGTCCCCTAATCCTAACCCGTACGCTGACACTAACCCGCGCCCTCTCACGTACGCTCCCCCTAAAGCGTTGTCGTACCCTCACCTAGACCCTAAACCGTCCCCGTCCCCTAACCCTAACCCTAGCCCGAACCCTAACCCTTCCCCGAAGCCTGACCCTCACCCGTCCCCTAATCCTAACCCGTGCGCTGACGCTAACCCGCGCCCTCACACGTACGCTCCCCCTAAAGCGTTGTCGTACCCTCACCTGGACCCTAAACCGTCCCCGTCCCCTAACCCTAACCCTAGCCCGAACCCTAACCCTAACCCTTCCCCGAAGCCTGACCCTCACCCGTCCCCTAATCCTAACCCGTACGCTGACGCTAACCCGCGCCCTCACACGTACGCTCCCCCTAAAGCGTTGTCGTACCCTCACCTGGACCCTAAACCGTCCCCATCCCCTAACCCTAACCCTAGCCCGAACCCTAACCCTAACCCTTCCCCGAAGCCTGACCCTCACCCGTCCCCTAATCCTAACCCGTACGCTGACACTAACCCGCGCCCTCACACGTACGCTCCCCCTAAAGCGTTGTCGTACCCTCACCTGGACCCTAAACCGTCCCCGTCCCCTAACCCTAACCCTAGCCCGAACCCTAACCCTAACCCTTCCCCGAAGCCTGACCCTCACCCGTCCCCTAATCCTAACCCGTACGCTGACACTAACCCGCGCCCTCACATGTACGCTCCCCCTAAAGCGTTGTCGTACCGTCACCTGGACCCTAAACCGTCCCCGTCCCCTAACCCTAACCCTAGCCCGAACCCTAACCGTAACCCTTCCCCGAAGCCTGACCCTCACCCGTCCCCTAATCCTAACCCGTATGCTGACGCTAACCCGCGCCCTCACACGTACGCTCTCCCTAAAGCGTTGTCGTACCCTCACCTGGACCCTAAACCGTCCCCGTCCCCTAACCCTTACCCTAGCCCGAACCCTAACCCTAACCCTTCCCCGAAGCCTGACCCTCACCCGTCGCCTAATCCTAACCCGTACGCTGACGCTAACCCGCGCCATCACACGTACGCTCCCCCTAAAGCGTTGTCGTACCCTCACCTGGACCCTAAACCGTCCCCGTCCCCTAACCCTAACCCTAGCCCGAACCCTAACCCTAACCCTTCCCCGAAGCCTGACCCTCACCCGTCCCCTAATCCTAACCCGTACGCTGACGCTAACCCGCGCCCTCACACGTACGCTCCCCCTAAAGCGTTGTCGTACCCTCACCTGGACCCTAAACCGTCCCCGTCCCCTAACCCTAACCCTAGCCCGAACCCTAACCCTAACCCTTCCCCGAAGCCTGACCCTCACCCGTCCCCTAATCCTAACCCGTACGCTGACGCTAACCCGCGCCCTCACACGTACGCTCCCCCTAAAGCGTTGTCGTACCCTCACCTGGACCCTAAACCGTCCCCGTCCCCTAACCCTAACCCTAGCCCGAACCCTAACCCTAACCCTTCCCCGAAGCCTGACCCTCACCCGTCCCCTAATCCTAACCCGTACGCTGACACTAACCCGCGCCCTCACACGTACGCTCCCCCTAAAGCGTTGTCGTACCCTCACCTGGACCCTAAACCGTCCCCGTCCCCTAACCCTAACCCTAGCCTGAACCCTAACCCTAACCCTGCCCCGAAGCCTGACCCTCACCCGTCCCC